>NC_133538.1:387410667-387732150 GCF_048544455.1 Silene latifolia
CACTTCCACAGCCACGCCCAAAGGAAGCTCCAGCACTAAACCCTGACCCAGAAGAAAACCCTCTAGATTGATTGTGGTTACCTTTCTTGTGACAAGATTGGCCACCACCCTCGCTCTTAGACTTCTTTTTCTCAACACCTAACCTCTCTTGAGCCATCTCCACCAACCTCTTAGCTCTCCCAGCCCTCTCATAAGCTTCCTTAACGTCAGTAAGGACTCCCACGGGTAACTTATCCATAATCTTAGGGGTCAACCCCCTCTCAAATCTCAGCGCCAGATTATCCTCACTCAAACCCATATCCTCAGCATACCTAGACTTCTCATTGAACTGCCTGTAGTACTCGGCCACCGACATGTCAGATGTCATTTTAAAACTGTCAAACTCTTCTCTCAACTTACTCCTCACATGTTCCGGTACAAACTCTTTCCTCATAGCCTTACGAAACTCTTCCCAAGGTATAGCAGGTAAACCTTGGTTCGCATACAACTCCTTAGCACTCACTTTCACCGTATCCCACCACTTGCCAGCTGCTTCCCTCATATAGAACGCAGCCTGTTCTACTCTCATCTCATCAGGACAGTGAACCAAATCTAGTATGTTCTCCATCTCTCTATGCCAGTTATCAAGAAGGTTAGGCTCCCCAACCCCCTTGTACTCTTTCGGGTTAAACCTCACTATATAGAGGCTGATTTTAGAGTGATCAGCCTCCTTCTCCTTGACCTTATCCTTATCCTTTCCCACAGTCTTTAAAGCCTCCGTAAGAGCATCCTGATGCTCCAACATCTTAACGATATCATCTATGTTCATAAGCTCAGCTCTCGCATACAAAGCATTCTTCTTGGGCGGCATCTTGAAACTATATCAGAAATGGGGTGGATATAAACATACGCGCTAAAACCTCAAAACACGAAAACAAGCTGCCCAGGCCCTACTCGATCGAGTTCCCAAACATACTCGATCGAGTAACAGGCTACTCGATCGAGTGTCCAGCATACTCGATCGAGTGCCCCAACATCAGACCCCAAACAGACCATCTGATCTCTAATATACTCGACCGAGTATGTTTGGGAACTCGATCGAGCCAGGCTACTCGATCGAGTGACCCCCTACTCGATCGAGTGCCCGAGGTACTCGATCGAGTGCCCAAAAACACGATTCTGGATTCAAAATCGTCAAACACCCACCCGATCAAGTCAGTCCCACACGATCGAGTCATGCTAACTCGAAAACGCTACCCGCATGCTATATCATATCCCAATACTAGAAACAACATTATAACTCCAACATTATATCATAACTAAGCACATAATGCTACGCAACTCCTCATATAGCTAACGAATTAACCATATCATGTTATTAAACGCCACATAGTAAAACATTCATCATGTTTCTCATTCCAACAACAGTTTCACATATATCATCAACCTTTCTTTCACATTCTCAACTTTCTACTTCAAACATCCAACAATTACACACACTTCATCACATTCACACACAAGCTAACCAAACAACGCATACGACCTTGACATACTGAAGTGAAACCTTCACGACTCGAATTTGAACCGAAACAGACTCGATTTGGACAGTTTTAAACTGTTTAATCGTGCTAAAAACGACTAAAAACTCAACAGAAACTGTGAAGACTGCAATCGAACAAATGATGAATCGTTTAAAATCACGGTTCCAGAACTCTACAAACGAATAGAGTAAAGGATGCGATGGGGATATGAATTAACCCAAGCACACACCACTAGGTTAAGACTAAGAGGATAATTTTCCAAAGACACAAAGAAAGAAAAATACCCAAGGACTATCTTCCAGCACACAGCAAAGAAGAGTACCCGACTCTAAGCACTAAGCAAAAGAGGTTTAGTAGAAATCGATGTTTCTAACTTGTGTTTTCTTCATTCATCAAATCTGATTTTCTCATGTCTAACTTTTGGCTTTTATACTACAAGCCATACAATCTTGACCCTTGATTACAAACTAAGATCTAGGGCTCACATAAAGACCGAAAAACAACAAGAAAAACGGTCCTCTAGACCTTACACAACTTACACAAGACAATGACATAAAGCATAAAATACAACCTCCCTTTGGCATGTTCTATTGACTTATTTATGATCACAATAGACCTTTTAGAGGCTCACAAAAACCGGCTCATGCTTTTGGTAGCCTTCCAAAGGTGCATTAGAACTTGCTTGTTCAAAAGAGGAAAGGTTGAAAGTGACCCCTTGATAAGTCTATAAAACCGTGCAAATGTCCCCATCACTCGGTTTTATCTACCTTGTCCCACATGGTTCAATTCATTTTAAGACAAAAGATAACATGTAAAAATCCTCCAACTTCTTGATATGAGGATCCTAGGCCAAAAGCTCGATGTTTTCTTTAAACGGGTTTGGTCTTGGACCTCAAATTGCGTGATGGTCCAAAGTCGGGCTCAATGGGACTAGGTGTGCCTTGATTTGCTTCAATCTCCCCTTCTTGAAAAGGATTTGCCGTCAAATCCTCGACTTGATCATCACTAAGATCTTCATAATAAGGACTCAAATCCCCAACGTTGAATGTGCCGTGAACTTCGTAATCCCCGGGAAGGTCGAGTTTGTAGGCATTAGGTCCAATTTTCTCGAGTATTTCAAAAGGACCATCGGCCCTTGGCATGATCTTATTCTTTCTTTTGTCGGGAAATCTCTCCTTCCTTAGATGTAACCATACAAGATCTCCAGGCTCGAAATTCTTGGACCTCCTAGAACCTTTGGACTTAGCTTTGTGAACCTCATTACTCTTCTCAATTTTTTTCTTGACTTGCTCATGGATATGGAGCATTTGCTCAACCCTTTTCTTAGCATCATAATCGATAATGTTTCTTTTGATGGGTGCCAAGTCTGTGGGCATCATTGGGTTGACACCATAGACTACTTCGAATGGGGACTTGCCCGTGGTGGTGGAGGGGGCTCGGTTAAATGCGAATTCGGCTTGAGCTAGCTTGAGATCCCAATCTTTCAAAGACTTAGTAACGGTGCACCTTAGTATCCGCCCCAATGTTTTGTTGGTGATTTCAGTTTGACCGTCGGTTTGGAGGTGGTGAGAGGTGCTAAAGAGTAACCTAGTCTTGAGTAACTTCCATAAGGTTCTCCAAAAGTGGCTCATGAATTTTCAGTCCCTATCCGAGACAATAGACTTGGGAATACCATGGAGCTTGGCCACTTCCTTGAAATAGAGCTCGGCTACACTAGTTGCATCCTCCGTTTTCTTACACGCAATAAAGTGAGCCATCTTGCTAAAACGATCCACAACCACCATGATGGAATCATTACCCCTTGAAGTTCTTGGTAAGGCAACAATGAAATCCATGCTAATATCCTCCCATGGTTGATTTGGGACGGGTAGAGGGGTGTAAGGACCCGTTTGGAAGTAGGCCTTTGATTGTTGGCAAGGAGCACACCTCTTGATCACATCTTGGACATCTCCAAGCATCTTGGGCCAATAGAATTGTTCTTGTAGGATGTCATAAGTCTTTTGGATGCCAAAGTGACCGGCAAGACCATTAGAGTGGACTTCCCTTACTAAGAGACTTCTATACGGTCCCCTTGGTATGCACAATCGGTTTCCATGGAACAAGAACCCATTTTGAGTCAAGTACTTGCTCTTGATTTTGATTTGACCCCCTTGAAGTAGTTCCCATTCTTCTTTGAAATCCGGATCCTCTTGGTATAGCTCCTTCATGTGCTCAAACCCAAGAACTCTTTGCTCCATAAAACTCAACATAACGAACCTCCTAGATAGAGCATCCGCTACCACATTGTCCTTTCCTTCAATATACTTGCTTGAAAAGTTAAAAGATTGTAGAAATTATACCCACTTGGCGTGCCTATGATTGAGCTTATGTTGACCATTGATGTATTTGAGAGCTTCATGGTCCGAATGGAGGACAAAGGGACGTGGCTTCAAGTAGTGGCTCCAATGGGCTAGGGCTCGAACAATGGCATAGAATTCTTTGTCATATGTTGAATAACTGAGCTTGGCACCACTCAACTTCTCACTAAAGTAGGCAATAGGCTTGTGTTCTTGCAAGAGGACGGCTCCTACCCCAACTCCACTAGCATCGCACTCAACTTCAAATAGCTTATTGAAATTGGGCAAGGAAAGAATTGGCGACTCACAAAGTAGCCGTTTGATGGTGTTGAAGGACTCCTCGGCCTTCCCTCCCCATTTTAACTCACCCTTCTTCATGCATTCGGTTATAGGAGCCATGATGGTGCTAAAATCTTTGATGAATCTCCTATAAAAAGAGGCCAAGCCGTGAAAACTTCTCACATCCGTGATGGTCTTTGGTATTGGCCACGTCTTGATTGCCTTAACTTTTTCTTGATCAACAAGAATGCCTTGGTTGGATATGATGAAACCCAAGAATTGAACTTCACTTTGTAAAAATGAACACTTCTCGATTTTACCGTACAACTTGTGTTCTCTAAGGGTTTTGAATGAAAGGTTGCAAGTGTTTGAAATGCTCTTCCTTGGAAGGACTATAGACCAAGATGTCATCAAAATAGACAACCACAAATCGGCCCAAATAAGGCCTAAGTACTTCGGTCATGAGCCTCATGAACGTACTAGGCGCATTAGAGAGACCGAATGGCATCACAAGCCATTCATATAAACCATACTTAGTCTTGAAAGCCGTTTTCCACTCATCCCCTTCCTTGATCCTCACTTGGTGGTATCCTTGTCTCAAATCTATTTTTGAGAACACTTGAGCTCCACTAAGTTCATCCAAAATGTCGTCAAGTCTAGGTATAGGGAATCTATACTTGATGGTGATGTTGTTAATGGCTCTACTATTGGTGCACATTCTCCAAGACCCATCTTTCTTTGGTACGAGCAAGGCCAGGACGGCACATGGACTAAGGCTCTCCCTCACAAAACCCTTACTCATGAGTTCCCCAATTTGTTGTTGTAATTCTTGAGAGGCTTTTGGGTCACTTCGATATGCGGCTTTGTTGGGGAGGGTAGCACCCGGAATGAAGTCAATTTGATGTTCGATTCCCCTAAGGGGAGGCAAGCCACTTGGGAGCTCACTAGGAAACACATCTTCATAGTCACTTAAGAGTTCTCGGATTTCTAAAGGGATGGTCACCTTGTTTTCCCCAAGCATGTCCTTGGCCACTAAGACATAGATGTCATATTCACCTTTCAACTCTCGTAACATTTCGGCCTCATCAATTAACAAAACCTCTCTTTTTGGTTCGACCATGGATGGTGGAGTTGTCGGTTTGATAGGTGGGGGTAATGGTGAAAGGATAGTTTTTCTTGAACCGAATTTGAAAGTATATGTGTTATCCCTCCCATGGTGTACCGAATCCCTATCAAATTCCCAAGGTCTACCAAGTAAAAGATGACAAGCATCCATGGGTATAACATCACAAAGGGCCTCATCTACATAGTTTTTACCAATGGAAAAAGATACCAAGCATTGCTTGTCAACCCTCACCTCGGCCCCTTTGTTGAGCCATCTCAATTTATATGGACATGGGTGGTCTTGTGTGGGTAGGGAAAGTTTTTCGACAAAGGTACTAGATGCTACATTGGTACAACTCCCCCCATCAATGATTAGATTACAAACCTTCCCCTTTATGGTACATCTAGACCGAAATATTTGGTGTCTTTGATCCTTCTCTAAGGGTTGGGGTTGAGTATGCATTACTCTCCATGTTACTAAGTTAAGACCCACATTCGGATTTAAACTATCATGAAGGCTAGGACTTTGTACCTTTGGGTTTTTGTCGAGGACCCTTGGATCCGAGCATGGTCCTTGTGTTCCATAAGCTTGCTCTCTTCCCATCCGGCTATGGCTCCTTTTCTTCTTTGTTGATGTTGGAATGAAGTTGTTGAGGGCATTCAACACATAGTCGCATTTCTTGGAGAGTCGTGTTACTTGAGTCTCAATTCCAAGTAACCTTTCTTCACTCATGGTTGTTTTGTGTTTTTGGATGTGGTTAAGGTTTAGTGAACTCACAAGAAAGATTACCAACCCAAGACTAGCACAACAATGGAATTGTGCTAAACCTAAAGCTCTGATAACCAATTTGAAGTGAAACCTTCACGACTCGAATTTGGACCGAAACAGACTCGATTTGGACAGTGTTTTAAACTATTTAATCGTGCTAAAAACGACTAAAAACTCAACAGAAACTGTGAAGACTGCAATCGAACAGTCGACAGAACTGTTTAAAATCACGGTTCCAGAACTCTACAATCGAATAGAGTAAAGGATGCGATGGGGATATGAATTAACCCAAGCACACAGCCACTAGGTTAAGACTAAGAGGATAATTTTCCAAAGACACAAAGAAAGAAAAATACTCAAGGACTATCTTCCAAAGACACAAAGAAAGAAGAGTACCCGACTCTAAGCACTAAGCAAAAGAGGTTTAGTAGAAATCGATGTTTCTAACTTGTGTTTTCTTCATTCATCAAATCTGATTTTCTCATGTCTAACTTTGGCTTTTATACTACAAGCCATACAATCTTGACCCTTGATTACAAACTAAGATCTAGGGCTCACATAAAGACCGAAAAACAACAAGAAAAACGGTCCTCTAGACCTTACACAACTTACACAAGACAATGACATAAAGCATAAAATACAACCTCCCTTTGGCATGTTCTATTGACTTATTTATGATCACAATAGACCTTTTAGAGGCTCACAAAAACCGGCTCATGCTTTTGGTAGCCTTCCAAAGGTGCATTAGAACTTGCTTGTTCAAAAGAGGAAAGGTTGAAAGTGACCCCTTGATAAGTCTATAAAACCGTGCAAATGTCCCCATCACTCGGTTTTATCTACCTTGTCCCACATGGTTCAATTCATTTTAAGACAAAAGATAACATGTAAAAATCCTCCAACTTCTTGATATGAGGATCCTAGGCCAAAAGCTCGATGTTTTCTTTAAACGGGTTTGGTCTTGGACCTCAAATTGCGTGATGGTCCAAAGCCGGGCTCAATGGGACTAGGTGTGCCTTGATTTGCTTCACATACACCCTCCATGTGACCGGTTGAAAATTATAGGGCAAGTTCGCGACTTTAGGACGTCTCCCAAGCCTTTGCATTAGCTCCTACAACCTTTACCCCGGGTTCATTTTAATTGACTCCCTATATTCATTAGATTTATTAGTTACAGGTTTCAGGATCGTCGCTCTGATACCATTTGTAACACCCCCATACTCCAAGTGCCTTACCAGGACCACTCAGGTATAAGGATGCTACCATCTCGGTTACCCAAGGCATGATATTCATAAGACAATAACGAAACAACTTTAAGTGATATAACTTTAGTGAAAAGTACAACTGAAACCAAATCCCAAAATACGGGTACAAGTTCTCAAACCAACTCTCTTCAGTTAAATCGAAAAGTTATAAAACTAATAAAACTACAGCGGAAGACTTCTATCGTCAGACGGTGGCACATCCCAGCTATCCCAGTACTCAACTCAAACCTGCTCAATTACTGCTCACCATCCCCGAATTTATTTATTGCTTGGGAAGCGTGCCACTTGAAGCTTAAGGGACCAATGGAGTTGGTTTCCGAATTTGTAAATAGAATATTAGATTTTCTATTTTAGGAAGGCCATACTAGGAAATTTATTTATTGCTTTGCATTTTTCCTTTATATGTTTGCATGCATTGCCAAATCGCCATAAACTAAACATGCATATTATATCGAGTATTCGACCGTGTCAATTATAATTATCGTTAGTTCAACAATTTAGTCCATTTAAAATTTTATAGATAAAAAATTGACTCGACCTCACACATATTAAAAAAAATTGAGATTAAGCCTTACCAAATAGTAGGACCCATGAATCCCCGTGACATTTGGGGTATGTTCGATTTTCCCGGGGTGCTTTCATTTTTCATTGGGTAAGTGGGGTAATAAAACGTTATTACACGTGAAATTTGGTTGGACTCAACGGGACATGAAAACTAGTCTTATTGTAACACCCCCATTTATTCAGGAGCCTTTAGCTAGACATTCCCAAATAAAAGGACTGTTACCATCTCGGTTTGCCGAGGTAGTGAATAACAAAGTACAACAAACCAAGGTACTTTAATTAAAACTTAGTGATTACATATTATTACAACTCATTCAATCTAGATATAATATAAAACTTGATACAACTTGCATCGGAATAAATAAAGTGATTACTAATCTAATTGATCTAGACAGAAACTATGGTCCAAGTCAAGCTCACGTCCCAATGCCACCAAGTCAGCTAATCTTTAGTACCTGTCAAATCTACTCCCCATTATGGTTCATCACAGGTGTTCACGAATACACTGTCAACCACGAGGTTGAGTAGGAATAACTAACAACAGTAAATAACAACGACAATATAACTCCGCAATATAAGACTTATTAGCACACTTCAGCCGAGCTCTACTCGTTACACTAATCATCCCGCCAATCCCTGGCCGGGACAGCCTCAACCCGAAGGTGATTAACCACACACTACATTACTATAAGGTAATGTCTGCCTCAACTCATAGTTGAGTAATATCCACCAGATGGCCTGCAGACCAATCTGGGGCGTGCCTCGAGTAAACACTATAAATATCGTCTGCCATAATAAATCTGTTCAACCACTCCACATTACTATAAGTAATGTCTGCCAGAATAAATCTGTTAATGTTACAACAATACTCCACCACAATCAAAACCATGCTTATGTAAAAGCAATGATAAATAATAACAATCAGCCGGAGTAATCCACCATCACCAACCACCACAATATAGCAAATCAACCACCACAATATAACCAACATACTTCAACCAACACACTCATGTGAAATACAACATAAATAGCAGTTTAGTAGTTATCCTACCTCTTAGCAATATAACCCAATAGCAAATCCGAGCAATCAATCAAAAGTATTCCACCTCGAAACCGTCACCTAAAACAAATGATGATTTATTCCATATTAACTACTTATACTTTATTTATAATTCAATATTAATTATCATTATTAATCATTATATTTTATTCATAACTTATTATTATTAATTATTAACGATATACGAAAACCCGGGTCAACTCAACTTAGAACCCAATACACATGTATTAACTATTTAATTAATTAATTATCCCGACTCAACTAATTAATCAAACCCGACTCAATTCGAAACCCGAGTCAAAAAGCCAATAACACCCTTAGCTACACATGGTTGAACCCGTGTCAACCACCATGCCAAAACCTGAGTACAACACCCTCTCACGGCCACCATTAACACCAGCCACCACCTCCACCGTGAGCTAGCACCACCAGCTCCCCCACCGAACCCAGCCACCTCGCCTCAACACCTCACCCTTACCTCCACCTTCACACAAACTCCTAACAGCACTCCCCTAACCCGACACAAAACCAACTCCGACACCACATCTACCCAAAACCACACCACCACTGGCCACCACCATCATCACCACTGACCAACGGTGATTCCAGGGGTGGTCCCACATACACTTGACCCGACGATAACCACCGCGGCATCCACCAAACACCAGCACCCAGAAAGACACTCGACCTCCCCATGTTTTCGCGTTTTACACCTGCCACCGCCACAAACCACCACCTACGGCCACTAAACCACCCCCACGACGGTCGGCTAGACCCCTATGCTTCAACAATGCCAACCCCAGAGCACGACACCACCCTAACGGATCCCAATTCGGGTCGAAACCCCCTAAAGTACCCATGTTTCTCATAAATAATTAAAATCGGTCAAAGTCACCACCTTTGACCACCACACGCCACCCTACCAGCACCATTAGGACCGACTAACACCCAGAAACCACCACCGGCAACCCTAGGTCAGATAGGTCACGGTAAGTCGGTCAAAATTGGGTCGAAGCCCTCTGCTCCCCTGATTAAAACCCGCCTCCACAACCCTCAAAAACCCCTCTGCCACTGCCTCCCTATGCCTTCCCTGACACCACCACCATACCCAATCCAACCCTTGCAATCCCACGTATCACCTCCCAAAGTTTGGTCTGATTCCTTCAAGGTTTGGGTCAGTTTCTAAGCATCTTAAAATCAGTTCATTCAGCTTAATAAGAAAATTAAAAAAAACGAGATTAGAAGTTACCTTAAATTAATTAACGCTTGCTAATTCCGTCACCAATACTTTCTTAATCTTCCTCTCTCTCTTTAATGTAAACTTTCAGACTATAATTATGGAGAATATAGCTTTAGGGTAGTCTTCTTATATAGGAGAAGGTATGAGAATCCTTTCCTTATTCGATAACTTGTTTTATGGCAAATTCTATTATTATTATTATTATTATTATTATTATTATTATTATTATTATTATTATTATTATTATTATTATTATTATTATTCGTAACTCGGAATAACAATCCGACTCGGGTATTTGGGTACACCAAATACATGGCCCAACAATACTATCTTTATTTCGTATTTATCATCTTATTCTGCTTCTATTATTATTAATTCCATTAACTCTATTATTATTTATTCGTAATTATTCGAATTACAAAACTTAATATATATTTATATCATAAAATTACGGGGTATTACAGTAGTTTGTAACACCCCAATAGATTAAGAGGATATTTGTCCCACATCGAGAGAATATGGTGCTTATGATATCTTTATAAGAGATTGCACTCACCACTTAGTAACAAGGCCTTGTGCTTTTGGGCTTAAGTAAGGACAAAGTAATGGGCCCAAAAGTACGCATCCCATCTGATTGGGTGTAGATACCCAGTATCTGCTAAGACTCCAACAAACACCCGATGATTACCGGACTACAACATGCTTTGGAATTGCAGCGTTTGATCGACAGTTCGTGTACAACTTTACGTCGGAAAACTTAAAATGATTTCGAAAATAAAACATTTCAAAACTTTCAAAAGTACCTGGAGTGTTTAATGCATGACGACGTGGTCGCAATGACACTAACTAGAGTCAAAACCGACACCGGACCAAAACTCGACTCATAATTCAAATCCCGACTCCAACAACGAATCAAACCGAGTCAAACACAAAAAACAAACCATTCAAATGCTTCCATGTTAAGATTTCCCGGGATCATGCATGGTCAAGTACCAAACATGTGCATACAAATCTTAGGATAGAACAAATCATGATTGCATTTGTGTGAAAGCGACAAGACACCTCGAAGACGTGCGACGTGGCTCGCGCCTCTTTGAGCAGCCCTGGTGGCCACGTCGCTTAAAACTCACACAACCACTCATTCTAATATAAATACCCCTCAAATGCAACCATTTGGAGGTTACGCGAGTGGCCGCCCCCTCTTTTCTCCCTTAAAATTCTAGACTCGACTTCCTAAGTCACAATCCGACACGTGTTTACGACCTACCGATCGTAAACGCAAGCCTTACACATTGTTTGGTACCGTCATCGTGCATTAAATCACTTGACCGACTATTTCGACCACTACACCATCACTAAACTTAACAAAACACTCTTTTTACTTACTAAAACGGTTTTAAACCGAGTCTTTTTCGACCAAACGAGTTTATACACTTACGTCGGTTTCTCGCCATAAGCCAAGCATGTAAGTATGAGGGTGTAAAAATCCTTTTTTATCATGTCTTTACTTGTTTCATGACTATAACATTCTAAATCATGCATAACATAGTCCAAAACATGGGAAAAAGGAGCCAAAACCGGACTTTTTGGTTGAGGCAGAGGCTACTTACGTAGCACATAGGCTCGCGCCTAAAGGACCCTGCCCAGCCTTAAGTCCAATCCGTGTTTGGTCTCTTCTTTTCCTCTATTTTCATTTTCATATTTCTAATCGGTTTTTACCATTTCAAGTATTTTCAAACCATTTTCTACAAGTTTTAACCATAAAATATTTTTCACCCTTGGTTCTTAATACCATGACGGTTTAATCCGTGTTTCGGTGATAATATTTGGTTAATTACATTTAAAAGGTATTTTAAAGCCTTTTATTTCATTTCTTTACATTTTGGAAGGTATTTTAAAGCCTTTCATCATTTCTTTACATTTTCAAAACAAATATATTAGTCACCAACATAAAGTCATCCTTGGTTCTACATACCATGTCGGATTTTAACCCGAGTACGATGATGAGTATCGACTAATTATATTCAAATGAACTTAAAACAATTAGTTCATATTATTTTCAAAACTATTCATGTCAAGCTTGAAAAATCGAACCCGACATCAAACATTGTCAAAACAATGACGATTATTCAAGTCTCGTTCTTCAAATCAACACAAAAGCGGCCTAAACCGTCCTTTCAAACCAAAACGGGTTCAAATACCCATCTTTTAACACGTTTTATAAACGTTTTTCAATGGTCAGAACACGTCATATACCGTTGACTGACCCACGCCTAAACATGCCACTTCTTTTCCTATTTTCAAACCAGGGGAGACCCCCTTACATCGTCAATAGGCTCGCGCCTATTCTGGCTGCCTGATGCAGGGTCTGTTCCCCTTCCAGCATTGGTCTAGGACGATTCCGACTTTGGATAACCCGGATATAGGGCGGATCAGACGACTAATTTGCTCATTCAAAAACCGTATTTTCAAAATGCCTTACTAAGACAAATGGATCACGTTATGCGCCATAAACCTAATTTGGAAAATGGATGTTTAATTTCCGTCTTGCATGCAAATCAACCGTAAATCAAACTCGACATCTTATACTTGATACTTGGATTAAATCAACCGACTTAGAAAGCTCTTACATGTTAGGTTTAAACTATTGGATACGCATTCATGCATTTAAACCGTTTTATCAACTTTTGTATTCAACCAACCAAGATCGATCAAGAGAGGCGCTACTCATGGCGGGATTGGGTGTCTGATTAAAGGGCTTCTCAATATGTACCTTCACCTCTTACTCAGAAACTTTGGATAGTGGACGACCTTATCCAGAGCGTACGAGAGTCATTATAGAGATAGGATGCTAAAGGGAGACGATTCCTTATCTTTAGTACCTATGTCAAAAACTGCTTTGTGCTTCATTTGACCGAGGTATAAAGTGGATTCGAACGGGTTCCAAGCATCCCACAAATGTTTGGTAGCGACTCCGAACATCTCTAATCGTTTTGAGACCCTTGCCGAGACGAAACCGACCGATCTAAAACGATCCGGTCGAAAGCATATTTTTACGCCGCCGAGCGTGGCTTTCAAAAGACCGATGTATGTCCACAGATCGGCTGGGCGTGCAGGTGGGCCCACGTCCACATTGGTTTATGTTACGACGGTGGCAGGTTGGGTTGTTATACTTATGTTCAGGGTCTAGAGATGAACTTAACGTAATTTCATCGACCGATAGTTCTAATTGTAGAATCGGTTAAAGTGTTAACCCACTGAGTTATATTAGTGAGGGATGTATCGGTTTCCCTGTGTCCGAGTTAATATGGATTTGGAACTGGGAATCATTTATATAATTGGGTGGAGGTCATTATATAAATTCTAAAACATGGTAAAATGTTTTCATATATAAACGATGAATGTTTCTATTCCCACTATTTCGTTGTTTTATGTTGTTCTTTATCATTTCTCCTATTAATATACGATATCAATTCGATTGTAACACGAGTCTCCGCTAAACCACTATTACTAATGACAAATAGAATCTCTTTCTAAATCCTCAAATGAACCGTTTAAATAGGACATGGACTAGTTCCATAGGAATCGTTTTATTCCATAGAATTCCATAGGAGTTGTCCTATGTCATATAAGATTAGCATCTTAAATTCCTAACATTCCTATGTATGATTTCTTGTGAAGAAGTGTGAATAGAAGTAATGATTAGTCAAAATATGTTTTGATAATATCTTCTATGCATCCACGGTTTAAAAGTTTTATTGTTCAAACTAAACACTTGTCATCAAGCACTTAAGTTATTAAGAACATGACAATGTTAAATTGGTAAATTGATTTGTTAGAAATTTTGATTAACCAAATACCACAATAGAGTTAACCCTTGTGAAGGATTAACTAAGAATTTAAATGAAGATAAGTCTTCATCAAGTAGAAATTCTTGAAGTCAGTGGGAGCAATAAGAAGTAAGTACCTATCTTAATTGTTAAGGATAGAACTAGGCTCGAAAGAGAAAGTGTTAGACACTAAAATAGAGACAAACCCCAAATAAGTAAAGATCAAGGAAGTTGGTCGTGTGACTCCAACGTATTCCTTCTTGAAAATCTATGACATTAACATTGCATTTTTGCCAATTACCACATCATGAGTATTTGATGAAAATTTGTGGATTTCATCATAATATTTGGTATTATCATGTGACAACTAGCAAGAATGTTTTAGTGTACTCATTTTAGTTTTATATTTATAAATGTACCTCAATAATTGTTATGATGTACACTAACTCTAAATAAGAATATAATTCAAGTTTTTGTATAAAGATACAAAGGGTTTCTCTATTATGCAATTAAAACAAGCGTTGTACCCTTACATACCACGATTAAGTTTATGGTGAGACCATACAAATCAAGGTAATTATATTCAAACTAGAAATAAATATCATATATATACAAGACTCAAGTTGGTGACACCAATCATTTCTCAATTCTCGATTGAAAATCGCATTTAGAAACTAGTTTTGACTAGTGTTCCAACCCATTTGATTGGGGATCTTTTGGTTTGTGCAAATCTTGCATTCAAAGCAAGATAATTCATGACTTTTTCTTGAAAAGGATTATGAATAGAGCAAGATATTTGTCCTATTGACACATTGAAGTGTATGGTTGAATACAATTTCAATCGGAAAAAGTTATTACTTCTTCATCTCTTTTACCAATGACTTAGGTAGATTCTTGGTATCCACTTAATGAGGTAAGAAGAGAAATTCTTTGAATAAATTCAATGAATGTTTAAAAAGTATCAAAATCTAGAGATTATAAAACCAAAGTATTAGTACTTTGTTAAAATGGGGAACAATAAAGTGAAGACTTTTATCTGCACCAAAAAGAGTGTGATATGGTATCACAAGTTTACTTTCATTACGATATGATTGAATCTTAACATTGTAGTTGGAGGTAGTTTTTGTTATAAAATTTGTCGGACATTTAAATTTTCCACTAATATAAAACATGGTTAAAGCAATCATCTACTTTTCATATGAGATATGGTTAGGCATGGTACCTAAATTGTAGCTTGTTTCGATAGTAAACATGTGCTCTCTCTTCCTACATGATCGCGAGAACAAAGGTTTGTGGCTCATGATGATGTGTATTAAATAAAAGAGGATTATTTCTTAAAGACAAAGTGAGAGAAAATGTTCAAGAGCCACAAACTGAGAATAAGACGTAGGAAGATGTTCCTTCTTGGTCAAAATAAGTAATTATTTCTTCGAAACCTAAAGTGGACAGGAATCATGTTATTTTTTGAAAGTAACAAACCTGTAACTTATTAAGATGCTTTATCTAGTTTCAACTCCGCAAAAGTCCGAACTAAACATAAACATTAAGATGTTTCCATAACTTGGTTGATTGGTGGTAAGAGGTTTACACCAATTGCAACGCTTCGTTAAATTCGGATTTAATAATATTATTTGACTGTTGGATTTTAAAATCATCTTGCATGAGTTTTGTAAATCGCAACTATCCTAAGGTAGGATATGAACTTAAGAAGAAATCTTAAGTCAAAGTCAAGCAGTTGAATGGTATGTTTCAGTCATGTAATAAACTTTTCTCGATTTGTCGAGTAGTTTTGTTTATACATGAAGTTTAGTGGGAGTAGGGTGGTATTATTAGTCTTATATGTGAATGACATATTGATCACTGTGAGTGATGAAAGAACTAGGAGAAGAATAATACATCTCTAAGATATCCAGTTCAATGGATATTAGCATAAAGTTAATGTTCTTATGTTAATAAGAATCTTGACAAGTTCAAAAGTATTGAACATGAAGAAATTGAATCCATTTGCTTCCGCTGCGGGATTAATTCATTACGCTAAGATGTATTACCATTCTTAAATCTCGTATACTTGGAGTATGACGAGATGTTACAAATCGAATCTTTGAGAGAAGTCTCTATATAGCCACATAGTTCATTAGTTAGTACTCAGGAAGTACTAAAGATATGAAGCTAAGCATTTAGAAATGAGATGGATTTATGTGCAAGGAGTTACACAAAAACCATATTCTAAACACATAAGGATGGTTAGAGAACCATCTTATCTATATTATTTAAGGAGGATATCTGCTAGAAACGTCCTAGGCAGCTGAACAATGAGATATACACAACGGAAATTGAGATTACTTGTAATAATGAGATATGCAAAAAGGAAGGGATGATATTAGGATTCGGTTTTATGAATTGGAGGAGCTGTGGTAGTTCGTTCCAATAACCGAAGGTCCTATCCCTACTCACTGTGAGGACAGTGGGAGCTATTCTAAGGCAAGAGAGCCTATGTCTAGATTGGATCTAGACACGTACTCAAAAGTTTTATAATAAAGATTATACATAACAAAGGGAAAAAGTATATAGTAAGGTTAGGAAAGTGCAAAGTGTTGCCAAGACTTACTAACCAAAGCCTTCTCATAGGCTTAGCATGATAAGTCATGCCATTTCAATTGAATTGAGATGATCAACTATATACAAGATTAAAATGAATTATAGATTATGTAGTAATTGATATTTTATCAATTTTACATATGTGATAATACATTCATCATTTGAGTTTTGTACAAAACTCTTTTCTTTAATACTTTGTTTTTCCAAATAGATTGTCGAGACAATGTTGAACCCTATTTAAGTGAACTGGATTAACATAGTATTGGCCCCTAGTTGCTTATATGAGGTGACGTCTCCAAGTGACTAGAGTGTGATGCGATTGATGGCAAGTTCAAGTGCCATAGAGTCATAAGAGATGACTAGTCGATCACATAGGCAGACTTTATAGGACACTCTGTCGGGAAGTGACTGCTTATAGAGTTCTGGTAATTTTTATAAAGCCTGGTCGTGGCGATAGCTATTATAGTATTCTTATGAGTCGATTCTTTGACTAGAGACTGTTCGCCTAAGTTGGCACACTTTTTGATTGACTTTGATTTATGCTCTACGACTGTCGTAACTGAGGTCAAATGGGCATCTTTTGGGTCATGATGAGCTGTGGCTATTCAAAAGGAATAGTGCGATAGGAATTGTCCACCCCTTATCAGGGTTATCTATGAATCTCAGGGCCACTCGAGGAGCAGTGAACTGAAAATGTGTGGCCACGCTCGGAAGGTATCTACAGTAGATAATTCCGGTCCGACAGTTACTCTCCAGATCGTGGAAACCACTCTAGATATAATCAAATGCAAGTACGACCTGCAAGACACCTTGCATTGAGTGGGAGATGATGTAATAGGACAAGAGAATTGGTGACGCACACTTGTCTCGGACAAGTGGGAGATTGTTGGAGTATGTGTCCTCAACAATAGTGCGATCACATATTAAATCTCATAACAATAATACAAAAGGGATGATTCAATATATTGTCAACTGATCAACATTAATCGGTAACGATTGGCTGACTAGAGTTTGACGTTACTGTCGTTTGACGGTGGTGATCCGTTGATCCCTTAAGGACACACCTATAGGACAATTCCCTTAACTGATAAGTTAATTAATTGTATGTCGATACATATTAGTTAAATCCTTAAATATAACTGATGGGGCATATTCTGCACCGCTGACCAAGTCAACATATTGAGCAAGGTCAAAGATGTCCACAGCAAGTCAACGACTTAGACAGCCTAGCCGATGCCGCCCATCGGCCTGCCAACCTAGGTCCCGACACGACAACCCGCCAGTAAGGGACACATATCCGCGTACTCATATCCAAGACCCCTCGGCGGCGGGTCACCAGCGCCCGCCGGCCAGCCATAGGTCCCTCGGCCGAGGGGTAGATCAGTCTTTCCACCTGCTAGCCACTTGGCCACTACGTGACAAAAGGTGAAGTCTATAAATACTCATCAACCTTCATTGAGGAAAGGATCCAATCCAGAAATACACAACTTAACCTAAATACACTATTCATCTGGTATAATCTTCCTTATCTCTCTACAATATATTCCTAGTCCATTAGCATACAACTTAGACATCTAAGTTTACTGACTTGGGCGTCGGAGTGGGTACGCTTGGCACAAAGCCAAGCCCTCGCCGTTCATTGTTGCAGGAGAGGCCGAGAGGAACGATTAAGACCAAGGGAGAATCCAACTCAAGACATCATTCAACAAGCCACGGGTGGTAACTATACTTGCTCTGGAATTACACTCGGAACAATTGGCGCCGTCTGTGGGGAGACACACTAGAAGCTAGTCACATTCATTCCCAAAACAAAAAAAAAACAAACAAAAACCCACCCAAAAAGCTGAGAAGATGTCGAAACAACAAGACGCAGTCGTGACCGACGAAACCGCATTCCACCAAGATGATACCTTCAACAATTCTGGAGTCGTGCAGCCCTCCACCGGCGGGGTAATCCAACCGGAGTTCGGGATGCCGATAATACCAGACACGCCGCTGCCAGCCAACCAGGTCACCATCATGGGGCACGTGGTTGACATAGCAAAGCTGAAAATGGTCCTGGACCTAATTAGTAATACGTCTGCTCACACTGTCACACCGACAAGAGCGGCGGAAACTGTCCAGAAGACCAGGGCCCAAAATGTGACTCCGAGAAATTTGAACGGAGCGCTAGGAGAAGCCGACCCAAAGAAAGTCGCCGGGGAGCCCAAAGTGGGCGTGGTAGACCTAAGTCCTTCCCGTACTCATGGGAGGACAGCGTCCTCGCAACACGAACGAGGCATACCCCAAAGGAGCCGAGGAGTCCGACTCGGCGAGTTGGAGAAGAAGTCCAAGTCGAAGAAGGAGCCCCTCCCGCTACGAGGAGAGGAGCCGGGTTAGGAATGCGAGGAGCCGATCGCCACGTGCCATCCGGCATGTGATCGACACCTCTCGGCGCCTACGTCCCGGAAGTCCAGTGCCAACTAAGCTCAAGTTGCGCCCCATATCATACAAAGGGGAAGGCGATCCAGCCGACCACGCCGAGGCTTTCGAGTCTCACATGTCGGTATGGGAGCAGCCCGATGAAGTGTGGTGCCGAGTTTTCCCAACAACGTTGCATGGGATGGCTCAAAGTTGGTACAAGGGGCTTCCCGACGGCTCGGTGTACTACTACGCCGACCTAAGGGACGCCTTTTTTAACCCAAGACTCTTGCAACAAGAGAAGGGCCGTGGAGACATCGGACCTCCTAACTATCAAACAGGAGGGGGGCGAGTCTCTACGAAGCTACATGAAGAGGTTCGACGGAAAGGTCCAACAGATTCGAGAGATTAATCCCGAATCGCGGCCTTCGCGGCGATGAAGGGCCTCCCAAGGGGAGATTTGAAAAATGAGCTCATCAAGTGCGGAGGTCTGGGCTTGGATGCCGCCAGGAGAATGGCCGACCAGGCCATCAAGGTAGAAGACTATCACAAGATGTGGTTAGGCCCCAACGAGGCCGAGCACTCAGAAAAGAAGAGCCGCCGGGAGGGCAACCCCGATGAAAGGCGCCGTGACAATAATAGGTCACGGTCTGACAAATCTGCCAGGAGACAGGACTCGACGGGCGCCGGGGGGAGTTCGGGAGCGTACTACGAAAAACGGTGCAGCGATCACACCCCCCTAGTCGTGTCGGCCGCCGAGGTATTCGCTCTGAGCAAGAGCGAAGGCCAGAAGTGGGAAAGGCCCCTAGGCCGAGGAGTGACGGTGACACGAGCCAATACCGTGAGTACCACGGCCACACCCGACACTTAACCAACGATGCCGACATCCGAAGGACGCCATTGAAGAGCTGATCCGGAAGGGGAGCCTCGGCAAGTATGTCGCCAAAGGCCGAAACCGAATGCCGGCGGGTCAAACAAGAAATCCGTCTTTGAACGGATAGGAGTAATCCATGTTGTCATCGAGGCAACGGAACGATGGGTCCGCTCATGGACACAAACGGCAATGGATGAGCCATGTCGGGCCGTCAACTTTGTGCCCAACACACCACCCCCCCGCTCCCAAAATCCCGATATGACTATCGGACAAAGGGCGGACTACGAGGGAGTCATTGCTCCTCACAACGACCCACTCACGGTCCACCGAACATAGCCAACCATTTGGTGAAGAGGTGCCTAATCGACACAGCGCGCCACGAACATTATGTACGAGAGAATGCTTTCTCGGCCTCGGTCCGAGAGTCGAAGATTTGAACCCCGCACAAACCCGTCGTACGGCTTTTAAGGGGTCGGCCTGTACCCCACGGGTCGGTCGGATCGCCGGTAAGGTTCGGCGAGGGAACTGCACCAGAACGTTATGTCGATTTTATAGTCATCGCGGCACATCGCCACGACGTCCTCATAGGCCGGGTCACTTTGAGTGAAATCCAAGCCAGTAATATCCGTCCGGGCCTTGACATTAATATACGTCTCGGACCGGGGGGAGGCTCATAAACTCACCTCGAAGAACGAGAAGGATCCCGGCGTATGGGAGATACACACTAACGGCCCTTCCACGACGGATAGCTCGAAAGCCAGCGTCGTTATCATTAGCCCGAACGGAGATGTGTTTGAGCACGCCTTGGAGCTCACCTCCTCGACCTCAGACAACGAATGCAAGTACGAGGCAATGATAACCGAGTCGAGCTAGCCGAACACGCCGGGGCAGAACACGTCGTGGTAAAAACAGACTCGCTCTCATTGACCAACCAGATCAAAGGAGAATACGGGGCTCGGGACTATAAGACGACGAGGTATCTAGAGAGGGTGAGAGTCGGCGCTTCAAAATTAAAATCATTCCAGATACAGCACACTCCCAGGCCCGAGCACGACCGAACCATTAGCATGGTCGAAGGAGCAGAGACCGAAGAGGTGGAGATTGACCCAGGCCGCACCGTAACCGTCGGTACCAACCTGGAGCCAAAATTCAGAGCCAAACTCCTGGACCTGCTAAGTTAAAACAAAGACGTCTTCGCCTACTCAGCGGCCGAGATGCCGGGTGTGAGCCGGGAGGTGATTATTCACAAGCTGAACGTACTCCCCACCGCTCGCCCTGTCAAGCAAAGAATGAGGAACTCCTCAGCCGAGAAAGACGAGGCCATCAAAGCCGAGGTAGACAAACTACTTACGGCGGGCTTCATTATGCCTTGCACCTACCCGGAGTGGTTAGCCAATGTTGTGATGGTAAAGAAGTCATCGGGGGCATGGAGAATATGTGTAGACTTTACCCAACTTAATAAAGCATGCCCCAAAGATCATTACCCTACGCCACGGATAGACGGCTTAATCGATGCCACGGCGGGCTACACCATGCTTGAGCCTCGCTGACGCCTTCTCGGGATATCACCAGGTTTTCATGGCTGAGGAAGACATGCCCAAATGCGCATTCATCACCGCTAACGGCACATACATGTACAAAATGATGCCGTTCGGTTTGAAAAACGCCGGCGCAACGTATACAAGGCTAGTGGACAAAGTGTTCCAAAATCAAAAAGGGCGAAACATTGAGGCCTACGTCGACGATGCTATTGTAAAAAGCAAGTCCGACAGCGAACACCTGGCCGATTTACACGAAACATTTTGTTCACTAAGGAAGTACAAGATGAAGCTCAACCCAATGAAATGCAACTTCGGTGTCCGGGCAGGTAAATTTCTCGGTGTACTTGTCAGTGCCCGAGGCATCGATGCAAATCCAGACAAAGTCCAAGCAATCTTAGACCTACCGGAGCCAAGGAATCGAAAAGAGGTTATGATGCTGACCGGAAGAATGGCGGCTCTCGCCCGTTTCATCTCTCGGTCAGCCGACAAGAGCACCCCATTCTTCAAAGTTTTGAAAGGGAATAAAGACTTCAGCTGGGGGAGGAGCAGAGCACGGCCTTCAAGCGGTTGAAAGCTCATCTTCGAGACTCTCCCAACTCGTCCGGGCCGATCTTTGGGGAGACGCTATACCTATACATAGCATTACCTCGGCCACGGTCGGTGCGGTGATCATCGAGGAAGAAGACAAACAAAGAACACCCAATCTACTTTGTCACCATACACTGTTTGCCGAGAGAAATTACCCACTAATCGAAAAAGCAGCCTTCGCCGTCGTCGTTGCCACGAGGAAGTTAAAACCCTACTTCGACGCGCACCCCGTGACGGTCCTAACCGATCAGCCGTTAGAGAAAGCTTTGGAAAAATTCGAGCAATCCGGCAGCTCATCAAGTGGGCGGTGGAACTCTCCGGCTTCGGCATTCGAAGACAAACCAAGACCTTCGATAAAGGGGCAAGCACTTGCAGATTTCCTGGCCGAATGCACGTATCAAGAAGAGCCAAACCCAGGCGTATGGGAGGTCTACACCGACGGCTCCTCCACGACGAACAGCTCAGGAGCCGGCATCCTCATCATCAGCCCAAACGGGGACGAGTTCGAGTACGCCTTGAAATTCACCTTCTCGGCCTCGAACAACGAATCCGAATACGAGGCGGTGATAACCGGGGTCGAGCTAGCTAGGGCTGCCGGAGCGAGAGCACATTGTGTTGAAGATGCAGACTCACCGTTGGTTACTAACCAAATCAGAGGGGAGTTTGAGGCTCGGGACGACGGAATGGTAAGGTACCTAGAAAGGGTAAAGGCCGACATAGCGAAATTGAAGTCTTTCCGAATCCAATGCGTTCCCGATCCGAGAACAACCGGCCGACGCTCTCTCCAAACTTGCCACTCAACCATCAAGAACGTCGGCGAACCGTCTTTGGTAGATATCCTAATGCGAAGAGCATCACTGAGACCGACGGAATGGTGGGCAACGTAGAGGCCGAGACAACATGGATGACTCCGATAATGAAATACAAACTTACGGTGAATTACACGGAGGGCCGCAATCCCTCGGCCAAAATGAAACGGATCGCCGCTGGTACTTAGTCTTCGAAGGAGAACTGTATGCAAGGTCCGTAATAAGACCACTTTTGAAGTGTGTCGGTCCACCGACGCAGAGCTAATCGACAGAGATTCACGAAGGCATCTCATGGACACCACATGGGGGCAAGAACGCTAGCCCACAAAGCTCTACGAGCCGGCTACTTCTGGCCCACCATGCTTCAAGATTCCAGAACAAAGACCAAGAAGTGCACGAACTGTCAGATGCATGCCCCGGTAATACACGCTCCCTCCAGGGACCTACAACCGGTGCTCAGCCCTCTTCCCTTCGCACAGTGGGGGATGGACATGCTAGGACCATTCCCAACAGCCTCCGGAGGAAGGAAGTTCTTGATCGTCGCTGTTGATTACTTCACCAAATGGGTTGAAGCTGTAGCAGTACCGGCGAAGACCACAGCGGCCGTCAGAAAGGTAATCTGGGAAAATGTTATAACTCGTTTCGGATTACCCCAAGTTATAGTATTTGACCACGGCCGAGAGTTCTGGAGTGACCTGATAATGAATTGGTTAGAAGAGCTTGGTATCAAGTTTGCATACTCCTCCGTCTCCACCACCCACGGAGCAACGGACAAAGGAGGCGGCCAACAAAACGATCCTCAATGGTTTGAAGAAGACAAATCGAAGACCTTAAGGGAAGATGGGCGATGAACTACCCTGGCGTCCTATGGTCCCTTCGAACCACGGAGAAAGAAGCAACGGGGTACACCCCTTTCCACCTAGTCTACGGTTCCGAAGCGATCCCTACCGATTGAAGCAACGGTGCCAACATTCGAACGGCTACCTTGACCCATTGAAAACGAGGATGGCCTGAAAGCTTCCTTAGACCTGGTCGAAGAAAGCCGAGATACAGCACGCCTCAACTTGGCAGTATATCAAAGCCGGATGAAAAGAGCCTACAACAGAAGAGTCCACAAGAGGGATTTAAAAGTGGGAGACCTAGTCCTAAGGAAGTCGGCTGCCACCAACAAAGGAAATATTCACGGTGAAATCGACGACCAGCCAACGGGAGGGTCCCTACAAGGTGATTGAAGAGATGAGACCGGCACATACCGGGGTGACAGACATGGGAGGTGTGCCTTTGATGAGCCATTGGAACACCGACAACTTGAGGAAATACTTTGTATAGCGGCAGAGGTGTCCAAACCCATTGTGGACACCCCAACGCATGATCATAGCAAACGAATGAATCACCCAACTTTTCCGTCGAAGTGTCGTCACTCAAAGAGAAGAATCGCTACGAGCCATTAACCCGATTACCTCGGCCAAAGCCGAGAGCGACGGGGACACAATGACCGGTACACTAGAAGAATCGCTATCGAGCCATAACCCCGATTACCTCGGCCCTAACCGAGAGCGACGGGGACACAATGACCGATAAGCGCTATCGAGCCGTAACCCGATTACCTCGGTCTCGGCCCGAGAGCGGCGGACACAACGACCGATATACTAGAAGAAACGTATGCTCGGTGCGGTTGAGACGCAAGTCGGCGGTCAATATGCCTACGATTCACGAATGCTATCGAGCCATTAAACCCCGATTACCTCGGCCCTAGCCGAGAGCGACGGGGACACAATGACCGATAAGCGCTATCGAGCCGTAACCCCGATTACCTCGGCCAAAGCCGAGAGCGACGGGGACACAACGACCGATATGCTAGAAGAAGCGTATACTCGGTGCGGTTGAGACGCGAGTCGGCGGTCAATATGCCTACGATTCACGAATGCTATCGAGCCATAACCCCGATTACCTCGGCCCTAGCCGAGAGCGACGGGACACAATGACCGATGCGCTAGAGTAAATACTAAAGACGTTAACACAGTTGTGATGCGCGTACTAACTGCCTCGGCCGTGCCGACGGTAAAAACAAAGGCACTCAATTAAAAAACGCAAAGAGACAAATGAAGGATGATGATCAAAGTCCCGGCCAAAGCCAAGGACCAAAAGATAAAATTGTTAAAAATGATTGCAAGGAGAGTACGGACGGCCGTCCCCATGAGGATAGCCTAAACTCTACCTACCAAAGCTTTACAAAAGCAAGGAAACAAAGGAAAACAAAAGGTTACAGACTTAGGATTTGAAGCGCCAAAAGATGGCAGGGAGAGAAGGCTCAATAATTGGCCCCGAACAGCTAAAGCTATCCGAGACGCCGGGTGAGTCGTGACGACCGCCCGTCTCCCTATGCTCGCTGCTGTCCTCCATCAGCGCAGCGGCTTCTCCGGTGGCCGGCTCGGAAGAGGGCTCTACATTTTCAAGTGCTTTCTCAGCCTCCGTCTTCCCCGCCGCCGCTTCATCCGCAGCCTCAGCCATCTCGTCCAAAAGCTTCTCAAATTCATCCCACGGGAAAGAGCCCTCGGGGACAAGCTTCCTTATTGCCTCCCTGGTCGCCTCCTCGGCCTGGTCCCGGAATTGGGCGCACATTTTTGGGAGAAGTTCATCTTGGAGCATGGCAATGTCCTTCTCCTTTTGAGCAATGATAGCCTGCGCATCCCTAAGCGCCTCCGCCTTGTTGTGGAACTGATTCTTCCACTTTTCCCCCTCGGCAACCGCGGCTTTATGAGCGTCCTTGTACCTATCCCGCTCCTCCATCATCTTGGCGATGCGCCATCGCCTTCCTCAACTTTGGCCCTCTCGGCCCCAAACAGCTTCTCAACCTCCTCCGCGCGCTTCTTTGCGAAAAGAAATCCGTTTAAACTTCGCGCCTCCCCTTTGCGGCGGAGAGGTCAAGTCTAAGCTTCGCCATCGGCGCGCGCTTGGCCCATGGTTTTCTCCTGCTCCGCGATATAGAAGCCGGCTTGTTGGGTCCACTTCGCCAAACTCTTATACATTTTCGGACCCTCCGCCACAAGCTCGGAGGCGAGAGATGTTCGAGCGGAGGAGTCAACAACGACATTTCCGTCACCCGCCGTCTCGATAGCCCTCTCTGGCTGCTTCCCCGATTGCCGTTCAATAAGAACGGCGGTCGCCGAGGAAGGATCTGCAAAAATTTGCACAAAGCATCCATGTCACCGTGCATTGACACATCGAAAGCCGGTCGTGCAGGGATGTCCAACGAACCAGCTAAATCCGAACCACAAGTTAGATCCGTACCAGTTTGAGCCCTTTTTGTTCGAGGGCCGGATGGATCGGTTTTCTCCCCGGCAACAACGGAAGAAGACGGGGCTCTTTTCTCTTCTCCCCAACAACGGTAGAAGCAAGCGGCGGCTCCTTAGCAATGGTCACCGACCCCCCGGTAATATCAACGACCTCCACAGGTTCCCTCTGAACCACTGGGGTCGAAGAGGGAGCAGGCACAGACGCCGCCGTCGCCTGGCGCGCCCTCTTCGTTCTCTTTGGCACGCCTCACGAGAACTCTTGCACGGCCGCCACCGGATCCACCCCTTTTTAATCGCTTATCCATGAGCTCGTTGGGAGACGGTCTGCGATCGCGCAATTCAGCCGTAGGATGCCGCACAACTACCTTCCCGTCCTTATCAAGGCCTAACCGCTTCAAGGTACCCTCGGACAGATCCTGGCCAAACCGGTCTGCAAAAAACCAAACAAGAATTACACGACAGAATAGAACATAGCTCTAAAAAACAGGAGCATAACAGTAAAAATAGGCCTCACACCGACCCCACTCACCCTGGCTGAGGGCCGGTATGAGGCCGACGTGACCGAGCAGCTCATCTTGAAGAATAATCTGAGTCGGGGGCAGCCATCCCTTCTCAGCGATCGAACACCGGCATCGCCCGCTCCTCATCCTCGTAAGAGGAACCTTCGAAGCGTCCATTTTCACCTTACCCCGGGAGGTACACTCCTCATACTCTTCCCGGTTCTCACACCGCAAGTAAACAGGGCTCGGAAAGACCGGGGCAATGGGTAATCCTCCCAAGCACTTGGACATAAACCCACCGCCGTTGCCGCTTTGCGGGAAGTAAGCTTGTTCACGGAGATATAGCCGCTCCGTCATGCATGTACGCCGTACCACCCCACCTTACCAGCAATTGACGGTCGAAGACTGTGAAGTCGGCGGAATAAGTTGACCGTCGGGATCTCCCCCCTAAAGAGACAAAGCCACACAAAGCCAACTATCGTCCTCATGGCCAGCGGATGTAGTTGGGCCACCGCGACGTTCATAGCTCTGATAATGGCCACGACGTATCTATTCAGAGGAAACCGCAGCCCATACTCCAGATGCCTGATGTACACGCCGGTGTGACCCGGTGGAGGGCAACAGACCGCCTGACCCTCTTTAGGAATAACGATCTTATACCCCTCACCGAATGAGAAATGGCCTCCGAAAAGTGTCTGCGGAACAACCGCCGAACTTATGGAACCAACCACGTTCAAGACCAATCGTACAGGGGCTCGCCATGATCCGGGACAGACATGACCTCCCACCATCGGAAGGGGTCCCCTCATCCTCATCGCATCCTCACCCTCATCCTCCCGTCCCTCCGAATGGTGGATCGATTACGGGAGAAGGAGACCTAGGGCCCCCAAACCTTATCGGAATGGCGTCTAGTATCTCCTCCCCATCAAGACGCAACGGGAATCCTCCCGTAGCAGAAGTACTAGTCCGGCGCCGATGCATACATAATAGCAACAATTATTTAACAAAATAAAAAGAAGTTTGTTTGTTTACCTTGAAGAAAAACACTCGCCGGAATAACAACTCTGAATGTTAGAAGACAGAAGCCCTTGCAAGTTTAGAGGAAAAATTTTGGAGAATGAAATTGGTGACCAATTTCACGGAGCAACCCCTATTTATAGGAAAAAGCCCATGAAGCAAGACCAATCGAATGAACAGACCCATGAAGCGTCAACCAATCAAGATGCGGACACGTGTCGGACATGCAACCACGGATGTCAATCGTTGCAAATGTGTCAATCAATGCAACAGTGACCAAACGTCTTCAACACGCCTATTCAAATCTCTCCCCCTATTCACCTTCCTCAACAAATTCCCATGCACCTTTTCTCCGCCGCCACATGATCGACCAAGCTAGACACCGCCGGCCGGGGCAATCATAAATAACCGCCTCAACCCCGGTCTCGGCCGGCGTCCTTTATTTTCCACATCGGATGCCCAATACACATCCATGTGGAGGGGGGATATGGTACGGCCTAAGAAAGACTAGGCAGAGCGGAAGAAGCCGCCGCAGAAGAAGCCGATGCAGGAAAATTTTCTACAAACTACTTGCGCAGAATATACGCTCAGACGTACATCGAAGCCCATACCACGGCATAGACTACGCTGGGGGCAAATTGATGGGGCATATTCTCGCACCGACCAAGTCAACATATTGAGCAAGGTCAAAGATGTCCACAAAGAAGTCAACGACTTAGACAGCCTAGCCGATGCCGCCCATCGGCTGCCAACCTAGGTCCCGCACGACAACCCGCCCCGGGACACATATCCGCGTACTCATATCCAAGACCCCTCGGCGGCGGGTCACCAGCGCCCGCCGCCAGCCATAGGTCCCTCGGCCGAGGGGTAGATCGTCTTTCCACCGCTAGCCACTTGGCCACTACGTGACAAAAGGTGAAGTCTATAAATACTCCTCAACCTTCATTGAGGAAAGGATCCAATCCAGAAATACACAACTTAACCTAAATACACTATTCATCTGGTATAATCTTCCTTATCTCTCTACAATATATTCCTAGTCCATTAGCATACAACTTAGACATCTAAGTTTACTGACTTGGGCGTCGGAGTGGGTACGCTTGGCACAAAGCCAAGCCCTCAGTTCGTTCATTGTTGCAGGAGAGGCCGAGAGGAACGATTAAGACCAAGGGAGAATCCAACTCAAGACATCATTCAACAAGCCACGGGTGGTAACTATACTTGCTCTGGAATTACACTCGGAACAATAACAAATTTTATAAATGAGTGAGAATTATATATCTTATTATAATTTGATTAAATAAGATTCAATTTAGTAATTAATATGTTATATTATAAAAATTGATTAATGTTTATGAAATATTTGAGATAAGAGTAATTAGTTAATCATAATTGCAAAATATTGTAGATTATATTTACTAGACTTAAAATAACCTATTTTATATACATGTAATTATGAATTACTAGTCAATTTGATAAATATAATTTATTTGATATAAAATGATATTTAATTTGTTAAATATGCATTATAATATCAAATAACATGATATATGTAACATGATCTACCAAATTACAAATTACAAATTACAAAGATAAAATGGAGGTCCATTTTATGTATGAAAACCGGTTGGATTAGGGGTTAGTGGGTGATGATTTTGTCATTAGTTTATTGTATGCTCAGGACAACATCATTACACCATAAGCATGCCTTAAAACCCTAGGACCTACTCTAACTTATGGGTAAGAACAAAAGGAGTTTTTAAAAGAGAAATTATCCTTCCCCATGAGTAGAAAAACCAGTGTCCCTCCCCTCCCCCCTCTCCCCCACACACACACACACGCACTCTAGTGGTGTAGTTTTCATTCACATACTCATTCTTATTTTTCTTATGTGCGTAATAAGAAAAAAAACTCTACCTCTCTCTACACTTACAACATAAATTGTTTATGCAAAATGTTCAAAAATCTAATAAACCTCACATATTACTAGTGTATTAATATTTATATTATTAGAATTTTATTTTAGGATCTAATATAATTATCTAGTTAATAATTTTATTAGATTTAAGGGTAAGTCTTGGGTGCAATCAAAAGGAGGATTTCTACTTTGAAATCATGGAGGATCATCCAACAGTATGAGCTCAAGATCAAGTGTAGGAAGGAGTCCTACACTTGTGCCCATTTTCGTCCCACATATAATGTAAGAAACATGTTTTTCTTCTTATTTTGTATAAAATCATCTTGCATGCAACTAGATCCACATGACATAAATTATGAGTCATTTATAAAAATGAATTAGATGACTCTAATAGGGGTATATGAACCTTACAATATGTATTAATATACTAATATATTTATACCAATACGTATAAATATACTAATACATTTATACAAATACGTATACGACTAATTAAATAAATAAAACCCGTCTTATACTATACAAATCCCAACTCAACTCAAAACCACCATGACCACCGCTGCCACCGTTGACCACCACCACTGGCCACGGTGGCCACCGCCAGCCGTATCCCCCACGGCCACCACCAAAGGCCGACACCACCAACAACAACAACAAACACCAACAACACTAACAACACCACCCGCCACACGCACAACCCAGCACCACCGTGGCTGCCACCGCCACCATGGTGCCGCCCTGATCACGGTGGGTCCAAGGTGGTGTAATACCCGTCCTTTTAGGGACTCGCTGACCAGCTTTGACCGGTCTTTAGGGCAGGTGATAACCTTTAGGAATGCGTGCAAGAGTGAGTGTGTGGTACTCGATAGAGTAGAGGCTACTCGATCAAGTAGGAGCCACACGATCGAGTAAGTGGGTTACTCGATCGAGTAGCGTCTTTACAGCGAGGGTTTATAATCGTGTTTTGTTAAAACCGCAAACCATTTACGCCTTCTTCCTATAGATCTACATGTCACCTTTCTCCTTTCCCTTCACCAAATACCTTCCATAGGAGCCTTTGAGGATGCTAGTACCTTGAAGATGGGTTACTTCAGCCGGGTAGCGGTCGTAACGCCGTTGTGAGATGCGTAGATATGTCATCGTCATCATCTTTGTCTTTGTTGTTCCTTGTAGGGTTGTGTTTGGTAGTAATAGGCTTGTGTACTGTTTGTATAGGGATTGCTTGCTTGGTTGATGTCGTATGGTTGATCGAGGAATCGCTGCTTTTGGTTAAGGTAGGTTCGCCTACTCAGTTTCTGTTGGTTGTCTAGTGTGTCGGTTGTCGTATTGTTGTTGTGACCGTGTGGCTGAGTATACGTGGTAATCGGTTGGTGTACGCTGTTTTGTTGATTGTTGTTATATTGCAGCTGTCTGTGATTGATTGTCTGTGGTTCTCGAGGTGCGTCCTCAGCTGAGTGGAGTCACTTGCGGGAATGGCTTCACGCCCTAGTTTTGCCCTCCGTGAAACCGCCACGGGAGGGGATGTGCACATTAATGGGATAGGGTTATCGCTCGGTATGATGAGCGGGGCTTAGGTGAGAACGGCTGCGGTCCCCCACTTTGGGGCTGGTCCCGGTGGGCGATCGGTGACGGAGATTGGTTGGAGTGGTTGTGATTTGTGTATGTGTGTTTGGTTGTGTTTGTAATATGTTGGTACTTGTTTGTTGTGTCATATCTCGATTCTCGACCTTCGTGGGTCATCTTGTTTGTTTTCTTGTGTCTGTCGTGATCCCTTATGGTGAGCAGTCTGTTTCAGCAGGTTTTGTCTTGGATGGTAGCTGGAGTCCTGGCAGGGAGGAGTCTTCACGAGTTATGACAGTAGTAGCATATAGTTTCACGAGTTGTATCTTTCTTTCGTAGTTTGGGTTGTATCACTTGTAAATTAACCTTATATGTTCTTTTATCGACTTTTGGTGATTACTTACCTCGGGCAACCGAGATGGTGATGCTCTTATATGCTAGGGAAGGTCTTGTTAAGGCTCCTTGGTATGTGGGGGTGTCACAAAGTGGTATCAGAGCGACGATTTTCGAACCTGTAACAAATGAGCCTAATGAACGTAGTGAGTCTTATAAAATGAACCTAGTGTATGTATAATGGGAGCCCCGGTTGATGCTAGATTTTGGGTGAGTAGGCGCCCTCATTTCAAAATCTTGGCCCCATTGTGCTTAAGCCAGTCACTGGGTATGGGAATGTTGAGTCGGTAATTATGTGCCTAATGTGTATGGTGGTTATGTTAGAATTGATTGTGGCCGAGTCTCTGTTGAAGTTAGCATGTGCGTAATAGTTATGTTAGAATCATATATGATGAAGTTGTGATAAAGTTAATATGTGTGTGATGATAATGAGGAATGTGAAAGGTTTTGTAAGATAGAAGTATGTGAAAAGAGTAGAAACGTGTGATTCGATATGAAATGTGGTAATGGCAGTGTTTATTTCAAGTTGTTAGTAATGGTAGTTTCTATAAGGATTTATAAGTCTTATAATAGTATTAATGATGATAGTTAAAGGGTTGTAGAATTGTAATGAGAATTATCAAAATAGTAATGGATGAATGTGATATATGAATGGTTGAAAGCTTTCGCAGGCGACGTGATTAATTTGAGTAGATTAATTTGTTTATGTTGAACCATAGTTACATTGCTAAGTAGACTTGGATGATACCTGTAAAGTTAATGTTAAAGGAGTGATTAGAGTAATGTGATTATAAGTTTATTAGCGGAGTTGTAGACAAAGGTTTAGTTACGAGATAATGCGTTAAATGTATACATGAATGATTTATTGGTAGGGTAAATTATGTTGTGTGAGGTTCGTTATAGAATAATATGATATGTATCTTAGTTGGTGAAACCGTTGCAATACAGTTGAGTAGTAATGGTATAATGTGAATGAATATGATAACCGGTGACGACTTCCGAACTTGGTTTGGAATCGACACGTGATGTTGTTTTGTAGGAATCTTCAGTTAATCTCGTAATTTCGACCGTGTACCCAACCTTAATTGACCAAGTATGAGTGTCTACTAGACCGAGTGGACCTCATTCGATCTAGTTAGGAAGTTATGACGTCGAGGATGTGGGAATTTCCTACGGACGCTCGACCGAATAGCGCCTACTCGATCGAATAGAGGGCACTCGATCGAGTACCCGACATACTCGATCGAGTAAGCTACAGTACCCGGATGTTTGCGGAATTCTTATACCCTCTTTCCATCCTTCTCTCTTTTATTCTACCTCATTCATAAACCCTAATACCTCCATATCTCTTCTCTTGCTCTCAAATCTTATGTTGTGGTGATTTATTTGGTGATTTCCCTTGCTTATAATTGTTCTTTTACTTCCTGTTTGATGAAGGTATGAATTTCCTTCCTATTTTAATGCTTTTCATCAATTAGAAACAATTAGGATGATAGGAAAAAAAACTGAAAATTCGATTTGAATATGAGAAAATTTGCTTGTAATTGTTGTAATATGATCTACATGCTTCCCTTTCATGATTATTGTTGTTTATAATACAAAACTCAAATAGAAATTGCATATATTGGTGACCGAAATTTCTAGGGTTTGGTAAATTGAAGTGGTTTTTGGTTGTCTTTTACATGTTGAAGGATGAAATTTGAGTAATGTATGTTGTATATATCATGTGGGAAGTTGATTTTTGTGATTTTCACCTCAAAATTTGCCTTAAAACTCCGTCTTAAAAGTGCCCCAAACTGAAATTTGTCACATGTAATTGGAAATTTGAGTTGTACATGAATGTATTTTGAAGATCTAAGTCCTAAAAGTTGTAGTGGTTGAGTTAACTCATGTTAATTATGTTAAATTTTCATAGCTGTAGAGACCGTCTGAGATATAAGAATTTGAGTTTTACTTGTAATTTGGGAATTGTTGGTGATAATGTGTACTTAGATGATTCTTTCATGATTTAATATGTGTACATTGTATGTTTTGGTACATACGTGCTGTTGTATTTAAATGGTATATTGAAACAGATGCCGAGATTAAACCTAGGGACCAGACAAAGTAAGAGGGGTAGGGCTGCCCAACCCGAAGTTGGGGAGGGGAGTGGATCGGTGGTACCAGCTATACCAGAGTACCCGTCTGTAGTCTTTGTAGACTACGCACAATGGGATAGGTTTGTAGCCTTACAGTCCCGTAAGATGAGACCGAACCGTTGTGTGGATACGACTCTTTTAGAGGACCTGGGTGTTGAGACGGATGTCCGTCATATCTTCGAGACTTTGGGATTCACCGGGCTATACCATTTACGGAAGCATTCATATTCTTTCCTGACCCTTAAGGTCTTGAGCTCGTTTAAATACGAGCCGGCTGAGCAGATTGTGCAGTTCCGTCTTATGAACACCAGTTTTATTTTGACCATGGACCTTTTTGCCTCTCACCTTGGCTTGGCTAAGCCTCCCAAGGGATCTCTTCGTGACATACCGTCTGAGTGTAGGGTTTGCCGCCTTATTCCCTATATCACCAGGAAATGATCTCCCACCGCTAGCAACATGTTGATAAATGATGTGCAACATGTCACCTTGAGGATCTTTCTCCGTGCTGTGTCGTATCTCCTTTACGAGAGGTCTGATATGAGTAAGTTAAACTCCCACGAGTTGTTGCTTCTGATGGCTTACCTTAACCCTGAGCGGACTGAAAAAGTGACCTTCAATACTCCCGCTATAGTATGTGCCAGTCTTTCTTTGATGGCCTCCTCTAGCACTAGGTTTCTGAGTTGTGGTGCTATCACCACCCGTTTAGCTGAAAAGCTAACTTCTTTTGAGGCTTCCTTGGAGTACACCCCTCTAGCCACCCCGGTACCTACCATGGACAGAGATTACTTCCTCGATCTGAAATGGTTGAGAACTTTGGAGGATGGTAGTTTAGCATGGAGGGTGTGGGGAATGAGTTGGATGAAGATACCAGCTCCTGAGCACCTCCCACCGACAAAGCCTTTACCTGCGGCAGTGGTAGCTGTCGAGTCTGATGAGGAGACTGAGGCGCGTCCTGCGAGGCAGACGTACTTCATCGACCCGGAGATCCTCCGAGTCATGCCTGAGCCGAGAAAGGGGGAGAATGTGAGAGCTGAGGAGGATCGCCCTAGGATAGCGAGAGGACCACGCAGAGTGCGGGAGACCTTGATACCCCGGCGACACGTGACAGCTACCTGGCAGAGAGAGTGTCCTCTACCTTGACGCTCCATAACATACATGAGATAGCGTATGCTCAGGGCATTGGGACCTCGGGACCACATCCAGTCTGGTGGAGGGGAGTTGGGGATTACAGCGGGGTTTTCCACTCTTACGGGGTGGATGCGTCCACATGGGGAACACCTTAGTCATACCCCTACGGCGGCTTGACCCCTTGGCACGTGAGACCAGATGCTGGAGCCAGTGGTGATGTGGATTTGGGCGCATCAGGAGCAGGCACCTCGGGTGGTGGTGGAGATGAGGATTATGTCATAGATGAGAAGCAGCAGCAGCAGGAGTGATACTCCTTTTCTTATCTTGTTCGTAGTTGTATCGGATGTTAGTTTGCTTTGATTGGAACTTTCTCTTTTCGTACTTATCGTATTTGGTTTTTATTGATGGCCATAAGGCCGTATTTGCTTTCCTAGACTTGGTTGCAGGATTTGTGGTCGGGTTATCAACCGACTTGCGGTTATGCGATCGTGTATATATATTTTGTGTTGTGTTAGAGAAGTTGTGGAGTAGCATTTGACCTGTGACCACTCGACCGAGTGCCCCTCACTCGATCGAGTAGCTGCAGGTGTGCCAGTTAAAAACGTATTCTGATCTCGGGCTACTCGATCGAGTAGCTAAGATACTCGATCGAGTAGGGCCAGCTCGATCGAGTGCCTAACCCACTCGATCAAGTAGCACTGTTACAGGCACTTTTTTCGAAAATAAAATTGTTTGAATGTTTCTATTTTTACATATTTCGATAGTTATAATGTTTATTAAAGGATAGTAACATGTTTGGGTTGACTTATTACTTATAAATGATATTTTGCGGGAGTAGATGTGACACAAAAGTTCCTTTTATCGAATTCTTTTTACTTTATCAAAATCTACAAGAGAGCATAACTTATTTATTATCGAAAATACTTGTTAATTATTTCGCAGAATTTCCATAACTACATTATATACAATTGGTATATGCATGTTTTTATGGTTCTTGATCATTGTTCTCGTAAGGCAGTATATATATAAATATATACATATATATATATATATATATATATATAGAAGACTATGTTAGTCGTGATTAATGAGTAATGTCGACAAGGTGCATTATGTGTTAGAAAAATTATTTGATGGTGAACTTCGGGGACGAAGTTCCTTTTTATAGGGGAAGACTAATGTCGCAAAATAAAAAGGGCGATATTATAATAATTTTGTGGTTTGTTTGTAGTGTTTGCTATGGTCTCTGTTATATTTCTAGCATGAAGTTATAATTGTTTTAATCGTTTGATGAGTAATTTGTATGTTTAATTAAAAGTCGAGTAATTTGCCCTGAAAAGATAGTCATAAAGAGATAAGAATGTCAAAACGGTAGTGGAGTGGTTCGGCTACGAGTCAGGCATTGTGTGAATCTGTAATAGGATCGTTATGTGACATATTTTGTGTGGTAGTTGCGTTAATGTGTGTGTCTGAGGAGTTCGGTGTAGTAGTTTATTTGTTAGTGGAATTGTTCATGTTGGTGCATGTCGTGAGGTTGGTAATTCGAGTTGTGGTTGTAAGAGTTCGTGTATGTGGTGTGTTGGACAGTGGATGATGACGAGATAATGGACTTGTGTCAGGGGAACGGGAGTGTTGACCTTGGGTTTCTTGTTATGCCGTTTGGGAGAGGATGAGTCGAACTTCGGGGACGAAGTTCTTTTTATGGGGGAAGACTGTAATACCCGTCCTTTTAGGGACTCGTTGACCAGCTTTGACCGACCTTTGGGGCAGGTGATAACCTTTAGGAATGCATGCAAGAGTGCCTTGTGTCTTATTTAACCTTAGGAGTGTATGGTACTCGATAGAGTAGAGGCTACTCGATCGAGTGGCTTGGGTACTCGATCGAGTAGGGGCCACTCGATCGAGTAAGTGGGTTACTCGATCGAGTAGCATCTTTACAGCGAGGGTTTTATAATCGTGTTTTGTTAAAACCGCAAACCATTTCCGCCTCCTTCCTTCAGATCTACATGTCGCCTTTATCTTTTCCCTTCACCAAATACCTTCCATGGGAGCCTTTGAGGATGCTAGTACCTTGAGGATGGGTTACTTGAGTCGGTTAATGGTTCTAACGCCGTTGTGAGATGGGTAGGTATGTCATCGTCATCATTTTTGTCTTTGTTGTTCCTTGTAGGGTTGTGTTTGGTAGTGATAGGCTTGTGTACTGTTTGTATAGGGATTGCTTGCTTAGTTGATGTCGTATGGTTGATCGAGGAATCGCTGCTTTTGGTTAAGGTAGGTTCGCCTACTCAATTTCTGTTGGTTGTCTAGTGTGTCGGTTGTCGTATTGTTGTTGTGACCGTGTGGCTGAGTATACGTGGTAGTCGGCTGGTGTACGCTGTTTTGTTGATTGTTGTTATATTGCAGTTGTCTGTGATTGATTGTCTGTGGTTCTCGAGGTGCTTCCTCGGCTGAGTGGAGTCACTTGCGGGAATGGCTTCACGCCCTAGTTTCGCCCTCCGTGGAACCCGCCACGGGAAGGGATGTGCACATTAATGGGACAGGGTTATCGCTCGGTATGATTAGCGGGGCTTAGGTGGGAACGACTGCGGTCCCCCACTGGCAGGGCTAGTCCAGTGGACAGTCGGTGACGGAGATTGGTTGGAGTGGTTGTGACTGTGTATGTGTGTTTGGTTGTGCTTGTAATATGTTGGTATTGTTTGTTGTCTCATACCTCTGTTACTGACCTTATGTGGCTTTCTTGTTTGTTTTGTTGTATCTGTCGTGATCCCTTATGGTGAGCAGTCTGTTTCAGCAGGTTTTGTCTTGGATGGTAGCTGGAGTCCTGGCAGGGAGGAGTCTTCACGAGTTATGACATTAGTAGTATATAGTTTCACGAGTTGTATCTTTCTTTCGTAGTTTGGGTTGTATCACTTGTAAATTAACTTTATATGTTCTTTTATCGACTTTTGATGATTACTTACGTCGGGCAACCGAGATGGTGATGCTCTTATATGCTAGGGAAGGTCTTGTTAAGGCTCCTTGGTATGTGGGGGTGTCACAGGTGGCCACCATGACGGCAGCCACCACCTATAACAGCAGCAACAACCGTAACAACAACCGCAACAATGACAACAACAACAAACCCGACACCCTCTTTCTCTCCCCTTTCCCGCCACCTACTGTAACACCCTCATACTCCAGGTGCCTTACCGGGACCATTTAAGGTATAGGAATGCTAGCATCTCGGTTACCCGAGGCAATGTATATCAAATAGATAATAAAGAAACATACTTAAATACGTGAAATAGTTTAAGTGATTACAATTCCAAAACCAAACTGTAAAAGCAACACAAATGTTCTCAAAACCAAACAACTGAAAAGTAAACTAGGTTCATGACACAGCGGAAGACTCTAAGATATGTGATGACTCCATCCCAGTTGTCCCTCGCGCAAGCCATCTCATACCTGCTCAATAACTGTTCACCACCCCCGAATGGATCACCACAGTTTATTTATAAACATTTAAACGGGGTCAGTTACTGCATAAATAATATAAGATAAACAACAACAGATACGCAATCACAATCTCCAACACTGTCACATCATCAATCATCTGACTACACACTAAAGTGTGTAGCCCTGCCAGAATATCCATCGTAACAGATATTCCTCATCGCCAGTGGGGGACCGCAGCCGTTCCCACCTAAGCCACGCTCATCTCCATCGAGCGAATAACCCATGTTCCTTAATGTGCACATCCCCTCCGTGGCGGGTTCCATAGAGGGCGAATCAAGGGCGTGAAGTCACTCCCGCAAGTGACTCCACTCAGCCGAGGACACACCTCGTAAACCACAGACAATTATACAACAACCATTCCAAATCCAATATGATATAAACCAACAACCAACCACAATATCAATTCAAAACAATGCCAATACCAATTACGATATAATCATCATGACAACCAACCAACAACCGTCTTATAATCATTTATACAATAACTGAGTAGGGAACCCCTACCTGGAAATGCAACCATCAAGATCGTCACAATCAGCTAATCAAAATCGTTCTTCAATGAAATCACCTCCTATCAAACATACAAACATACAATCATAAAATCACCATCTAATAAACACAATACTCCCATAACCCCCAATTTACCTAAATAGGGTTTCAACCAAAATTAACGAAACAATATAAAAATGATATTAGGATCTTACGCACAACCCTACGGACTCAACGGCGTAAAGAACACTGGATTCCGACGACTCAAGCTTTGGGATTTGATAGCAATGCAAAGAAGAAGAAGTAACGTAACTTGTTTTTGTCTCTTATGAATTTAGATCAGAGTAAAAGTGAAAAGAAACTGACGACTTATGTTTTTATATCATTCTCGCATTGCTAAAAAAACCCGACAAAATAACACAACTTTTCCACTATCACCCCCAAAAAACCAAACTCTGCGGCGAAAAGGAGCATTGGAATGGTCTTAATCCGATTGATGAAGAAGAAAGAGAATTTTTGGTTCAGTTATCCACTTTCGACCCAGCAGCTATTGAATCGAGAAGAGCGATCGAAACTTTAATACAACCTTTTTTGATCCGGCTGGGGGACCTTAAGTTCATTCTTTTTTATACGTTCTGGCCAACTCGTCCCAGAATGGGCGTTATGGCAAGGAGCGAGAAAAAAAAGTGGTCTGTGGTGATGTTAGAATTTGCGCCTCGGAGAGCAGCTTTTGCTAAAACTCGAGCAGTTTCTTGAAAACTTGCTTCGGGCGCCTTTTTGAATAAAATCTAGAATAGCAGGACCGAGATTAAGAGGAAATTCATAGAATCGTTACCCATCTAAATAGGGGTTCCTTTTTTAAGATTCGCCTTACTAAAGCCGATGAATCAAAGAAGTTGAAAGGCCAGTTCATTTCTCATAGGTCCGAGATCCACATTTCTGAATTGAAAGGTCCGGGTGTTCGGCAGCAGCTAGAGAAAGAGAATCCTGTTAAGGAGCAGGAGAAGAGGATGATGCCGGAAAGAGAGGGATTCGAACCCTCGGTACGAATAAATCGAGCAACTTTTTCACGTGAAATCTCGTCGTTAATAATGGGACGTACTAGCTGAACAGCTAGTCCCCTTACGCGAGATTCTAGATCTCGGTCTTTTGGGGTCTCTAGAAAGTCCTTTTTATAAAATTTCCCTTTTGCCGCCGCAAGGCTGGCTAATCGTACGCAGCAGGCTCGCAAAAAGAAAGACTTTAAAGTTTACACAAAAAGAACGAAAGCCGTTAATAGGCTCTGAAATAGACCGATCAGCCACGAAGCTTCCTCGGCTCAGTCATAAGGGCCCGGAGACAAGATCTATTTTAGTACTATTTCGGCCCGTAAGACCGACTTACTCGATCGAGTAAGTGACTTACTCGGTCGAGTACCCCTTACTAGATCCAGTGCCCAACATACTCGATCGAGTACCCATCAGGTAGCCTACTATTTCGTATAAAAACATACTTACTCGACAGAGTAATCCCACTCGATAGAATACCCAAAGACATTGAAAATCGTAGTATTACAGTCTTTCCTCCTTAAAAGGAACTTCGTCCCCGAAGTTCAACCCATACTCAAAACAAACATACTAACTCGATCAAGACACAACAACGCAACTAAGAACTCAAAACAAAACCTCAACCTATAAAACATGAACTCTTAACGCCAACTCCACCAACTATGCCTACCTCCACAACATGGCTCACGATATCGTATCAACTACATTATAGTCTGTCGACACTAACTCCATGCACTTCCAATTACCATCTACCAACGCCGCTAGCTTCATCTCACTAACATATTATCCACTAGAAAAATCTAATATCAAGACACTCATAAACATCAAACGGGATGTTACATTCTACCACCCTTAAAAAGAACTTCATCCTCGAAGTTTACTCACACTCATAAACATCATCATCCAACTGTCAACACTATCGAACTCATAAACATCATCATCCAACTGTCAACACTATCGAAGTATTCTCCCATTCCTAAACATCGCGCTACTACAAGCACGGCCATGGCCTTTTAACAATATCAACCACAATACAAATCCATTCTTTATTCTCCACCAAGACTCAAACTTCCAAATCTACTACAACATGTACACCATCAAACTCTCTTTGTCGCATTCTACTCCTCTTAAGATAAATGTTACGTCCTCGTAACTCACTAATACTAGACCCTTAGCCATACTTTCCAAAATCCTCATCACCACCGCATGTCAACGATAACCGACTATAACATCAACACCTACAACCATTCCTATATCCAGGTCTCTCTTCCTCCAACAGTCCTCATTCCTAAATTCATTCTACACTCCATCTAATATATACCATAAAATCATCAGCAAAATCACCACACCAACTCTTTAACATTACCGTAAAACGACATACCCCTCTATACATGCGCTTATCTCCATAATCATAATTCATGATCCACAATTGTTACACACACTCTCACTAGATCCTCAAGCTCTCCCTTTTATTACCACAACTTATCCACAACTTAACATGATACTAATTTCCAACACCCATACTCATTGTCCCAATAAAAGATTATGAACCACCTGCAGCTTCCAGATAAGTACAACACATGTTCCACAAATCACTTGCCATTACTATGTCAACCAATGCCTCCTCTAAAAGAAGATTACAAGTACTCCAACAACCTCTCACAACTATGCCCCATTAACAGAATATCACAATACCATGACAACCACGACCGTATGCGCAACTCTCTTCTATATCATACTCTACCCTCACTCCCAATCTGAAACTGGTAAGAAACGTCAATAAACAAAACAACCGTCTATCTGTCCAAACCGAAACTCGTAGGAAACAGCAGAAAACAAAGCAACAATCTATGTATAACTGGTATGTACTTTTGAAAACTCGTATCGTAATCATCCCTCCTACTCCACCACAATCTATGACGACATCGCAACACCGCCACAAACAGCCGCACCGTAGCGCGAAAATACCTACATCACAACACAAATTACCGTGCCCGGATCACTACCCGAAGCACAACAGCCACATCGATAGTCATTGCAACTTGCACAATTTCCATAAACACTGACTCAGTATAACTTTCGGACAAGAAAACTACTCAAAACCGCTTTACTAGATTACAACGCAACATATTACATGGAATAAACAGATAAGAACCTCATGAATATCATCCATACTTTTTTCACTGAGTAACATACATCATGAATACACATACAAGTATAACTAGCCATGCCAAATCACTCAAATTATTACTTTTTGAATATCATTCCATTAGGTTACCGTACCCAACATATATTACAGAACATTCAGATAACAACTTTATAACTATCACACCATACCACTTCTCGTGAGGTCAGAACCTCACACAAACATTTATACACATCATAGACCCGTAATCACATCCAACTAGTCAATCCTGATCACGTAAGTTACCACTTGATAAAGGTTATTTCTCGCCCGAGCTTAAACTCGCATGCCCTTCATAACACATTCTCCCATTCGCATAACCATCACCTCCTGCCAAATATAACCATACCGCTAAAACTCAACTACTAGCAACCGCCTTCTATAACCACATCTTATACTCCCTCACAACCATACAAATCAATACGGTCTCTACAAAATCAACTTCTTTAGAATGGCTATCTCTCCTATTTATCATCACCCTTTAACCACTAGTGACAACACCTCAACATTACCACCGTTCGTATATCAAACCTCTTACACCCATCTCTAAATATCACGGTTTCTTTCCCATCTTCGGTTAGCATCCTAAATGGCGAACATTAAACCCATCAACAAAATTTACCTGAACATTCATCCCAATTCTTCTTTAATTGTATCGCCACCTAACTAACCTCCAAAAATCTCATATCGTGCAAATACTCTTCCAACTTTTACTCCCTTTAATTCCTCAAAGCTCATGGCTAACATGTTGTCCTAAAACTCCTATATAACCACTAACTCACGCCTTCTCATGATACTATCACACATTTCCATGTTTTCTTACCTTCATGTTTCTTAACTTTGGTCGACGTTCTCTCAGCTTACTTCCATCCTTCTTTCCTCTTTTCACTCAATAATACCAATTAATAATTCAACTCCTTATTCCTTCTACCTAACTCTTTTGTGCTCCGGTTACCGTCTCATTGCTCCAAAACTCAAATCCCATTATTTCATATCAGTACCATCTCACTCTTTCTTACCATGGATCTTCTCTTATCATGCTATCACTCACACTTATCACCAATCAATCCACACCGTCAGTCCACACCATCTCACTTTTTTTTAAAACTAAAACTCATTTTATACCGTTAATTGCCCAAGGAAATCACACATTGGTTTCACCTCTTGATAATACAAATTACCAAAGTCGGCCACTACCTACACATCGTAGCATAACTTGATCTCACTATACACCATTTGTTTCCATACCTCTATAACGACCTTCCATCAATTATAACCGTAACCAACACAATCCTAACCATCCCCCTCCATAAATCCTCACACATCCTAATTTACCACTATTTCCATCCCTCATTTCAATATTTTCATTCTCACGTTCCATAAACTTACATCACTCCTTGCTCATATACACTTACCTTTACATTACTCAAATTCGCAATTATATCACTCACCACGTCTCACAAAACTTGCACCATGCCTTAATAAGCCTTACAAATCTTCTTCTTCCTTTTCCACTATCTATCATAACCACATATAACTCATGTCCTCCCCACCGAACTCATATCCACCATAAGGTGCCACTCCTTACATCATAAGATTAGGTAACTTACGCATCAGGACCAACACATACGTAAAATAATGCATAAAGAAGCAAAAGAACACGTTTGAATCAAACATAATATGTGACGAAGTCAAAAGATAAGCATATGACCCAAAACAGGGGTCACTAGATCGAATCCAGCCTACTCGATCGAGTAGGTGAAGGTCAAAAGCACGTATAATAAATAACCAGGGCTACTCGATCGAGTAACAAGAGGTGCACTCGATCGAGTAAGGGCTACTCGATCAAGTACCCTACGCATTTCTCAGCACTGTCCAATTTTGGTAAAACGGTCATATCTCACTCGTTTCTTGGTCATTTTGGGCGTGTGACCCATCGTAAAAGGACAAGCTATCACCTCCAATTTGAATGACATCAAAATCCTATATACATCTCAAGTTATAACAGTTTAAAGACCACTTCGCTGTAATCGGACAACATAACTATTTGATTTTCTCTTTGAAACAACTTAAACATCAACAAAGTAAACAAAAGCGACTCGGTACTTGTAAAACCACTATCCCTAACCATATGTTACTATCTACCAAAAGCCAAACAATAACATCTATCATGCTCATATAACATTCAACTTATCAATCATATACTACCCGCATGCTTTAACTTTATAACTTTTCGTAAAACAAAACATACTCATACATTACAAATCCTATTCCCATGTTACTAATATAACAATATTACAACTCCACTTCGTCACCTAAACATATTCTTAATCACGAAATTCATATTCTCATGCAATCAATTCATCCATTTCAACCACATTCTTCATCTAACAAGTGCATATGATACAACAGTAGACAAGTATATGAACTTATTATATAACTTTACGCAAACAAAATTATGTATAATCATATCACATCCCCTAATCACATGTTACTAGTATAGCCACATTATAAATCATTCATCCTGCAACATCATTATTTATCACTTATTATCATATATGAACTACTTTCCCAACAATTCCAAACAACATATCATCCATTATATACATATAAACATTAGTAAACACATAGCGATTCCATGCCACCCCATAGTGACCGGATTAAAGTTGTAGGGCGAGTTCGCGACTTTAGGACGTCTCCCAAGTCTTTGCATTAGCTCCTAATGTAATACCCTGTATTTTATTATCGACTGAGCGAGATATTATTATTTAATGGTAGCGTAAAGGTAATTAAATCATGTTTTATGGTAATGGTAAAAGCGTAAAAGTAATTGATTAATTCATATCGCAAGATGAGTCGGGTTTATAGTTGAGTGGCATTTTTGGGTCAAGGTGTCATAGCCCATTTACCCACTTATTACCCACTTACCCATTTACCATTTTACCTCACCAAAACCCTAAATCAAACCCTAATACAACTTTAAAACCCTATTCCCCCTCCCTACCGTCATTTTCACATCACCAACATCAACCCCTTTTCCTTTCACGTTTCAAGCCTTCTACACGGCCAACGAGCGCACGCCGGTGAGTGTGGAGGGAGTAGGGTCTGCCGTGAGTCCAGGGAAGTCGTTGCTAGTGGTCGAGGGTGGTTGTACTGGTCGGAAAAGCACAGGTCGACGGCCGTCACAGGTAAGGTTCCCTGTTTTCATTTCTGTCACGCTGTTTTGATTTGGGTTGTGCGTCTTTTAGGGACTGTTGTGGCAGTCGTGGGGGTGTGGGACGTGTTATTGGTGGTGAGTCGAGTCCGGTGGTGGTAGGTAGGGGGTTGTCGTTGCTTTGTGGGTGGTTGCAGTGGTGGTGTTTAGGTGTCGGGGTTGGTTGGGTGTTTTTGGTTGCATTTCAGACATAGGGTAAAGGGGTGGCACCACCGTGGACTCGGGGGAGGTCGAATCGGTGGTGCCACGTGTGTCAGGGTCACCTTTCTACGGTGGTGTCAGGGGTGGTGGTTGGTAAGCAGGAGGGGTTTTGTCGTGGTGGCAAAGGCGGGTTAAAAAGGGGGGGTCTGTTTGTGGCGTTTTGTGGCGGTTGGGTGTAAACAGGGGGTGTTGGTGGTGGTGGTTCTGACCACCGGCGTGGGTCGACCACGTTGGTGGTGGTGGGAGGTGACCAGGCCAGACCTGGTGTCAGGCCTGGTGGTCGGCGGTGAGGATTGGTGGTTGAGGGGTGAGTTGTGACGGGTTGAAAAGGGGGGGTGTGCGTGTGTCGGGTTGTGTGTTGTTTTTGGGTTATTTTTGTTACGGGTTTTATTTTAATAAGTCGGGAATATGTATACTTCTATTATTTACATTATTAGTTTAGTTATTAAGTTAATATTAAGTAGCGGTGACGGAATAATGTATTTAAGTTTTTGAGTCGGGATTTTATTTCGGGAAGGTTACTATTTTTAGTAATCTGCTATTTTTGGTAATTGCTATTTTGGGAACTTCTCATTTTAGGAAACTTTCTATTTTGGGTAACTTATATTTTTAGTAACTTCTAAATTGGGAAAGTTTCTACTTTTAGTAACTCTTGATTATGGGAACGGGAATAGTTAAGTGAATTAATTATGTTATATATATATATATATATGTTTAGGTGGCGAGTTTCGGTGGAGTACTTCGATCTCAGCTAGCTTATCACCGCTATTTGAGGTAGGGGAATACACTGGACTTGATATAGTATTATGTGATCGGATTGACTAAATCGGTGATTTACATGTTATAATATGATTGTCTCGATTTAATTCCGTTAAATCTTGTTGTTGAACTGTTTTACTATATTATTACATTGGAGTTGGTGGAGGTGGTGATGTTGATGTTGTGATAAGGCCCAAAGTGGTTCTCGCAAAGACTTGCCCTGGTGTCCTCACCGTGAGTGGCGATCGACCACGGTCGATATCTATAGTCTACCGGGATCGGTAAGGTCAGGTTGTCCGGGTACGAGTTGTGATGGCGATGGTGGTGATGGAGGAGCATGTGTTTTATATTGTTGTTTTATTGTATTACCTACTCAGCTTCGCAGCTGACCCCGTGTATTCGTGTACGCCTGTGATGATCCAATTATTGGGGAGCAGATTGACAGGTATTCAGAGACTGATGGGAGCTGGCCGGGAAGAGAGCTTAGATGACTGACTTAGTGCCTAGCCCACCTTAGTCTTTTTAGTAGTTTTATCAGACTTATCTTTTGATCGTATTTGGAGACTTTGTTTTAATTTCAGTTGTAATTTCACTATAAACATTATAATAAAGTACTGTGTTTCTTTCCTTTGTTATCTACTTGCCTCGGGTTTCGAGATGGTAACACCATCATTTATTTGAGGAGTCCTAGTTCGTGCCCTTAAATAAATGGGGGTGTTACAAAGTGGTATCGTAGCGAACGATCCTCGTGCCTAAACCAATGAATCCAATGAATTTAGGAAGAGTCAAATAAAATGAACCCCGGATAGAACTCATAGGAGCACACTAAAGGTAAGGGATGAGTAAGGGGCCCCCTCACACCGAACCATTGGCCCTCTCAGTTTGACCTGGGTACCTTGAGATCATACGAGAGAAAAAGGGTAGAGTAGGAAAGTTGTGTGATACTGAACATGAAAAACTATTCCATGATGTGAGAATTAGGCAAGGTGATATATTGTTAGTATAAGTATACATGTGTTTAATTGTGATTCGGAGGTAAGAATTGGCATGATAATGAAGTAAGATATTTATATATATGATGCTTAAGATTTTAAGATGGATGTTATGTCTAGTGATATGCGGTTATGTGACCCCTGAACCATGTTAGCTAGATATGTAGGGTAGGAGATGATTAGAATTGACTAGTGTAGCTGATGTAATTCTAGTGTTGCAGGGAACATCTCTAACTCTCCTAATTCTTATAGATATGCCTCCGAGAAGGGATACCGCTGCTAATGACATCCAAGCGGAGTTGGATAGGCTCCGAGCTGAGAATGAGGCCCTAAAGGCCAAACGATTGATCCGGAAAGATGAGTACCATTGTGGCAAGGCATAACCCCACAATATTCACTGGAGAGGGGGAACCACAATTCTTTGGGGAATGGTGTAGAGAATTCACCAATCTGTTTGAACTGTTAGCATGTCCTAAGAGCTGCAGGGGATCAAGTCGCCCACTATCTTAGGGCCACGGCCTGACTCGGTGGACCAGAACAAGGTGGAGATACGAGAGGTTGCTAGGGATCTTGAGACGGGACATGTATCTTGGTTGGAATTTCAAGAGCTTTTGAAGAATGAGTTTATGCCCGAGTTCCAAAAAGCCAAACTACGGGAGGAGTTTGACACCTTTAAGATGACAAGATATGACAAAGGAGGCTTATCATCGGAAATTTCGACGCTTATCCTCATACATTGATGACTTTGGGCGAATGAAGCTATGCAAGCTATGAGGTTTGAGCGGGGGCTCACTATGGACATCAAGAAGAGGCTCACAGCAGCTCCACCCACTACGATTCAGACATTTACTTGAGGGGTCGGTGTCGCCGAGAGGCTCTCGGAACAGATCAAGGCTGATAAGAAAGGCAAGGCTGAGAAAAGGAAGCTGGAGGCCACAAGTGATAATACTGGGGCAAAGAAGCAGAGTTCGGGCAGATATGGTGGGTACGCCACTAACAGTGCCCCAGGGGGGTATGAGAGCTCGAGTGGAGGCGGCTTCGGGGGCACCGGCGGGGAGGTAGTTCTCGGGGCTTACTTGTTTTGGCTGTGGAAAGACAGACACAAGAGGTTTGAATGCCGATCATCCGGGGCGAATCGGTCCCGTGGATACAGGGCACCTATGTCCGGTTCGGTGGCTCTCGTTTAGTGGGGTCTGGGTATAACAGCTTATCGCACACCTATGTCTCGGCTATGGGGAGGTGCGAGGTCCGGAGCTAGTAACGATTACCAAGGAAGCTACAACAACTACCGTAACCGTAATCACAGAGCCAGAGAGTGGGAGCACCAACTTTCGAAGACTGCAAATGAAGGGAACAAACAACTGGAGCGCTTCTTCAAGTCGAGTGGGGCTAAGTCCAAAGGCAAGCTCTTCGCCATGGGCAAGGAGGCCGCTAAGAATGACGCTCATGTGGTGACTGGTACATTTCCTGTTAACTCTAAACCCACCTTTGTGTTGTTTGATTCCGGAGCTACACATTCTTTTATATCTGCGGAAGATGCCAGAGCCTTAAACCTTAAGTCATATGATAGAATTGTTGATTCGGTAGTGGTACCTTCGGGGGAGTTGGTATCTTGTGATAGAGTCTACACTGGGGTACCAATCCAGATCGGAGAGGTTGTGTTTCACTGTGACCTTATAGAGTTTCCCTTGGGGGTTTTGAGGTGATTCTGGGGATGGACTGGTTAGGGAAGTACAAGGCTTTTATCGATCGCTATCGAAGAAAATCTCTTTGAGGGGACCTAAGGGAACTAGGGTGTCTTATAAGGGGTATGTGGTCAAGCCAAGAGTCAAATTCATATCTCATTAATACCCTAAAGTCGAGTCCGAGGAAAGGGGATCAGTTAATCTTGTGTCAGATGTGGGATAGTGAGTCGGAGACCCCTAAGGTGTCCGAGATTCCAGTGGTGAGGAGTTCGAGAGTGTGTTTCCTGAGGATATTCCAGGTTACCACCGAAAAGAGAAGTGGACTTTTCCATTGATCCAAGCCGGGAACAGTGGCGATTTCTAAACCACCTTACCGTATGGGACCAAAGGAGATGGAGGAACTAAAGAAGCAGTTGGATGAGCTAGCAGAGAAAGGTTACATACGGCCTAGTGTTTCACCTTGGGAGCACCAGTGTTGTTTGTCAAGAAGAAAGATGGAAGCTTGAGACTTTGCGTGGATTACCGTGAGTTGAACAATGTGACCATCAAGAACCGTTATCCCTTGCCAAGGATCGATGATTTGTTCGACCAATTGAGTGGAGCCGGAGTTTTCTCTAAGATCGATCCGAGGTCGTTTATCACCAGTTGAGAATTAAGAACGAGGATATACCTAAGACCGCTTTCCGAACAAGATATGGGCACTATGATTTCGTGGTCATGCCATTCGGGTTGACTAATGCGCCAAAGTGTTCATGGACTTGATGAATCGAGTGTTCACCCTTACCGGACAAGTTCGTGGTTGTGTTCATCGATGATATCCTGGTATACTCCAAGAATGAGGAGGAACATGAGGAACATTTGAGGTTAGTCTTGAAAACCTTGGAGGAGAACCAGTTATATGCCAAGCTGAGCAAGTGCGAGTTCTGGTTGAAGAAAGTTGCTTTTCTGGGACATGTGATTTCCAAGGAAGGGGTGTCGGTTGATCCTAGTAAAATTGAGGCAGTGACGAGATGGCAGAGTCCTAAGAATGTGGGTGAGATCCGAAGCTTCTTGGGGCTAGCAGGTTATTACCGAAGGTTTGTCAAGGACTTCTCAAAGATCGCAAAGCCATTGACGTCATTAATGCGGAAGGAGAACAGGTTTGTTTGGGATGAGAGTTGTGAGGAGGCGTTTCTAACCCTCAAAGAACGACTCACTACAGCTCCTATCCTTGCACTACCAGATGGGAATGATAATTTCGAGGTGTATACTGATGCTTCCAAGAAGGGTCTGGGGTGCGTATTGATGCAAAACGGGAAGGTAATCGCTTACGCTTCTCGACAGTTGAAGACCTATGAGGAGAATCACCCTACTCATGATCTAGAGTTGGGGGCAGTGGTGTTTGCACTTAAACTATGGCGACATTATCTTTATGGGGCTACCTTCAAGGTGTTTTCCAATCACAAGAGCTTAAAATACATCTACACACAAAAGGAGTTGAACATGAGACAGAGGAGATGGATCGAATTGATTGGTGACTATGACATGGAGATACTTTATCATGAGGGGAAAGCGAATGTCGTAGGCGATGCGTTGAGCAGAAATCTATCCATGCTTTGAGCAAAGGCGATCTAGGGTGAGGTTGCATAATGAGTCATGGGAGATGGGAATCCACATGATCCTGGAGAGAGACTCTTGGGGATTTGACCGTTGAGCCGGAGTTATATGAGGAGATCGAGAGCTACGAAAGTTGATGCTAGAATTCGAAGTGGCGCAAAGACAAGAGAACAGCGTGTCGGGGGTTGACTCCAAGTTTGTTATCCATGCCGATGGTAGTCCGAGGTTTGGGGGACGGTGGTGTGTTCCTGATAATGAGGAGTCAAGAGGAAGATTCTTACCGAGGCTCATGCTACACCATACTCGGTTCATCCTGGGGAGATAAGTTGTACAAGGACCTCAAGAAGACCTTTTGGTGGCCGAATATGAAGAGGGAAGTTCTTTGAGTTCGTAGCTCGATGCTTGACGTGCCAGAGAGTGAAGGGTGAACATAAGAGACCGCAAGGGAAGGTTCAACCATTAGATGTGCCGGAGTGGAAGTGGGAAAGCATTTCCATGGATTTCATTGTTGGGTTGCCTCGAACTCCGAAAGGTAACAATATGATTTGGGTGATCGTGGATAGGCTAACCAAGTCGGCTCACTTTATCCCCATGAAGGATACTTGGAGTAAAGCTGAGTTGGCCAAGGCTTATGTTCAAGATGTGGTGAAGCCGCATGGTGTACCCAAGGACATCATTTCCGATAGAGACTCCAGTTTCTATCCAAATTCGGGCAGAGTTGCGATCACTAATAATGGGTACTCGATTAAAGATGAGCACCGCTTTTCATCCAAACCTACCGATGGTCGGACAGAGAGGACTATTCAGACACTCGAGGACATGTTGAGGGCTTGTGTTTTGGAGTTCGGCGGGTCATGGGAGGATAGACTGGGGTTGATTGAGTTTTCATACAACAACAGCTACCACGCTAGTATTGGGATGGCTCCATTTGAGGCTCTGTATGGCAGAAGTGTAGGAGTCATGTGTGTTGGGATGATCGAGCGATGCGGTAGTTTTGGGACCGAGAGATGATTCGGAGATGGTTGAACAGTGCGATCATTCGACGAAGATGAGGGCCGCCCGGACCTAGGCGAGAAGAGATATGTCGACGCTAGGAGAAGCAACATTTCTTTCCGGTGGGGAGAAAGTACTTCTTAGAGTGTCTCCGATGAAGGGAGTGATGAGATTCGGGAAGCGGGGAAAGTTGAGCCAGAAGTTTATTGGGCCATATGAGATCCTGGATAGAGTTGGAGAAGTGGCATATCGGCTAGCTCTACCACCAGCTTTAGCCAGGGTACATAATGTCTTCCATGTTTCTCGATTGGAGATATTTGAGTGACCCTTCGCACATTTTGAGCCATGATGTGGTCGAGGTGGACGAGCAGTTGACTTACATCGAGACGCCTAAGGAGATCTTGGACAGAAGGTTAGAAAGACCAGGCACGGAGAGACCGCTTTAGTGAAAGTGTTGTGGACTAATCATAAAGCGAGGAGGCTACCCGGGAAACCGAGGCCGCGATGAGAGAGAGTTATCCACATCTGTTCACTTGAGGTAAGTTACGGGACGTAACTTTCTTTTTAGGAGGGTAGAATGTAACATTTCGTGTTTATGTAGTCTAGTTGTGTGTATGACCGTGTTAGTTATACGAGATGTCTTTTATATTCGGATGAGATGTTTGGTATGGGGGCGAACTTCAGGACGAAGTTCTTTTTAAGGAGGGAAGACTGTAATACCCCGTATTGTATTATCGACTGAGTGAGATATTATTATTTAATGGTAGCGTAAAGGTAATTAAATCATGTTTTATGGTAATGGTAAAAGCGTAAAAGTAATTGATTAATTCATATCGCAAGATGAGTCGGGTTTATAGTTGAGTGGCATTTTTGGGTCAAGGTGTCATAGCCCATTTACCCACTTATTACCCATTTACCATTTTACCTCACCAAAACCCTAAATCAAACCCTAATACAACTTTAAAACCCTATTCCCCCTCCCTACCGTCATTTTCACATCACCAACATCAACCCCTTTTCCTTTCACGTTTCAAGCCTTCTACACGGCCAACGAGCGCACGCCGGTGAGTGTGGAGGGAGTAGGGTCTGCCGTGAGTCCAGGGAAGTCGTTGCTAGTGGTCGAGGGTGGTTGTACTGGTCGGAAAAGCACAGGTCGACGGCCGTCACAGGTAAGGTTCCCTGTTTTCATTTCTGTCACGCTGTTTTGATTTGGGTTGTGCGTCTTTTAGGGACTGTTGTGGCAGTCGTGGGGGTGTGGGACGTGTTACTGGTGGTGAGTCGAGTCTGGTGGTGGTAGGTAGGGTGGTTGTCGTTGCTGTGGGTGGTTGCAGTGGTGGTGTTTAGGTGTCGGGGTTGGTTGGGTGTTTTTGGTTGCATTTCAGACATAGGGTAAAGGGGTGGCACCACCGTGGACTCGGGGGAGGTCGAATCGGTGGTGCCACGTGTGTCAAGGGTCACCTTTCTACGGTGGTGTCAGGGGTGGTGGTTGGTAAGCAGGAGGGGTTTTGTCGTGGTGGCAGGCGGGTTAAAAAGGGGGGCTGTTTGTGGCGTTTTGTGGCGGTTGGGTGTAAACAGGGGGTGTTGGTGGTGGTGGTTCTGACCACCGGCGTGGGTCGACCACGTTGGTGGTGGTGGGAGGTGACCAGGCCAGACCTGGTGTCAGGCCTGGTGGTCGGCGGTGAGGATTGGTGGTTGAGGGGTGAGTTGTGACGGGTTGAAAAGGGGGGGTGTGCGTGTGTCGGGTTGTGTGTTGTTTTTGGGTTATTTTTGTTACGGGTTTTATTTTAATAAGTCGGGAATATGTATACTTCTATTATTTACATTATTAGTTTAGTTATTAAGTTAATATTAAGTAGCGGTGACGGAATAATGTATTTAAGTTTTTGAGTCGGGATTTTATTTCGGGAAGGTTACTATTTTTAGTAACCTGCTATTTTTGGTAATTGCTATTTTGGGAACTTCCCATTTTAGGAAACTTTCTATTTTGGGTAACTTATATTTTTAGTAACTTCTAAATTGGGAAAGTTTCTACTTTTAGTAACTCTTGATTATGGGAACGGGAATAGTTAAGTGAATTAATTATGTTATATATATATATATATATGTTTAGGTGGCGAGTTTCGGGTGGAGTACTTCTGATCTGCAGTTAGCTTATCACCGCTATTTGAGGTAGGGGAATACACTGGACTTGATATAGTATTATGTGACTGGATTGACTAAATCGGTGATTTACATGTTATAATATGATTGTCTGATTTAATTCCGTTAAGTACTGTTGTTGAACTGTTTTACTATATTATTACGTTGGAGTTGGTGGAGGTGGTGATGATGATGTTGTGATAAGGCCCAGGTGGGTTCTGCAGGACTTGCCCTGGTGTCCTCAGCTGTGAGCTGGCAGATCGACCATGGTCAATATCTATAGTCTACCGGGGATCGGTAAGGCTGGGTTGTCTGGGGTACGAGTTGTGATGACGATGGTGGTGATGGAGGAGCATGTGTTTTATATTGTTGTTTTATTGTATTACCTACTCAGCTTCGCAGCTGACCCCGTGTATTCGTGTACGCCTGTGATGATCCAATTATTGGGGAGCAGATTGACAGGTATTCAGAGACTGATGGGAGCTGGCCGGGAAGAGAGCTTGGATGACTGACTTAGTGCCCAGCCCACCTTAGTCTTTTTAGTAGTTTTATCAGACTTGTCTTTTGGTCGTATTTGGAGACTTTGTTTTAATTTCAGTTGTAATTTCACTATAAACATTATAATAAAGTACTGTGTTTCTTTCCTTTGTTATCTACTGCCTCGGGTTTCCGAGATGGTAACACCATCATTTATTTGAGGAGTCCTAGTTCAGGCCCTTAAATAAATGGGGGTGTTACACCTAACAACTTCTACCCGGGTTCATTTTATTTTGAATCTCTAGATTCATTGGGTTCATTAGTTACAGGTTCCAAAATCGTCGCTCTTATACCACTTTATAACACCCCCATACTCCAAGTGCCTAACCAGGACCACTTAAGGCATGGAAATACTACCATCTCGTTTACCCGAGACAATGTATATCAAATAGACAATAAAGAAACATACTTAAATACGTGAAATAGTTTAAGTTATTACAATTCCAAAACTAAATTGTAAAAGCAACACAAATGTTCTAAAAACCAAACGACTGAAAAGTAAACTAGGTTCATGACACAGCGGAAGACTCTAAGATATGTGATGACTCCATCCCAGCTGTCCCTCGTGCAAGCCATCTCATACCTGCTCAATAACTGCTCACCACCCTCGAATGGATCACCACAGTTTTTAAAACATTTAAACGGGGTCAGTTACTGCATAAACAATATAAGATAAACAACAACAGATACACAATTACAATCACAATCTCCAACACCGTCACATCACCAATCATCTGACTACACACTAAAGTGTGTAGCCCTGCCAGAATATCCATCGCAACAGATATTCCTCACAGCCAGTGGGAGACCGCAGTCGTTCCCATCTAAGCCCCGCTCATCTCCATCGTGCGAATAACCCATGTTCCTTAATGTGCACAACTCCTCTGTGGCGAGTTCCACAGAGGGCAAATCAAGGGCGTGAAGCCACTCTCCCAAGTGACTCTACTCAGCCGCGGACGCACCTCGAAAACCACAGACAATTATACAACAACCACACTAGAAAATCAACAATCACCAATTCTAAACCTAATATGATATCAACCAACAACCAACCACAATATCAATTCAAAACAATGCCAATACCAATTACGATATAATCATCATGCCAACCAACTAACAACCATCTTATAATCATTTATACAATAACTTAGTAGGGAAACCCTACCTGGAAAAGCAACCACCAAGATCGTCACAATCAGATAATCAAAATCGTTCTTCAATGAAATCACCTCCTATCAAACATTCAATCATACAATCACCATCTAATAAACACAATACTTCCAAAACTCCCAATTTACCCAATTAGGGTTTCAACCAAAATCAACGAAACAACATAAAAATAATATTAGGATCTTACCCACAACGCTAAGGACTCAACGGCGTAAAGAACACTGACTTCCGACGACTCGAGCCTTGGGATTTAATAGCAATGCGAAGAAGAAGAAGTAACGTACCTTGTTTTTGTCTCTTATGAATTTAGATCAGGGTAAAAGTGGAAAGAAACTTACGACTTATGTTTTTATATCATTCTCGCATTGTTTACAAAACCCGACAAAATAACCCGTAAGACCGACTTACTCGATCGAGTGCCCCTTACTCGATCAAGTGCCTAACATACTCGATCGAGTACCCATTAGGTAGCCTACTGTTTCGTATAAAAACATACTTACTCGACAGAGTAAGCCCCACTCGATAGAGTACCCAAAGACATAGAAAACCGTAGTATTACACCTACAGCCACCCCTCACGGCCACCCAAGACCACCCCTCACCCCTCAACCCAGATCCGCCCAGAACCAGTCCCAAACCGGCTCGCAACCCGTCAAAAAACGAAGCCCTAACCCGCTACATACAAACCCCCAACAACCCCTTTGAAACTCACTGTCAAAGCCCTATTTGGGCGGTCAACGGCAGTCAAATGGGTGGTCAAAGACGGGTCAGAGGTGGGTCAAGGTCGGGACGAGTCAATGGTAAAAAAATAATAATATAAAGGCTAGTATAAGACGGTTTACCTTACGATCTCAAGGCGGAGGGACAAAAGGCGATCTCCATTTTCTTCTCTTTTTCTCTGTTCTTTCCTCTCTCTAATTTGATGGTGGATTTTTGTGGATTGCCATTGGATAAGGTTGAGTGGATAGGGTATATGGGGTATATGTATATAGGTGGGAGTAGTATAATACATGTATCTGATTATTATTATTATTATATTATTATATTATTCCGTCTCAACATAACTCGCTAAATATAATAAAATATTATTATTTAATAATTATTAAATATGGGGTATTACACGAAAAACTACTCTACCCGTCCTAAAACAGAGCTCAAATCAGCCCCGGTCACGGCTCCACAGCCGAATTCCAGCAGTCCATGTGAGTCAAAAATTAAGACGGAAATGAAAGCAAGGTTGAGACGAAAACAATGTACAACTAATACATGAATAACCACCACAAAATTTATCACAATAATTCTCAAGAAAACCGTGAAAAACAGCCATAATCACCTGTCCTCTGAGACGGAAATGCATTCGAGACAAACCCACCATACCCGAAATCATTAAGGAGAAACAAGCTATGAAAATACCCAATAAAACATGTAAAGTGACTACTAAATCCACATATTCAACCACACATATGAGAAGGGCAGAAAGAACTAAACTTTACGACAAATAAGAGTGTAAAACCAAGTAAAAGGGCGAAATATCGACACTTTGTCGAGTAACCTATCACCGTTACCTCGAAAGCTCTTTAATCTTCAAGAAAACGGTCCACAAAGCACGAGTCTTCCTCCGGGTCTTTAAATCCTTCACCTAGAAGCAAGAAAATGGGATATTTAAGCTAAAAGTCGAAACTTTTATACGATGGTCGATTTTGAAACCTCCGCAAGAGTGGAACTTTCTTACCTATAAAGTAGAAGGACGGAAAGGGGAAGAGAATGGCGTAAAAATCAAAGGAAACGGTCGAGAAACAGAGGAGAAATCTCAGTTTGAAGGTCGGCCAACAATGATGTTCATGGTTTTTGTTGTCTAATGTGTATTGTTGTTGTTGTTTGCTTGGTTTGCTCGAATAGAAAAGAGGAGGGAAGTGTGGGATTGGCCGGTTGGTTATGTGAGTGTGAGAGATAGTGAGGAAAAATCATTATTTTAGTGAGGTGTAAAAAGTAGGTGGGTGTGTTGTCGATATGTGATAGGTCGAGATTAAAGTAGTCTCACATGAGAAATGTGACAGTCTTTTGCTAGACGGAAATACGTCTCAAATCTACTATAACTTAAGACGAAAATTATTATTATTATTATTATCACTATTACTACCATCCGACTAAAATATATATATTTTTATATAAATTAATCTTTAAAAATATAATTTCATAAAAACTATGCTTAAAATGAAATTAATTAATTAAGAAATTTAAAAATATAAATAAAGTAATAGAATGGTTAATTAAATTATAAATACTAAAATGGAAAATTCACGGGTGTTATATAGATGTTATACGACTATGTGAATGTTTTAATTACCATTGTGAATATCAATTTATTTCATTGTGAATATGTTATTTATCCATTACGGTACCGTAATATATTCCTGAATCGTGTTTTGTTGGTGATTTTGTAGAGTGATCTCAACAACGTAGTTGGGGATGGTTATCTTGTGTATCCACCTAATGGCGGTCCTCTATTGATACCAATTACAATAAATGGTCAATATCTAAGGGTGCCATTGATGAATACTCCTACGGAGTCTTACGTCCAAACCGCATGTTCAACTGGACAACGATTCAACCGCTTTACCCAAACTCCAAATTCGGCCTCAGCATCCAAGAGTTTTACGATCCCTCAACATGAAGACTTCTACAGCAGCAATAGAGTTTAAATCCTTAGGAAGTTTTTACATCTAGAATTCTATGTAGCATATATTTGTGTTTTTCCATTGTCGTATTTAGTTTACATGTCATTGTTATCATTGATGTGCACACTTTTGTATTTTCTTGAGTAAGATATAGTAATTTTCATGAATATGACGTTTGCATACTCATCTTATTGACGAAAATCAATCTCTTTTCTGAAATGTTCAACAATATTTATGTCTACTCTCAAGTACAGTTGGGATTTCTTTCATATTCACTCTAACATACAAACATATTCATAGGTACTGATATTTTAATGATACAGACTTTTACGCCATTTTTACGCCTTTATCTACTTGACACATATTCATTCTGCGTTATTTATTAACAACACGTTCAATGTTAGCGTTCACACAAATCCAATCAACATTATGGATATCTACATCTAGGTATACATGGCCTTTCTGGCACATTCACACTGTCATACGGACATATTCACTTTAACGTACCTGTAACAACTTCACACATTCAATATTCTGCCTTATTCATCAACTGCATGTTTATTGTCGGTAAATTCGTTCAACATCTTGTTAAGTGAACCATGAAAAAAAAGATTGTCATTAAACTAATTCCTTTCATACATTACAAATTAGATAGCCATGGAAAAACACCGTTCCAAAAAATACGAATAATATTTAAGTTGTATTTGTCCTCGACATAATGGCCGTTTTAACAATAAAAAACCAAGAACCACTAGCATTGACTTCATTAGTCTTCTCTTCCATATTCAGATACGAGGAGTAGAAGGATGTAAACCAATGCTCTTCTCTTCAATCATCATCCTCCTTCTATTTTTTTTATTTATAATTATTGATGCACAATACCGACTTCGTAGATTCTTCAATATACGATCCTTCATTCCATAAATTCATTCAATATTAGGTAAAAAAATTATTAAAAACAAAAAAAAAAACTATAAAGTAAGTAATATAAACTCACAATATTATTTTTAAATCCACTTTCCCAATTATCGGTGTACCCTAAGTATGTCTCCATGTGCCGCATAACATATACACCGCAATCATCATTTTTTTGTGAATTTTTCCAAGGCATATTTACCACGTGCATCACGAAATCATTAGTATCGGCAGCCCTTGCATCCTTTGTCTCGGCCATGAAAGATACAAATGAATCCCTCTAAGAAACACGAACATGTTAAACGTAAATTGGAATATAAGTTATATAAAATAATGTCACTTTAACAGAAACAAATGCTTACGATTGTTTTAGTTGTGTTGCCATATTGTTTTCTCATGTCAACTTCATCTGGAATTTCTTGATCGTCTAAGATATGTATAGCATGCTTCTTGAAATGAATACAAAGAACGTAATAATGGCCAGAATCATGTATAACAAAGAAAACCTACAAAAATAAAAGACGACATAAACCATATTCATAGCTGTAATACTATGGTTTTATAAGTCTGTTACTCGGCCGAATATGGCTTATTTGGCCGAGTAGGTGTGCCATGTGTTTCTGGACAGACTACTGTCCAGGAATACTCGGCCGAGTATACTCTATACTCGACCGAGTATCCGGTCTGACGGTGTTTATTTCCGCGGTTTGATTTAGAGAGGATTAGAGTTATAAAAACGTGGATTTCAGTTTCTTAATCATTTTTAACAAAACCTAAATTTGCAACGTAACTCTAATCATCTCCAAATCTCTCTCTCAAGTGCGTGGATCTTTCGTGAGTCTTGTTCATCATTCCTTGCATCGATTGTGTCGGTAAGCCTCTAAGTATATGAGTTTTATTAATTTGTCCTTTAGGGTTTTGCCCTAGTTTATGATTTGGAGGGAAAGGGAATTTTGGCATGTTGTAATTGGAATTATGTGAATGTTGTTAGGTGGAGACTTCGTAGAGGAGCCTTTTTAGCCTGCTTGATTGTCTTATTTCAGTTTGTGCTAAGGTGGGGTTTCCCCACTCGGTTTACTGTTTAATTGATTTAAGATATGTGATGTAATTGTTTGTACGATTGATATTTTGATTGATTGATGTTGGTGGATTGGAGTATGGTGTTGGTGTTGATGATTTTCGCGAGGTACATCCTCGACTGAGTGGAGTCACTTGAGGGAGTGGCTTCATGCCCTAATTTCGCTCTCTGTGGAACCCGCCACAGGAGGGGATGTGCACATTAATGAACATGGTTATCGCTTGTTGATGAGCGGAGCTTATGTGGGTACAGCTGCGGTCCCCCACTGACAGGGCTACCCACTTTAGAGTGTAGTTAATTACATGATGAGATGGGAGTTGGAGGTGCATTGTGATCAGTTGTTTATCTTATTGTACCTTGTCTTATTTTGATTATGCAGTAAACTGACCCCGTTGTTGTTTTGTAAATCTGTGGTGATCCATTCGGGGATGGTGAGCAGATTATGACAGGTGATGATGGTCATTAGCTTTGGGGACGAGATGGGGAGTCATCACTAGAGTCTAGCTTCCGCTGTCATGAGATTTATCGTCTTAGTTTCAGTTGTTGAACACTAGCAAACATTTATTTTGGTTTTGGTTTTTGGAACATGTAATCATTAATTTTTTATACTTAAATAAATGTTATTGTGGAATGGTAACTTTGATATACTAGTCTCGGGAAACCGATATGGTGACGGTCTCTCATGCTAGGGTGGTCCTGGTAAGGCACCCAAATCATATTGTTACCTTGTTGTGTCCTTGGTAACCCCACGATAAAGTCCATAGAGATCGATTCTCACTTCTACTCTGGCACCTCAAGTGATTGAATCTTACCTTGCGGTCTTTGTTTCTTACCCTTTACTCTCTGGCACGCCAGACACTTAGCCACGAACTCGGCCACATCCCTCTTCATATTAGGCCACCAAAATGTTTTCTTGAGGTCCTTGTAAAGCTTGTCATCTCCTGGGTGAACTGAATAAGGAGTGCAATGAGCCTCTGTCATGATTACTCTCCTCAAGTCTGCATCATTAGGAACACACCATCTCCCATCAAAACGAACACTCCCCTCTGTGTGGATAGAACACCTGGAAACCGTGCCACTCTCCACCCTTGACTTCCACTCTTGGATCTTTGGATCAAGCTCTTGTTTTCTCTTTATATCATCATACAAATCTGGCTCGATCGTCAAATCCCCGATGATATCCCCCTTCCGAATCATATGAATCCCCATCTTGGACATCTCATCCCTCAGCTTCAGCAAGGACATAGCTGTACACAACGAATGAAAACTCTTCCTACTCAAGGCATCTGCCACGACATTGGCCTTACTCTCATGATAGATGATCTCCATGTCATAGTCTCCTATCAGCTCCATCCATCGTCTCTGTCGCATGTTAAGCTCTTTTTGAGTGTACATATACTTCAGACTCTTATGATCTGAAAACACCTTAAAAGTTGCCCCATAAAGATAGTGCCTCCAAATCTTAAGAGCAAACACAACTGCACCCATCTCCAAATTATGAGTAGGATAGTTCTCCTCATACGGCTTCAGCTGCCTCGACGCATAAGCTATAACCTTCCCATTCTGCATCAAAACACATCCCAAATCATTCTTTGAAGCAGTGGTGTATACTTCAAAGTTCTCACTTCCCTCGGGTAAATCTAGGATAGGGAGCTGTGCTCAAACGCTCCTTTAAGGTCTGGAACACCGTCTCACAACTCTCATCACACCGAAATCTGGTCTCTTTTCTCATCAAAGCTATCACAGGCCTCGCGATCGTAGAAAAGTCTTTCACAAATCTCTTGTAGTAGCCAGCTAGACCCAAGAAACTCTGAATCTCAGCAACATTCAATTGTGATTCCCACTTGGTCACTGCCTCAATCTTTCTAGGATCCACTGTCACACCCTCTTTAGATATCACGTGACCCAGAAAAGCCACCTTCTCTAGCCAAAAATTGCACTTGGATAACTTGGCATATAGCTGATTATCTCGCAAGGTATGTAAAACTAACCTCAGATGCTCCTCATGCTCCTTCTTAGTCTTAGAGTAGACTAAGATGTCATCAATGAAAACGACCACAAACTTGTCCAAGAACGGGCTGAAAATCCAGTTCATAAGATCCATGAAAACTGTTGGTGCATTCATCAAACCAAAAGGCATCACTACGTACTCATAGTGACCATAACGTGACCGAAAAGCTGTCTTAGGAATATCCTCATCTGCTATCCTCAACTGATGATAACCCGACCTCAAATCGATCTTAGAGAACACCCTTGCGCCACTTAGCTGATAAAAAAAGGTCATCAATCCTTGGCAAAGGATACCTGTTCTTCACTATGACATGATTCAGCTCCCTATAGTCGATGCATAGCCTCATGCTCCTATCTTTCTTTTTCACAAACAACACCGGTGCTCCCCACGGTGACTCTTTGGGTGCCCTTGTCTAACAGATCATGCAACTATTTCTTTAACTCTTCCAGCTCTTTGTGTGCCATACGGTACGATGCTTTAGATATAGGACCTGTCCCCGGTTTGAGCTCTACATTCAAGTCGATATCTCTCTTAGGTGGTAGCCCCGATATCTCATCTGAAAAGACATCACTAAATTCCCCAACCGCAAGTATGTCGAACGCCGTCAGCTGCTACGCACGCCTATCTCTCACTTGGCAAAGAATCAAGGGAAACTTCTTCCTTAGACATGACTTTAAAGTCATTACAGCGATGAACTTACACTTTGGCCTCACAACAAACCCCTTATATGACACTCTGACACCCTTGGTGTAACACCCGTGAATTTCTCATTTTGACATTTATAATTTATTTAACCATTCTATTACTTTATTTTGTACTTCTAAATTATTTAATTTTATTAATTTTTTTTAACTTGATTTTAACAAAAGCTATATTTTTATAAGCTTATTTATATAAAAATAAATATTTGTAGTCGGAAAATATTAATAGCGATAATAATGATAATAATAATATTTCCGTCTTAAGTTATAGACATATTTCCGTCTATTATAAAACCGTCACATTTCTCTTATTAAAACTAGATTACTCGGACAAACCACATTTGGACAACATATATATACACCCACTTATACTCGACACTTAAATAAATAACTTTGTCTCACTCTCACACTCACCAAGTGACCAATCCCAACCCACTTTACCTTTCTCCCTTCTTTTCGAAAAATCCCACAAAGCGAAGAACAACAATTGCATTATACGCAGGAGCCTTAGATTCCATTTTTACGCCACACAAAAACTCAGATTCCGTCTTCATTTCTCGACCAAATTTGCTAATTCTCGTTCCATTAGCTTTCTCTTCTCATTCTCCTTCTTTGTAGGTAAAAAAGAGTCAAACTTTCCTCCTATCCTTTTCTGACCGTGTCCTTTATGGTTCAAAAATCCAGTGCTAATCGTTTCCTTTGTGTCTAGGTGTGCCATTGGACACCCGGAGTAGTTTTGAGCCGGAACCTTGTTCGTGGTAGAGCAAATAAGGTAACGGTGATGGGATTACTCGACACTATGTTGAAATTTATATGTATTTACATGTGTTCTTACTTTTTACAAAACAAAGTTTTTGTCTTGACTGACTTCATGTGATGTCCTTTGAGACGGTTTTATTCGAGTTTTACTTATCGATTTTGAGAAAAGTTGGTACCTTTGGATTCTTGGTAAAGTGGGTAATCATGTTGGGTAATTTGTTTGGATGAATACTATCATTTTCATGCTTAAAATTTCGTCTTAAGACGGACGCAAAACTGAACATAAAACCTTGAAAATGGGCTGCATTGGTTCAGTTTTGGACGCGATTTTTAGGTTGAAACGGTTGTTGGTTCGAGTCAATTTGATTTCTCATGTCTTCTGTGCATATATATGAATGAATATAGTTTTTTTTTGGATGAATTCCGCCTTGTAACATGCTTAAAATTTTGTCTTAAGACAGCTTCACAAATTGTCTAGAAACAATGTATATATGTTGTGAATGGGTGTTTTTCTTGGACTATTTTGAGTCGATTTCGCGGACGATTTGAGCCAATTAGTTAATTTTCATCTCATGTGTATATCCATGTATGTAATAGGTTGGTTGTATGTGAGAAATTCCACTCTTTTCATGCTTAAAATTTCGTCTTAAGACGGTCACAAATGATCTTCATAAATCGTGAAAATGGACTTTGTTGAGCAGTTTTTGCGGGCTGTTTTGACGGGTTTATTTATGTTAAATTGAACCAACTTTCTTGCTATTATCTCAAGTACATGTACGTGGTTGTATTGAGTCTTTGTTTCGGGTGGAATCCGTCCTAGTTTGGCCTAGAAAACCGCTCTAAGATGGCTGGGCAATGAGGGGGAGCTGCGTTTTTTTTTTAGGTGCTCTGTACTGCTGGACTGTTTGGGTACTACAGGCTGCTTGTGCGTGTTTCTGTGCAGGGCCAGGCCAGGCCTGGGAAGTGGTCAGGCCGTCAGGGGCGAGCAGGCCGGCTGGGCAGCACGGCTTTAATCCGTGTGTGTCCAGCTCGTCTTTTGTGTAGTCCGTGACCGTCTTTCCTCCTTTGTTTTATGCCTTCTCATATCCTATGTTAAGTTTTGGACATGCCTTGTGGTTCTTGGGTCACTCGTATATTGTGGCATATGCTTATGAATGGCTCACATGTGATTATTTACGTTTCATCTCATGTTTTACATAATGCAATTGTTCATTCCCGCTTGTTTTCTTTTTGCTCAAATGGCTTTGTTATATGAAATAAAATGGTAGTCTTCGTTATAAAAGTATGAAATGACGTGGAATACTCCATTTACGAGTTTTTACTTGCTCTTTTTCATTTATTTATCACGACTCAAGTACGTATGATTTATTCTACATGTTAATTAAATTGAGTTAATTTTTATCCGTGAAATATTTTTGTTCGGGTTTAATTAAATTGAATTCGGTCACATGTTTTATGTATCTTAAATTCATTATTTGCCGTTTATTTATATATTTCTCACATGAATCATAAATGTGGAACTTATTGTTTATTCATGTCATAACTATATGAAATATCTTCATTTATCTATTATATGAGTTTTAATTCATTTAATCTCATTTATTTATCGTATTTCATATACGAGTAATTTATTCCACATGATTAATTGAATAGAGTCGTATTCTTGTAGAAATGCCATAATACCATCGTATATGCTTGACATACATTTCCGCCCTGCTTGTGCTGTTCTGGCAAGTACGGGTTTGACCTACTTGTGCTGTTCTGGCAAGTACAGGTTTGGCCTACTTGTGCTGTTCTGGCAAGTACGGCTTTTGGCCACTTAACTGAGTTCCTTGTTACGTTTATTTTAACATAATGTGGCTGGGAGAACCCTGAGTTACTCCCCACTGACTGTGGCTTTCATGTTTACATGAATAACAGGTTTGTGAAGATGCATTTGTGGGGTTCAGACGTGTGAGCTAGCGAGTACCTTGGACTAGTAGTCGGTTTAGTAGAATTGCTTAGACTCACCTTTTATCATTTGTCATTCGAGGGATATATTTTTCCTCACCTTGACTATCACGTTTTTATAATTTAAATCTTTATTTCCGCATTCTCTATTTAGGTTTTAGGTTTTAATGAACCCGCGCTTTAAACTTTAAAAGTTTCAAAAATTTCCTAATTTCCGCTTAATTTTATAAGTTATATTTTCCGCTTTATCGCGGGGGTTCACACTTGGGGCCCTTCAAGGACACTTTCTTTTGCCTGCAATCTATCTTAGCATCGTTAATTCTTTATAATTAAATAAATGTTGTTGTGGAATGGTAACTTTGATATACTAGCCTCGGGAAACCGAGATGGTGACGAGCTCTCATGCTAGGGTTGTCCTGGTAAGGCACCTTGGTATGTGGGGGTGTCACAATAGCTGCGAATAAACATATTCACAAGAAAGATATTATGTATTCATCAACAGAATTACAACACACCATATCCATTTTGAGTGTGTCTAGTTCTTCACTAGTCTGAAGCTCACTCCTAACGGCTTTATAAAACGCCTCAACATTACATCCTTTTTTACCTTTCGAAATTGCCACGTTTTTCAGTAAGGCCTGGCAACCAACAAATGCCAACATCAAGATTCATTCAAAACGTATAATATCACTGAAGGAATGATATTAAATAAAAATAATTAATTGCGATATCTTACATGACATATAGGATAGAAGAAGAACCGTTTGGATAAACTTTGTGAGCGTTTCTTTTCCTCCAAATTTAGTAAGCGGCACCACACACTCAAAGCAGAGCTGCAAAAATGTTGACCTCCTACCAATTAAGGTAGACCTTTTCTTGTACAAGATAAATAATTATCACAGTACATCTCCCTTCAAATTCGAAAATGACAATAAATATTAGTCATCTGACCTGGATAACCTTATAAACTCAATATTAGGCGCAAGTCAAATTTTGCGAAAACTTACTCATTTTCATCACCATTGTGAATAACATAATCCACAATGCTCCTTTGCAAACTACTCAAATCCTTTGGTGGGTCAACACATCGTAAGCAATATGGTGACCGCAATGCAGACGCAAGGTTTTTTTGCTACCTAGACCGAAAAACCATTTGCATTTTAGATTCAGTTTTATTGATGCAAGAATCAGCTTCAGGTTCAATGTATGTGCAAGAATTAGTTTCCAGTTGTTCATCACCAGCTTCATTATTTTGTTCACCAAAATCTTCATTGTTTAGGTCACTATGATTCCTAAACTAAAACTAGGCATCATAGGGTCAACCACCCTATTGGTCTTTTTCTTCCTTTGAGCCTTTCAATAACTTCAAAGACTTCCATAAATTCATCTTATTCAAATATATCGTCTTCTTCACTGTTAAGCCATAGATGATCATCATTTGTATCCTCCCCACTTACTTGACCTGATTTCTCTTCTGGAGAATAAGAACTGTCATCACCCATATGAACGACATGTTCGGGTATTTGTTTCAAAAACTTACTGCTGGGAAAGAACTTTGACGCCTTGTTCATCACTTCATTCCACTCTAGAACACTTGTAGATAATTTTTTGTTTACAGCCAACACTCTTTCAATGTACACCTATATATTAAAGAAAGAATCAGTTACTGAAACTGGCATATTCATATTGCAGAAATAATATTCATGAAGGACTACCATATTCATAATATAGAATTAACATATTCATAATTATTAATTCACCCTAATCATTTGATATACTACCATATTTCCTCAATTGAACTGTCATATTCAATCAATTAATCAAACATTTTCATAGTTTTAAAATAACATGTCGCTAATACATATGATCAACACATTCAAAGAATCAATGGATATATTATCTACTTTTCAATATAGAACAAGTGTAACCTTCTTCTCATCATGTATTTGTGATGAACTCGTCCTCTGGTCACCTTGCCCTCTACGTTCACCAATGTGGACATGGGCCACCTGCGACGCCCAGCCAATCTATGGACATGCAGCGGTCTTTTGAAAGCCACGCTCGGTGGCGTAAAAATGCTTTCGGCCGGATCGTTTTAGATCGGTCGGTTTCGTCTCGGCAAAGGTCTCGAAATGATGCAGAGATGTTCAGAGTCGCCACCAAGCAATTATGGGATGCCTGGAAACTGTTCGAATCCACTTTATACCTAGGTCAATCAAGGCAAAAAGCGGTGCTTGCCATAGGTACTAAAGATAAGGACTCGTCCCCCTTTAGCATCATATCGCTAGAATGACTCTCGTACGCCCTGGATAAGGCCATCCACGATCCAAAGGTTCTGAGTAAGGGGTGAGGGTATGTATTGGGAAGCCCTTTAATCGGACACCCACTCTCGCCCGCGTTAGCGGCCTCTACTGATCGATCGTGGTTGTTTAAGTGCAAAAGTTGATAAAACGGTTTAAATGCATGAATGCGCATCCAAAAGCTTAACCTAACATATGAGAAATTCCTAAGTCGGTTTGTTTATCCATGTACAAAGTAATTGGTGCCAAAGTTGGATTTAGATTGATTTGCATGTGAAAACGGAAATTAAACATCCATTTACCAAATTCGGATTATGATGCTTAACACGATCTATTTGTTTGAAAAGGTATGTTTAAAGGATAAAGTATAAAATGCAAACTCGTCAATTTGATCCGTCACGTATTCGGATTAACCGTAATCGGGATCGTCCTAGACATGTATCGAAATGAAATAGAACAGTGCGAGGCCGCCCCATTGGGGCGCGAGCCATTAGGCGAGGTAATAGAGCCTGTATAGGTTTTAAAATATAAAAACAGACGGCCTCTTGGGGCGCGAGTCAGACGACGACCTAAAGGGGCGTCTCCTGGTTGTTAAAAAGGTTGTTTAAAACCGCTTTCGTGATTAAATGATTTGCATGACTCGCAATAATTACTATTATCTTAGTAATATTCGTTGTCATATTTGCAAGTTTGAAAAGTATAGTTTACAAATAAAAATGTAAAATGTTTGATATGAACTAATATGTTAAGTTCATTTCTTTGTAATTAGTCAAGTTTGTCATCGTACTCGGATTAAACCGACATGGTATAAGGAACCAAGGATGATTATGAATTATGACTAATATGTTTGCAAGTGTAAATAAATGAGAAAAATGGTAAATAAAAGAAAAGAGTGTTATAATACCCTTTAAAATGTAATTAACCAAATAATATCACCGAGTCAAGGATAAAACCATCATAGTATGAGGAACCAAGGGTGATTACGATTTTTGGTTAAAAGTTTATCATAAAAATGAATTAAAATGGTAAAAGTCGTAAAAGAAAATAAAAGGAAAATGTTGCGGAAAGATGAACACAAACACGGCTGGATTAAGGCCTGAGAGGGCATAGAGGCGCGAGCTCCTCTGCTACGCAAGTAGCCCCTGTCTCAGGCCAAAATACGGTTTTGGATCATTTCTCCTATTTTTGGATCGTGTTATGCATTGTTATATGAAATAAGTGAGTTATTTACACCCTCAAACTTACGTGTATTGATGTTTGCGAGGTAGACGACTTTAGAGACGGTTTTCTCGTTGTGACTACTCGCAATCAAAGAAGTTTAAAAGAGTGCCTTAAGAAAGGATTTTGTTTTGAAAATATGTTGTTGAAAAGCATGTTGATTAATGTTGAGTTGGTCGAATGGGTCGGTCGAATGCACGGCGATGTTACCAAACAAAATGTGTAAGCTTGTGTTTTCGATCGGTAGGTCGAAAACACGTGTCGATTTGTTGACTTAAGAAGTCGAGTCTAGAAGTTTAAGGGAGATGTGAGGGGGCGGATGCTCGCGTAAGGATTGTGGTGTGTGAAGGTGGGTATGTATAGAGAAATGTGGGGTGATAGGTCGGTTGATTTTGCTTGGAGGCTAAGGAGGACGCCTATTGAGGCGCGAGCCACCTAGTGCCTCAATAGGGTGCCCTATCCCAATTTGGACGTGGCCTTTCCCCTATCTATTGTTTGGTATGTTTGATTTGTCGTATCCAAATAGGATGTCGTGTAACAGTGTGGTCATCTAATAAGATGATTTGGGTGTTACTTGAGGTAGGTACTTTGTGTGTTTGACTCGGGTTTGACCCGTGTTGAGTCGGGATTTGAATTTGGAGTCGGTTTTTAGCCCGGTGTCGGTTTTGACTCTAATTAGTGTTATTTTAATTCAAATGGCAAGATAAAACCATTTATGGCATTATTAGTGACATTCGAGACTTGGGTTAACTCGGGTTGACTCAGGTTGACTCGAGTTGCGGGTTTCTGAGTCGATTTTGGGTCTGAAGACGGTTTTAACTCTAAATAGTGTTGTTTTAATGCAAATGAAGTTAGAAAACCATTTTTGAAATCATTTTTCATATTCGAGTAATGCATTAAACCGTCTCATGTATAGCCAATCCATGCACGCATGTCAAAAACACGTTATAGTCCAATCATCATCGGGTGGTTTTTGGAAGGTACAGAAACTGGGTATCTACAACCAATATCAGTACTTCGGGGTATTGCATTAATATCTACACTTGGGCCACCTTCTCTCTGGTTGTCAAGTCTTGGGAGGTTCATCAGAATTTGTTTCAGTCTAACAAAGTCTTGTTGAGGAACACACCCTAACTGGTATAACTTAATCAAATTCATAAGAGGCACCACGCAACCTTGTCCATAACCACCTTCTCTTAACTCGTTATTCTTCCTTTATGTGACCTTCTTATCCTCCCACCCCAACAAAATAGGGAATTTTCTTTCGACGGTTCTGCTTTCAAACTCAACTCTATCTAAATAGCATAAGTACAAAATTCAGAAAATATAAGATCAATACCAAAAAAAAACATTAATATGTAAATTTATTGACAACCAACTTACCAGAACTACGATGAGAGGTCCACAAAAGAACCCTGATGGATTATTTCTAAATTCGTTTACAGCTTTAACCAATGCTCGAATCACATATTCACACCAATTAAAGTTACAGATTTGTGATGGTTCTAAAAGCGCCATTAGTAGCTTGTAGTTACAATGTCTTGCTTGGTGTCCATAAAGTAGATTGGAGAAAGTATTATATATATAACAAAATCGACTTTGAAGTCGTCACCATGCCCATGAGTTAAAATTTTGTCGGGCATCGTAGTGGTAACAGGAGCCGCCACACCGTTTCTTACACCCCAACATTTCTTCCAATTTATGATTGCTTCTTGGACAACCTCGTCATTACCTCTATCTTTAGCTTCCTCAACATATTTTGGACCACGTGGTAACTTAAGTGCTAGATAAACATCAACTTCGGTAATGCGAAATGACGAATTAGGCGCCAATGTTAATGATAAAGAATAAGGATTAATGTTTCGCACTAACCAAATTCCCAGATCCCCACAAATTTGTGTAATCTCCAATTTTAGAAGACACCCAAAACCAATTTCATTTACAGCTTCTCTATGCTCAAGACTCAATCTTTTGATAAAATTCTGAAACTTAGCTATGCAAACTCTTATTCTAAGAGACTTAGGAAACACATTTACCTCGAAAGAGCCTATTTCCATCGGAATTCCTCGTTTTGCACGACTTTTATTACGCCTGGCCGGAGTTTTATTGCTGACAACTATTTCTTTTGAAGCTGCATCTTCATTCTCATCAACGTCATCGTCCTCATCCTCACCTTCACTCTCATGAACGTTATCGCCCTCCTCCTCACTTTCACTCTCACCTTCCTCCTCATCATTACTACTATCGCCTTCACCGTCACAATCTTCATCCCCATTTTCATCTCCCTCTTCATCTTCATCTTCATCTTCTGACATATCTTCTATAGTCAAGCTCGTATCAACTTCATCATCTCTTAATACATCATTGGTATTATTAGGTTTCTTATTCAAAATCGGATCTTCCCTTGTTTTGCTTTGAACATTTTTAGGTCTACATTCTTCATCACTATCGTTGTTTCTGGTACCAACACTGCATCAAAAATAATAAAACAATTACACATATTCACGCCATAAAGTTATTGTATTCACAAGCATATTGATCTCATATTCACACTATCTAACTATCAGAATAAATAGACATAATCACAATATGCAGTTGTTGTATTCACTAGCAAATTATTCTCATATTTGAAAATGTCCAAGATTCAGACCATATGTGCGTCATATTCATACTACATAACTATCACAGCCATAGTCACAGAATATGTATGTCATATTCACGATAAAGAACTATCATAGCCAGAGAACCTAATCGCCTAATTCACAATGCGTTCATGACATATTCACACCTGATATCATTCATATTTACAGTTTGTGCGATATTCAAAACTTATATTTGTCATATTCACGCCATAGAACTATCGTTATCACATAGCTTGGTAACCTAATTGACATTATTCACTCAATATATCATTCATATTCACAGTTGTTCCATATTCACAACAAGAATGTGCCATATTTTCACTAAATAACTATCATAATCAGCAATGGTACTTCATTCACATAAAGTTGCACACATATTCACACCATTTTTATTCAAATCTGCATGTTGTTTGATATTCAAAATTTATACTGGACATATTCACCATACTTTTAATAATTCATACAACTGATTGATTTCACATTCAAGCCATTTTCGTGTCATATTCATATATTCACAAATAGCTATATACTCAACGAATATTCACAGTTTGTACGTCTACAAGATAATTATTGTCGAAAAACTTACCGTTTTAATCCTCCGCGGCTTTTAATTTTAGGATAACCCCTAATCACCTATTATAACAAATTAAGAATCAATGATGACCGAAAAACATAAATATAATTGCAATTACTAATCAATATTGAGAGAACATACCTGATTAGAATATTAAATAAGATCAAAAGTGCATAGTTTGCTGGGTTTTTGTGAATATAGAATGCAGCGATTGAAATTGGGGAAAAAATTAGGGTAGGGGTTTTAAGTAACTGTTTTTGGAAACGAAGGAGAAAAATGAGGAGTGGGTTTTGGGTAATTCCAAATTTAACGGTGGATGATGAGGCTGTCGCAACCTATCCAAAATAAACCCGAGAGGTCTCTAACTAATGCAGCTAGGGAAGTCGGGGTCGAATCCACAGGGAGGCTATGATGCTATCTACTTGCAAATCTAAGTTTGTCGGTGTCACAAGATTGGGGTTTTGATTGGAAACTAAACTAAAACAACGATAAATAAAGAGTCTAGCAGTAAAGGAAAGAGACTAGGATTGTCGGTTCATCAAGGAATGTCAAATAATTGCAGCTAAGGTCATAGATCAATCACATGTATCAGTCTAAGGGGTATTGAAAAGGTCCTTCCGGTCCGCTATTCACCCTAAAATACTACTAACTTAGCTTCCGCCCTCATTAGAGTATCCTAAAGAATCGTAGCAGGTCTCACTCCTTCCAATCTTCTGATCTAGGTCAGAGTTTGGCAAAAACAACAAGAACAATTATGCGCATTAACCGTCTAATCGTCATTAAAAGCTACTTATAACAACAAAGACATGAAACAAGCATCAGATCTGCAAACCTATTTAGCAACTATCGTCTATTCATTGATTCCCCTAAGTCCTAGCGAGAGGATTAGCTAAATATGATTGAAACAATGAAGCTAACTGTAACGATTGCAATAACTTAATCAAGCATATTATAAAGAGAATTAAATAACAACTTAGACTAATTAAAGAACAATTAGAGAAGAACACGGATTAAGGGGGTAGTGTAACACCCCCTCATACCAAGGTGCCTTACCAGGACCACCCTACCATGAAAGTGTGTTACCATCTCGGTTGCCCGAGGTTAGTATATATCAAAAAGCATCTGAACTGAGCACATTTATTAAAGTACTGTAAAGTGTAAAGCTTACATCATCCAAACTCAAATACTGTTTTAAACAAAATACAACTTCAAAGTCTGACAAATAAAGAAATCCAACTAAGACTCAGACGGTGATGCTATGACTCGTGATGGCACTCCTCCCAAGACAGTCCCCAAGCTCACACTAGCAATACCTATCAAGCCTGCTCACCATCCCCAAATGGATCACCGCAGATTCCACAAACAACAACGGGGTCAGTATTACTCAACAATATAAGACAGACAAACGATACAATCAACTGATCATCTTCCAATTCCAATCTTTGTTCCCATATCAGAATCGACTACACACCAAAGTGTGTAGCCCTGCCAGATTACCCATCGCAACAGGTAATCCTCGCCGCCAGTGGGTGACCGCAGCCGATCCCACCTAGTCCAGCTCCTCAATGAGCGACACACAATCCCTGTCCCTTAATGTGCACATCTCCTCCCGTGGCGGGTTCCACGGAGGGCGAACTAGGGTGTGAAGCCACTCCCGCAAGTGACTCCACCACAATCACAATCACAAGATATCACAGCCATCTCAATACCCTTTCACCAACATCATCACCACAAACTTCATACTCCGATGATCAACAGATAACAATAAACACAACAACATGTCTTACAATAACAGTAAACTGAGTAGGAAACCCTACCTTAGAAATCAACAGTGGAAATGAACTTGCACACTCAGAAAGGCTCCTCTACGAAGTCTTCTCCTATATCATAATCATATCACACAATTACACATTGCACAACCCCCATATTCCCAATTCCATAATTATACAGTAACCCCAACGAATACAACAACATAGAATAAAACTTACCAACAGTAGGATGAGGGATTGTACGTAAGGACTCCGAAGGTTTCGCAAACAACAAAGCAATTGGGTGATTAAGGAGTGATTAGGGAGAGATTAGGGTTAACGTAAAATGATGAAGTAGAAATGATGTTTTGAAAACTGACGCGGGATATAAAATAAATCTTAAACGCTCCCTAATCAAACCGTCAAAATAATACTCGCCAGACCGAATACTCGGTCGAGTAAAGTTATACTCGGTCGAGTATCCACTATACTCGGCCGAGTATTCATCGGCAGAACCAAAACAACTCATAACAATAGCACTACTCGGCCGAGTAGGCTCTACTCGGTCGAGTAGTCACCAAAGAAAATCCGTAGTGTTACAATCTTCCCCCCTTAAAAAGAACTTCGTCCCGAAGTTCACACTGTACTATAAAACAAAGCACAACACTACGCCACAAGTCTATACTAACCACATATAACAACACCAAGGAACTATACAAATCACCACAAAAGTCATTACCCCGACTCAAAGCAAAACAACAACAAACAAAACACGACCGCGACCATCTCCTACCCCCCTAAAAAGACAACGGTTACGTCCCCGTAACCAAACATACCTGATCAAAAAGGTTAGGAAAACATTCTCGCATAGCTTCCTCGGGTTCCCATGTGGCTTCCTCCACATTATGATTAGACCAAAGGACCTTGAGTAAGACCGTCTCACCATTCCGGGTCTTACGAACCTTGCGATCAAGAATCTCCTTAGGAATTTCGGCGTAGGACAAGGATTCATCAAGCTCGATGTTCTCCATCTCAAGGATATGCGACGGATCGCTCACATACTTTCGAAGTTGAGATACATGAAAAACATTGTGTACTCTATCCAAAGCTGGTGGTAACGCTAATCAGAGGCCACCTCGCCAACACGGTCTAAAACCTCATAAGGACCTATAAACTTTTGGCTTAGCTTACCCTTTTTCCCAAACCTCATAACACCGCGCATAGGTGATACTTTTAAAAGAACCTTGTCACCTACCATAAACTCAATGTCCTTGCGGTGCAAGTCGGCGTAGCTCTTCCGACGATCTTGAGTTGCTCTCATCTTTTGCGAATCAACTGGATTTGCTCAACCATATCTTGAACCATTTGTGGCCCTAAAACCACCGTCTCGTAACTATCATCCCGACAAACGGACTTGGCATTTCCGGCCATACAAAGCTTCAAAAGGTGTCATCCCAATGCTTGTATGATAAGCATTATTGTATGAAAACTCGATCGGATCAAGTCTGTCTTCCCAATGCCCCCAAAGTCCATAACACATGCTCTCGGCATGTCTTCTAAGGTCTTGATGGTGCTGCTCTGTCGACCATCGGTTGCTTGGATGAAAGGTCAGTACTCATCTTTAAAGTCGTACCCATCAACTCTTGCAGCTCTTGCCAAAACTTGGATATGAACCTCGCATCACGATCAGAAACGATATCCTTAGGTATACCATGTAACCGAACCACATGCCTCCTGTAACCCAATGCCAGCTGCATCTTAGACCAAGTATCTTTCATGGGAACGAAATGGGTTGACTTGGTTAACCGATCAACAATCACCCAAATCATGTTGTTACCTTGTTGTGACCTAGGTAACCCCACAATGAAATCCATGGAGATCGACTCCCACTTCCACTCTGGTACATCCAAAGACTGAATCTTACCTTGTGGTCTCGCTTGACCTTTTGACAGGTCAAACATCTGGCTACAAACTCAGCTACATCTCTCTTCATGTTTGGCCACCAAAAAGTCTTCTTAAGATCTCTATAAAGCTTGTCACCACCCAGGTGAACTGAATATGGAGTGCAATGAGCCTCCGTCAAGATCACTCTCCGCAACTCTGCATCCTCAGGAACACACCATCTCCCATCAAAACGAACACTCCCATCTGGATGAATAGAAAACCTGGAAGCCGTTCCACTCTCTACCTTTGACTTCCACTCCTGAATCTTAGGATCAAGCTCTTGCTTACTTTTGATGTTCTCATACAACTCTGGCTCGATCGTCAAATCCCCGATGGTATCCCCCTCTCGAATCATAAAGATCCACAAACTAGACATCTCATCCCTCAATTTCAGCAAGGACATAGCTGTACATAGCGAATGAACGCTCTTCCTACGCAATGCATCTGCAACAACATTAGCCTTACCCTCGTGATAGATAATCTCCATATCATAATCTCCAATCAGCTCCATCCACCGTCTCTGTCGCATGTTAAGCTCCTTCTGAGTGTAGATATACTTTAGACTCTTATGATCAAAGAACACCTTAAAAGTTTCCCCATAAAGGTAGTGTCTCCATATCTTAAGAGCGAACACAACTGCACCCAGCTCCAGATCGTGAGTAGGGTAATTCTCCTCATATTGCTTCAGCTGTCTCGAAGCATAGGCTATGACTTTCCCTCCCTGCATCAAAACACAACCAAGACCATTCTTTGAAGCGTCGGTATATACCTCAAAGTTCTCACAACCCTCTGGCAAGGCTAGGATAGGAGCTGTGGTCAAGCGTTCCTTTAGGGTTTGAAACGCCGTCTCACAACTCTCATCCCAAACAAATATGACTTCCTTCCTCATCAAGGATGTCATAGGCCGCGCTATGGTAGAGAAATCTTTCACAAATCTTCTGTAGTAGCCTGCAAGGCCTAAGAAACTCCGAATCTCAGCAACATTCTTCGGCGATTCCCACTTGGTAACGGCCTCAATCTTACTAGGATCCACGGATACCCCTTCTTAGATATAACATGGCCCCGGAAAAGCCACCTCCTCTAACCAGAACTCACACTTGGATAGCTTGGCATAAAGCTGATTATCTCTCAAAGTCTGCAGAACTATCCTCAAATGCTCCTCATGCTCTTCCTTAGTCTTAGAATAGACTAAGATATCGTCGATGAAAACAACCACAAACCTATCCAAAAACGGTGTAAAGATCCGATTCATCATGTCCATAAAAATTTCTTTGCGCATTGGTCAACCCAAAAGGCATCACCACGTACTCGTAGTGACCATATCGAGATCGGAACGCTGTTTTGGGAATATCCTCATCTGCTATCCTCAGCTGGTGATACCCCGACCTCAGATCAATCTTGGAAAACACACCTGCTCCACTTAGCTGATCAAACAAGTCATCAATCCTCGGCAACGGATACTTGTTCTTCAACGTGACACGATTGAGCTCTCGGTAATCAATGCACAATCGCATACTTCCATCTTTCTTCTTTACAAAAAGAATTGGAGCTCCCCACGGTGACACACTAGGCCTGATGTAACCCTTGCCTAGCAACTCATGTATCCTTTTTCAACTCGCCAACTCCTTAGGTGCCATACGGTAAGGTGCTTTAGATATAGGACCCGTTCCTGGCTTAAGCTCCACGCTGAAATCAACATCCCTCTTGGGAGGCAAACTCGGTATTTCCTCGGGAAAAACATCTTCAAACTCTCTCACCACGGATATCTCGGAAGGCTGTCGGTGACTCTACTCGGTGATCTCTCACATGACAAAGAATCAAGGGACACTTCTTCCTCAAACATGACTTTAAAGTCATCACAGCTATGAACCTACACTTAGGCTTTACCACAAACCCTCTATAGGACACTCTAACACCCTTGGGACCCTTTAAGGACACCCTCTTTTGCCGACAATCTATCCTGGCATCATACTTACCCAGCCAATCCATCCCGACAATCACCTCGAACCCATCCAAAGGAAACTCTAACAGTCTCTTCAAATCTACCCCTCCAACTACCATGGATACCCCCTTATACAGATTTGAGACACGACACACGACTCCTTGAAGGTATGAATACATCATCTTTTACAACCTCAAACTTTCCCAAACCCATAGACACAAAGATGACTCTTAGACACAAACGAATGTGTAGCCCCGGAATCAAACAAAACAAAGGACGGTACATTATGAACAAGAAAGGTACCGGTAACTACATGAGCATCATCCTGTGCTTCCTGCTTGTCCATCATGAAGAGCTTTCCACTATTTTTCTGTCCTCCACCCTGAACTGAAGCATTGGAGGTACTCGGCTTGGCTGCCGAATCCTGAGTGACGCTATTGTTCTAGCGCTGATAAGATCCACCACCACCGCGGTTGTAACCGCCCTGGTTGCCCTGTCCACTTCTGTTGCCCCATGAACCTCCCGGTCGGTTACTAGCGAAACTCTGAGTCGGCCCCTGAGAAAAATTCCCTGACCAAGCTCCTGAACCATTGACGGGCTTGTAGCTCGTGCATTCCCGTCTTTTGTGGCCTATCCCACCACAGTTGAAGCAAGTAAGGTTGGTGTTGTCACTCACAGCCCGACCCCCATTCTTTCCCCAACCACGAGATCCTCCCGAGAAACCAGCTCCACCAAAAAAAGCTTTAGCATGGTTGAAATTCCCTTTCTTGTTGGTTGGCTGACTGTTGTTTCCGCCATCAGCCTTTCTCTTTTCTGCAGCAATCCTCTCATCGATCTCTCTTGAGAGATCTACCATTCTCTCAGCTTGACCCGCTCTCAAGTACACTTCCTTGAGGTCAGTAGCAACCCCCAGGTGGCATACGACTCACGATCTTAGCAGATAAACCCCTCTCAAAACGGAGAGCCAAACCTCTCTGTCCTATCTGCATATCTTCAACATAACGAGATAGCTCCAAAAACCGATGATAGTAATCAGTGACTGTCATCTCCTCGGTCATGGTGAAGGAATCAAAGTCGGATCTCATCTTGTGTCGGATATGCTCCGGCACAAACTGCTCTCTCATAGCACTCTTCAACCCAGACCAAGGAATAGCTCCTTCCGCCTGGTAGTAAGCTCTAGCATCTTCCTTGACATTTTGCCACCAAACTGCAGCTTCACCTCTTAGGTAGTACACTACCTGCTCAACAATCATGTCCTCGGGGCACTTAACCATTTCCATGAGAGCTTTAATCTCACGGTGCCACTTCTCGAGTAGCTTTGGTTCACCTACCCCGTCATATGTAGGAGGGTGGAAATGAGCAATGTTGATGCTAAGCTGTGTTGCATCCATCGACTTCTCGTTCCCTTTTCCCACATTTTTGAGAGCTTCAAGGAGAGCCTCTTGTTGCTCAATCATGCGAGCAACCTCATCAAGAGTCATCTCTGAAGCTTGGATCTGCGCGGGAGTTCTTTTGGGCGGCATACTGAACTGACAAGAAACACGGAAACGTAAACACAAAAGCCTACCACTCAAAACGTAGTAACCTCCGCCAAAAGAACACTCGGCCGAGTATACAAACATACTCGGTCGAGTAACGAATACTCGGTCGAGTATTTCGACTCCAGAAGCGAACTTCAAAAACTCAAAAACAACACTCGGTCGGGTAAAACAACACTCGGCCGAGTAGACACTACTCGGTCGAGTATACCTCTTACTCGGTCGAGTTGTCACAAACAGTAGCTACTGCTACTCACTGTAAATCAATACTCGGTCGAGCTCTTGGTTACTCGGCCGAGTGCTCCCTACTCGGTCGAGTACCTGCCCTGCTCGGCCGAGTTACAAAATAGACGGGTATACAGTATAAAGTTCCCCTATCATGCTCACTATTCCCCGCAGCAAACGCATAATATTACGAGTTTAAATGCCATGTTATAATCACATCAGCATGCAATTCATATATCAAGAACTTTAATGCCACATTAGAATCATATCGAAGATACAATTCGTACATATGCTAAATCCAACATGACCAACATTCACAACCCGTCTCATCTACCATTCCTCCCATCACAACATTTAGGAACTTCAACACACATACTTTCAACTATCAACTTTTACCAACATGCATCTTCACATACATGCACATACAAAACCTAGCTCTCATCACACTTCCCCATGTTACCGGCTCGAGTTAGTGAGGGCCAATTTGCGACTCCGGGACGTCTCCCGAGTCTTTGCGGTAGCTCCAAACAACTCTCCCCGGGTTCATTTTACTTAGACTCCCTAGGTTCATTATATTCATTTGTTTAGGTGCCGGAATCTTCGTCTCTGATACCACTTTGTAACACCCCCTCATACCAAGGTGCCTTACCAGGACCACCCTACCATGAAAGTGTGTTACCATCTCGGTTGCCCGAGGTTAGTATATATCAAAAAGCGTCTGAACTGAGCACATTTATTAAAGTACTGTAAAGTGTAAAGCTTACATCATCCAAACTCAAATACTGTTTTAAACAAAATACAACTTCAAAGTCTGACAAATAAAGAAATCCAACTAAGACTCAGACGGTGATGCTATGACTCGTGATGGCACTCCTCCCAAGACAGTCCCCAAGCTCACACTAGCAATACCTGTCAAGCCTGCTCACCATCCCCGAATGGATCACCGCAGATTCCACAAACAACAACGGGGTCAGTATTACTCAACAATATAAGACAGACAAACGATACAATCAACTGATCATCTTCCAATTCCAATCTTTGTTCCCATACTGTAACCGACTACACACCAAAGTGTGTAGCCCTGCCAGATTACCCATCGCAACAGGTAATCCTCACCGCCAGTGGGTGACCGCAGCCGATCCCACCTAGTCCAGCTCCTCAATGAGCGACACACAATCCCTGTCCCTTAATGTGCACATCCCCTCCCGTGGCGGGTTCCACGGAGGGCGAACTAGGGTGTGAAGCCACTCCCGCAAGTGACTCCACCACAATCACAATCACAAGATATCACAGCCATCTCAACACCCTTACACCAACATCATCACCACAAACTCCATACTCCGATGATCAACAGATAACAATAAACACAACAACATGTCTTATAATAACAGTAAACTGAGTAGGAAACCCTACCTTAGAAATCAACAGTGGAAATGAACTTGCACACTCAGAAAGGCTCCTCTACGAAGTCTTCTCCTATATCATAATCATATCACACAATTACACATTGCACAACCCCCATATTCCCAATTCCATAATTATACAGTAACCCCAACGAATACAACAACATAGAATAAAACTTACCAACAAAGGGATGAGGGATTGTACGTAAGGACTCAAGAAGGTTTCGCAAACAACAAAGCAATTGGGTGATTAAGGAGTGATTAGGGAGAGATTAGGGTTAACGTAAAATGATGAAGTAGAAATGATGTTTTGAAAACTGACGCGGGATATAAAATAAATCTTAAACGCTCCCTAATCAAACCGTCAAAATAATACTCGCCAGATCGAATACTCGGTCGAGTAAAGTTATACTCGGCCGAGTATCCTCTACTCGGTCGAGTATTCACTATACTCGGCCGAGTATTCATCGGCAGAACCAAAACAACTCATAACAATAGCACTACTCGGCCGAGTAGGCTCTACTCGGTCGAGTAGTCACCAAAGAAAATCCGTAGTGTTACAGGTAGAGATTAAGAGATGCAAGGAATAATAAAAACTAGAATTAAACTAAAGAATAAAGGGGGAGAGATTACAGAGTTTAGATCCAGAGAATAGAGAGAGGGAACAACGTCGTACTAAAACTAAACTAATCTATTGATCTGTTCTCGTATTCGCCCCCCTAAATGACCTAATAATCTCTTATTTATAAGAGATAATTATTATTACTCCCTCCAATTTTCTATTATCTTCCCTCTTTCCTTTTTCACACAAGTTTGATTATCTTCCCTCTTTCCTTTTTTGGTAAGTTTTATTCATTTTTTTTATTAATTTCTCTCTCCTAAAAGATCAACAACTCTCATTACTTTATCTATTCTTTATTCATTATTCATTCTTTATTATTTTCTCTCCCCTATAAATTTCACAACTTACAATACTTTATTCTACTTTATTCCTTTTTTCTTCCCCTTTCTTAATTTTTGTGCCCAAAAGAAAGGGGAAGATAAAAGAAAATTGGAGGGAGTATAAGATAAACTGAGATAAAATTAAAAGGTCACGTACTCGGAACATGATGAGAGAGAAAGTCTAGTAAGAGAGGCGATTTAGGGATACGTTTTCATTTCTGCAATGGCACGTACTCAGAAAAATTCCCCTAAATCTAATAGAACAATCAAATTAATATCACAAAATCTACAAAAAAATACACCAATTAGTACTAATAAATCACATAATAAAGCTAGTGGATCGAGATATCGAATCATTGATCAGGATGATGACGAGTCTTTGGGGATTAATCACCTGGATGCTCGCTCGTCTGAAAAGGATTCGATTATCCGGCCATATAATCTCAGTTCTGTTATGGATTCCATCTCGGAAGAAGGGAGCGGCTCTGAGTCTGAATGGACGGAGGTTCAAGGTAGGGTTCAAACTTCTGATTCAGAAACTGATTCTATGGTAAGACCCTTACAGCTTACTAATGAAGATGTTGATTCTGAATTAAAATTTTGGTCTACTGCGGTCTTTTGTTATGTACTTGGGGCGAATCCTCCTTTTAAAGTTATTGATGGTTTTATTAAGCGCGTATGGAGATACACTGATTTTGATAAGATTTCATTTAATTCTAATGGTACTTTCCTGGTGCGTTTTAAGAATGAGGAAATGAAATTGAGGGTGTTGCAAGCAGGACCAATTTTCTTTGACAATAAACCTCTGATTGTTAAGGAATGGACCCCGGAATCTAAAATGGTGAAGGAAGCTGTTGATGTAGTGCCTATTTGGATTCGTTTTTATGGCCTTCCATTGAAGTTCTGGGGGAATGCGTTGATGAAGATTGCAGGTCTTGTGGGTAAGCCAGTGAGATGTGACAGCAATACCTTGCTGAAAACCTTCCTTGCGCATGTTAGGATTATGGTGGAGGTTAAAATTGGGACTGAATTACCTGATGTCATTCATTTTGCTGATGAACTTGACAACAATCACAGGCAAATTGTTCACTATGAATGGAAGCCCATTTTGTGCATGGCTTGTCAGGGATTGGGTCATATTGCCAGGGACTGCAGAAAAGCTAAGAATTCTAAGGGTTCTAGGCCAGTTCCACAGGTCTGGAGACCTAAGAAGGTTCCACAGAATGTGACAGTTCCTCTTGCTGAGCATGGGGTGGCACCTGAACAATCTGAACTACCTGAACAACCTATGGTTCAAGCTCGGGGTCCTTTGGGTCTTAAGAGTTTAGGGGGGATGGCTACTCCTATGCCAGGGATGGTTACACCAATGCCAACTATTCTGACGTCCTTCACACCTGCCAGAATCATTACCAAGATGACTAGGCATGGTGGGATGTGTTTGGGCAGTGGGACAAGCACTTATATGGAGGTTTTGGAACATTCTGTTCATTACAGGAGAGTCCTTGCAGGGGAAATGGAGGGTAGTTCTGCTCAAAAGGAAAATGGGTAGCATTGGTTTTTGGAATGTGAGGGGTATTAATAGTGTAAATAAACAGAAGGAGGTTAGCTATTTTCTGCATAATAATAACATAGGAGTTTTTGGTTTATTAGAAACTAGAGTCAGGGTTAATGCTATCAATAAAGTTCATCAGGGAATTGGTGATAAATGGAGTCTGGTGCATAATACCTCTGTTCATGATGGGGGTAGAATTTGGATAATTTAGGATTCTGGAAACTATATTGTTGATATCATTAATATTGAAGCTCAAGTAATTCATGTTAAGATCTCTTGTATTAATGGTCAGACATGGTGGATGTCAGTTATCTATGGATTTAATAAGGTCCATGAACGAATTCCTTTATGGGATTCTTTGAGAAATATGAGGCAAGTTGTTAATGGCCCTTGGTTGGTCATGGGTGATTTCAATAATGTTCTTGCTATGTGTGAAAGAGTGGGGTCTGAAGTTTCCAATTATGAATTAAGAGGATTTCAGGATTGTGTGGATGATTGTGGTCTTGTTGACCTTCCTGCCCATGGTGCCTTTTCACCTGGAACAACAAACATGAACCAGGTGCCATGGTGTTCAGTAGGATTGATAGAGCCATGAGTAATGATGAGTGGCTTGATCAATTCCCTGAGGTTATTCCTATGTTTCATCCTGAAGGGATGTTTGATCACTGTCCCTGCACTATTAATTTGGTTGCTGGTGTTGACAGAAGAAAGGGGTCTTTTAAGTATTTTAACATGTGGGGTAAGGACCCTCAGTTTCTTGAATTAGTCCAAGAAGTTTGGGACAAGCCTCTGTATGGTATTAAAATGTTCCACGTGGTGAAGAGGCTGAAAATGCTTAAACATCCTCTGAAGGGGTTGAATGGTACTGCTTTTGCTAACATAGAAACCTCAGCTAAGATTGCTAAGCATCACCTTTATGTTGTTCAGGAAAAACTTCATGCTGATCCACTCAACTTGCTGATTCAGCAGGAAGTCAATGAAGCTTCCAATTGTTATAGGGATTTGGAGAATGCTAGGAGGAGTTTCTTGGCTCAAAAAGCTAAGGCACACTGGATGCAGGAGGGTGATGACAACACTAGCTATTTTCATAGCATTATTAAAGCTAGAAGAATGAGCAATAAGATCCTGACTATTCAGGATATGGCAGGGCATCATTGTAATACCATTCCTGAAATTGAAGAGGCCTTCATTGCTTATTATAAAGCTCTCCTAGGCTCTAGTAAGCCTGTCAGGAAGATTCATGTCCCTGTTGTGAGGAATGGGAAGGTGGTGAGTAATGAGCAAGGGGAGGAGATGGTTAGGGATGTTACTATTGAAGAAATTCAGATTGCTTTAAAGTCTATTCCTGCCAACAAATCCCCAGGGCCAGATGGTTATACCTCTCAGTTTTTCAAGGATGCATCAGTGATCATTGAAAAGGGTATTATTGAGGCTGTGCAGGAATTTTTCATTTCTGGGCAGCTGTTAAGACAGGTGAACTCCACTACACTTACCCTTATACCTAAAAAAACTCGACCTGTTACTGTTACTAATTTCAGACCTATTGCGTGTTGCAATGTCCTGTACAAAATCATTTCTAAGGTTTTATGTAATAGACTGGCTAAAGTTTTGCCTTCTATTATAAGTGAATCCCAAAGTGCATTCATCCAGGGTAGGGACATTGTGGACAATATACTGATTTGTCATGACCTAGTGAGGCTTTATAAGAGGAGAACTTGCTCTCCCAGAAGTATTATGAAGATAGATTTAAAGAAAGCTTATGATTCAGTAGAGTGGAGTTTTATTGAGCAAATGCTACATGCCTTGAAATTTCCAGAAAGAATGATTACTTGGATCATGACTTGTGTGACTACTCCTAGTTACACCATTGCACTTAATGGGTCTTCTTTTGGGTATTTCCCTGGCAAAAGGGGGATTAGGGAGGGGGATCCCTTATCTCCCCTCCTATTCACTATTTGTATGGATTATCTGAGTAGGGTTTTGGAAGAAGTCACTAGCAGGGTTGAGTTCAATTATCACCCTCTCTGTAGACCATTAAAGTTAACTCACCTCTGCTTTGCTGATGACCTGTTGATGTTTAGTAGGGGTGACAGAACTTCCATTAAGGTGCTTCTTAGGGCTTTTGCTTCTTTCTCTTGCTCATCTGGTTTGGAAATGAACACTGAAAAGTCGGACATTTATTTTAATGGTATGGAGCAAGGTGAGATAGACTACATTCTGAGAATTTCTGGTTTCAAGCCTGGTGTCTTTCCATTTAGATACCTGGGGGTACCCATTTATCATAAAAGGATGGGCATTGGTAACTGTACAAGACTCATTGAGAAGATGGTGACTAGAATTCGAAGCTGGGGGCTAAGAAACTAAGTTATGCAGGGAGGCTTGTCCTCATTAAAGTTGGTCTTAGTCAGCTTCACTCCTATTGGACTCGTATTTTTGTTATCCCTCTTACAGTAATTGATAGGATTGAAGGAATTTGTAGGAACTACCTCTGGTCTGGTTCCGACCAGTATGGTAAAACTCCTACTGTCAACTGGGCTAATATTTGCAAAGACAAGAAGCATGGTGGCTTGGGTATTGTTAATTCCAGAATATGGAAAACTACTATGATTGGCAAATACACTAGTTGGCTGGCTATGAAGAGTGATCACCTTTGGCTGAGGTGGGTTTGTCATGTTTATATGAAAGGAAGGGACTGGTTTGATTATAAACCCTCTGTTAACACTAGTTGGACTTGGAGGAAAATCTGTCAAGTAAAGGACATTATGAAAGATGGTTTTGCTACTGAGACTTGGGCTGTACTACCAGGTAGTTATCTTGTGTCCAATGGGTATAAATGGCTTATGGGGCAACAGCATCATGTAACCTGGTATCCTCTGATATGGAATAAGACCATGTTGCCTAGACATGCCTTTATTGGCTGGCTTATAGTCCAGGGGCGCCTGATGACTAGGGATAGGCTCTTTAAGTTTGGGATCACTACTGATATGGTTTGTGCAATATGCTCTTCACATAATGAAACTCATCAGCACTTGTTCTCTGATTGTACTTATAGCACACTTTGCTGGGACCTCCTCAATGGATGGCTTGGCCTGTCAATTCCTAAGACAAGAGTGGTGGATTGGTTTATTACTTGGAGATGCCCCTTGTTGATGAAGAAGCAGATTATTGGGGCTGCAATTGTAGCCTTATGGTATCACATTTGGACTGCTAGGAACATTGCGAGAATTGAAGCTAGAGTATTGGCGCCTAGATACATCCTGCGGCAAGTAAAGCAAGATATACAAGGGAGGTGCCAAGAACGAAAATGGACTTTGAAGATGACTAAATTACTATGGGAGCCAGTGTATGTTTAGTATCGATTACCTGATGTATTAGATTGGAAAATGCCTTGTAGTTTGGTGATAGTGTAAACTTAATTATCCATATTATTAATATATTTTCACATTTTCACCAAAAAAAAACTTAAAAGGTCTCGACTTGAAATATACTTCGTCAGACTTGATTTGCTCGATCGACCAACTATAAGTTAGTCGATCGAGAGGTATCTTCCCAAAAAGCTTTCGATCGTACAGTAAATTGCTCAAAAGTGGTCGATCAAATAATTAAGTATTCGATCGAGTAGATTAGGTGGTCGATCGAGTGGTTAAAGGGGTCGATCGAGTATATTAACCCTTCGATCGAGCAATGTTCAGCGCGTAATTCCTGCTTTGCGCACTGAATTTCAAACGGTCGCCATTTATTCGTTACTTGTTGGAAACAAGCGATTTTCGTGGACTTGGAAAGCGAAGAGAATAAGCTTTCACCTCCAGTTGGAATCACTTGAATATCAGTTGTAGAACTCGAGATATGGCTCTTCAAAATAGGGACTAGTACTTTAAAGCTCTTCCTTTGCTCGCCTAGCTACCTTGCTTCTACGCGCATCACCAAATAGTAGTTTCCAAGGTCCGACTCAACTCATCTCCTAAATGCACGCATAGGGACATCTTCTAAACTTGATTCCACTTCTCTTTAGTTCATTCCTGCAAATAGGACAAGAGAAACCAAAGTAGACAATTCGGGGGACATTTGTAGCTTAATACTGCGAAATATGCATAGAAATGCGTGCAAATATGGTACAAAAAGTCTATATAAAATGCATGCATCAAACCTCCCCAAACTAAACCTTTGCTTATCCCCAAGCAAACTATATGCAACTAACTAATGGAACGGAGTGAAACTCAGAGCTAGCTACAAATCGTCCACCTAAACCAGTTTAATGCAACAAATTAACAAAATAGCAACAATGTCAGATGCAAACGAGTTATGAAGATGTTTATGAAAATAGCTAAACCGTCGACCTTGCAAGACCTTTAAAATTGGACTCTCACGGGTCACTCTCTCTCAATGAAGCAAAGGGTAAGCATATAGATATAAGAGAGAAAGAAATATAGTCGCTCACCTAAACTACGACCTACATAAACATGCATGCAATCTAATATGATAGACAATTCTAGCTACCGTGCACATACACTCCATCCAATCAAGGTCCTGTCACATGCCGAGTGCTTACAAAAGATTTGGAAAGTGAGATAATAGGTAAGAAGGGGGAAAATGTTTTGGGAATGTGGAGGTATAAGCCAAGCTAGTAGTCTAAACAAAACCAATAATACAACATCCCGCTTCTAATCCATCTAAAAACTTAAGCACAATTGCCTTTATTCGGCATAAAAACTCACTAAACCAAATAATAACAACTCCTTATGAGATATAATGAGAGCATAGGAGCAAAACCGATACTATTCAAACTCATTTTCATATTTTCATTTCTTTTTTTTTTTTTCAACATTCTCCTTTTCCAAGACTACCAACTCCCAAAATTACAATGCAAACCAGATTTGGCACAATAAGCAACATACCCGCAAAAACAAACACTAAAGTAGCTTGACAAGGCAGGCTAAATTTGGATGTAGTTAAGGGGTCAAAAGGCAAATTTGGCTAAATGTGGAGTTAATGGGTAGTAATGAAATAAAGGGTATGTAAGCACCTCTCCTACATGTGACACCAACCACTAACCCGAATGTATACAGGCAATAAGAAATTGAATTTTATACTTATGCAATTTAATGTTACATGTTATACAAGGAGTAACTACTCACAACTCTACATGAACTGGTCATAGATGTCACCAGTTTATACAGCTCTAAATCCTTAGAAATTATAAGTAGGTTGCCAAAATCTCAAGTCAAGTCTATTCGTTCAGCTAAATTTAAACATAAACTCGTAGATTATGCAAAAGACGTACTAAAAGATGTTAGTTTATGCAAGGCTTAAGCAAAATGACTAAGTGTAGTGCAATTTCATCATCAGAAACTACCGTTCCGACTCAACCTATATGCTAAAAGAAACATGATTTTTTGAAGTTTCGAATTTTTTTATTTTTATGAGATTTTTGAATTTTTGAAATTAAAATAAACAATGCATGCAAAAATTAAACGTGCTAACTGAAATGCAATAAAGACAATATGCAGACACGGATATGGATGCATATACCCTCCCCCAAACCAAGTTGTACAATGCCCTAATTGTACTCAACAGCTAACAACAACAGCAAATGGGAAAAGGGAAAATGCAAACTAAAGGAAATGAAGGAGATAAAGAGCTAAGAAACTCACAAAATAGCGTGACATAAGGAGAGACCTCCCCAAACCAGCCAGTAACATGGGAGGTCGTAGTAGCAACACCGGAGCAACTCAATTCGCGAAAAGAATGCAAGTGTACCTGCAATTATGCAAACAGCGCCCCAAAAATACTACCAAACCCAAATCTAAAATGTTCCGCAATCTATAGTCGATAAAACTAATTATTAAACACGCAATAAAAACTAAAATGTTTGAAAAATCCAACTAAGCATAAAAATCCGGGTTGCCTCCCGGTCAGCACTAGTTTCAGATAGGTCCCAGCTCGACCTTCTTTTCTTCATCCACCCACGCAAATCAATGGCCCACAACAAGGCTTCTGACTAAAAGCGGTCCCTTCAGCATCCATGATTTTCACTTTTGGTCACCACAGCACATCATCAGAAGAACAACGACTCTTTACAGCATCAACTACGCCACGTCTTCTCTTGGCCTTATCCCACGCCTTGTTCTTATGTGGGATGGAATCTTCAAATCCTCCTCCCGGGTCTTCTAACCTGTTAAGACATGTGTAAGAAGAAACAAAACAATATTCCTCCATGTTGGCGGAGGCGTCAAATCAACAACAATATATGATTTAATGGAAGGATTATAAGGAACCTCATCGGGATCAATAAAAGGAATAGCATTACCTTCAATTGGATAGGATTGGTCTTCAATTACCTTCTTATCGTCATCCGGGATAGGCGTAAGTGACAAATCAACATTGTCCATAGCCAAATAATTCGATCGAGAGAGAACAGTACACGATCGAGATGTTTCCTCGCCAAAACTGCTCGATCGAACACTTGCATTAGTTCGATCGAGGTCTTCCTCGTACAAACTGTTCGATCAAATGTTGAATTCTGTTCGATTGAGCTCTCCCTCATATAATTCATTCAATCGAACACTGTAGCTAGTTCGATCAAATTTTTGTTGTTGTACAGTGCAGAAGTCTTCGTAGGATGCTTCATTTTCTACTAAATCTTCGAATTCCGAGTCATACATATCATCATCGTTAATAGGCAACTCAGGTCCTTCATAGGAAAGACCGCTTTCGGTACAGATAACATATACCGTTTCTGAGTGCCTAAAATCCAACTCAACAGCTAATTGAGCTATTTGGGACTAAAATCTCTTGAAATAAGCTTCTATAGATTTATCAGATTCTTGCACTAGAAGTCCAAGTGTTTTCACTAAAGACTTCCATTCAGCAATCTCTTCCTTGTTGATAGTAGAGAGAGAAACCTGCTCCGGCGGAAAAGAAAATAAAGGCTTTTGAAAGCCTTGCTGCTGAATCGGATGTGGCGGCACATAGTAATTATATGGCGAAAGTGGAGAATAGTTTGGGTAACCCCCACTTTGAGAACCATAACGACCTTGTCTATACTGCTGATAGGCATAGACTCGGTCATTCTTCGCATAACAAGTAACAGCATCGTGCCCCGCAACACCACATCTCTCACAAAATGCCACCTGATGCACCATGAGATAGAACATAGGTGCAAGATCAAAGGTACTCAAGCCTTCCCTTTGATGATCTTCTCCTAATAATCCTGTTTAGCTAAACCTATAGGACCAATCAAAACAGCACTAAAAAAGAAGATAAGAACTGCTTCAAGGAATAAATTCCTTGAGGCTAAAGACAAACTCAAATAAAACAAGTAAATAGCGTTGCCTCCCCGGCAACGGCGCCAATATTTGATGAGGCTGTCGCAACCTATCAAAAATAAACCCGAGGGGTCTCTAACTAATGCAGCTAGGGAAGTCGGTGTCGAATCCACAGGGAGGCTATGTTGCTATCTACTTGCTAATCTAAGTCTGTCGGTGTCACAAGATTAGGGTTTTGATTGGAAACTAAACTTAAACAATGATAAATAAAGAGTCTAGCAGTAAAGGAAAGAGACTAGGATTGTATTTTCATCAATAAATGTCAGATAATTGCAGCTAAGGTCACAAATCAATCACATGTATCAGTCTAAGGTGTATTGAAAAGGTCCTTCAGGTCCGCTATTCACCCTAAAATACTACTAACTTAGCTTCCGCCCTCATTAGAGTATCCTAAAGAATCGTAGCAAGTCTAACTCCTTCCAATCTTCCGATCTTGGTCAGAGTTTGCCAAAAACAACTAGAACAATTATGCGCATTAACTGTCTAATCGTCATTAAAAGCTACTTATAACAACAAAGACATGAAACAAGCATCAGATCTGCAAACCTATTTAGAAACTATCGTCTATTCATTGATTCCCCTAAATCCTAGCGAGAGGATTAGCTAAACATGATTGAAACAATGAATCTAACTGTAACGATTGCAATAACTAAATCAAGCATATTATAAAGAGAATTAAATAACAACTTAAACTAATTAAAAAACAATTAGAGAAGAACAAGGATTAATGGAGTAGAGATTAAGAGATGCAAGGAATAATAAAAACTAGAATTAAACTAAAGAATAAAAGGGGAGAGATTACATAGTTTAGATCCAGAGAATAGAGAAAGGGAACAACGTCGTACTAAAACTAAACTAATCTACTAATCTGTCGTCGTATTCGCCCCCCTAAATGACCTAATAATCTCTTATTTATAAGAGAATTAAACTAAGATAAAATTAGAAGGTCTCGACTTGAAATATGCTGCGTCAGACTTGATTTGCTCGATCGACCAACTATAATTTAGTCGATCGAGAGGTATCTTCCCAAAAAGCTTTCGATCGAACAGTAAAGTGCTCAAAAGTGGTCAATCGAATACTTAAGTGCTCGATCGAGTAGATTAGGTGGCCGATCGAGTGGTTAAAGGGGTCGATCTAGTAGATTAACCCTTCGATCGAACAATGTTCAGCGCGTAATTCCTGCTTTGCGCACTGAACTTCAAACGGCCGCCATTTCTTCGTTACTTGTTGGAAACAAGTGATTTTCATGGCGTTGGAAAGCTAAGAGGATAAGCTTTTACCTCCAGTTAGAATCACATGAATATCAGTTTTAGAATTTGAGATATGGCTCTTCAAAGTAGGCACTAGTAATTTGAAGCTCTTCCTTTGCTCGTCTAGCTACCTTGTTTCTACGCGCATCACCAAATAGTAGTTTCCAAGCTCCGATTCAACTCATCTCCTAAATGCACGCATAGGGACATGTTCTAAGCTTGATTCCACTTCTCTTTGATTCATTCCTGCAAATAGGATAAGAGAAACCAAAGTAGACAATTCGGGGGACATTTGTAGCTTAATATTGCGAAATATGCATAGAAATGCGTGCAAATATGGTACAAAAAGTCTATATAAAATGCACGCATCAGTGGACTTTGTTAATTTTTTTTTTAAAATGTATAAAGAGTACGTAGTACTATACTCCTGGGAGTATAGTCTAAGATTATGTTCATCAATAACATTTATCATAAGAAAAAAAATCATCAAAAAGTAATACTCCGTAATAAATAAGAATTTTTCTATCATGTGACCAATGGGCACATGTATTGGGCACATGATAAGGAGCCAATTAAGGAAATAATCACACCATTAATTCTCTAAGCATGGTAGTTATGAGTTCACTATTCAAAATCTCATGATATATTGGTGTAATTATTTCCTTAATTGACTCTTTATCATGTGGAATCTACATAGTATAAAAGCCAAGTTTTTTATTGGCTGCTGAGTTTTAAGAATAATTAACATATGGGTCATATCATATTTTCTATGCCAATTAATTACCCTCTCTACTCAACTCAATTCATATTATAATTAATCAACTTCAAATATAGATCTAAAGAACATCTAAAATCTAAAATTTACAAAATTTACAAAATTATATCTAAAGAATAACTAATCAATGAATTTTAAAATTTATATTACAATATAAATGATTTATTTTTTGCTTGATAATATAACATAATAAATACAAATCAACATTTATTCTTTAGATCTATATTTGAGAAAACATAAAATAAAATAATCGGAAAAAATTAAATTTTTTGGTTGATAAAATCATAGAAAAAATAAAAAATAAAATCACATTCTTTGCAAAAAAAAAAAAAAAAAAAAAAAGAAAAATCAAAATTTAAATCTCCAATCCATAAAATCAAACAAGTTCAAAATAACATGTAAAGAATCATTCATAATAAATCACACTTGTTAACATATGGTTATCACTTATCACAAATTGTTATGTAAGAATTATAATTATTTTAATAACTCGATATTTTAAATTTATAGTTACTCCCTCCGATTCCACAAGTTATTTATATTTTTATTTTTTGCTTAAAATATTTTAATCACTGAATACTTGCTCGTCTTAAATGATGATTTGTGTAAGCGATAGCTATTACTATTTACGAGATGATTTATCCCGTGAGACGGTTTCAATGTCCAAAATACAAATTGTTTATTAGCATTCGATGAATATTTTTTTATTAAAATGAACCGTCTCACAGTATAAAACCACCTTATTCTAAAATTTGTCGTCATGTTTGTTATTTAGTAAAAAAACCCAACTTAGCTAATATAGACTAGATAACAAATGAATAATATATAAATATAGATTACAAGTGATCAGAACGGAAGGAGTAGTAGTTTCATAAATCAAACGCATACTATGGTCGTGTGAGCTTTTATAACAGTGAGAATGTCGGCCAAATTGTAATTTGACGAGATTAGGATTGTTCGTTATAATATGTTTTTATGTATTGCATTAAAATTTGAACATTTAATTATTATTACAACCGTACATTTTCTGCATGGATTTAAAACTAATAGTAGCAAAAATGCGAGAATATTACTTTTATATTCCCAACACACAATTTATGAATGTTATTGATATACCATAGTCTAAGGATTGAGAGTCCATTTTTAAAATAATGGTCAAAAATAAAATATTTGTCGTTTTGGGTCGGTTTTGAAAATATTTGTCAAAATGGTGTCCACGTAGGCTGGGGATTTCTAGACGAAACACGCCATTAGTGGTGGCGTGTTTTGTGAAAGAAACACGCCATTAGCAGTGACATGTCTTTACAACAATTTTTTCCTCAACTGACTGAACTCTAAAAAAAAAAAAAAAAAATTACATAAGACATGCCATAGGGGTGGCGTGTTTCCCCTCCGAAACCCGCCATTCCCAGTGGCTTGTTTGTTTTAGTCCATTTTTTAATGAAGTTTCTTTCCCTACTCATTATAAACACGCCATTATTAGTGGCGTGTTTTAGGTCCAGAAATCCTGAGCCTACGCGGACACCATTTTGACAAATATTTTCAAAACCGATCCAAAACAAAAAATATTTTATTTTTGACCATTATTTCAAAAATGGATTCAAGGATTGACACTTTTGGGTCGCCACGTATCACAACCTCCGCTTCTCTCTCTAATTTCAGTTTCATCAATTCTTACAACACAACAGTATTCCATCCCACAAGCTTCTCCTTCCTTCCCCATTCATTTTCCCTCTTTTCATTCATTGCTACCTAATTCCATTTCAAATCATGTCTCGAATTATCCACTCCAGAATCTCTTTCTCTAAATTGCAGTAAGATTCTTCCCTTGTATTCTCGTTTTTCTTAATTTCTACTGCAATTCATATGATTATCGTTTTATTCGTGATTTCTGTTTTTGTAAATGCTTGCAATCTACTTGTTTTTGATTTCTGAAATCATATTGTGATTTCGATCTTTGTACATAATAATATGTAATTTTATTGCTGAAATTATATGTTATTTTTTGTCTTAATTCCTACGTTATTCTTTTCGTGATTATTAGCGTTCCAACTGTTCGACGATATTCCTAAATGAACGTGTTTTATTTCGATGATACTGAGTTTCGGCATCTAAGAAAGAATGAATAGGTGGAATTGCATACAAGATACACCATGTGGATCATCATGTGTAACCTTTCTTGCCCGAGTTCGCCATTGGCTGCAGTTTGTCACCCAATTTCAGTTGAGACGTAGTAATGTAGGCACAATCTAGACGTTTAGCAGTTTGTTGCGGACTTTGAGTCAGTAAACAATTGGCGAGTTTAAAGGGATTCAGGGGCGTCTAATACCCCGGGCTACTTGAAAATAGTATTCAGTTTGTGATCTAATGTCAGAAATATCCCTAAAAGCGACGTAGATGCTCAGTATGTTACTATGATGATTCATTATGTTCATTATACCTTTTTGCGGAGCTGAAAGCATTAGGAATGAACGATGTAATCATTACCGCATGACATGTGAGTTTAATACTTGTATGGAGAGCCACATGAAGTTGGTATGTGGTGACATGACGCCTTCATTGTCATGCAAGTAGATATTTGTAGGATGAAACTGTGTACTGGTAGTTCTGGACTTTTGGGGTGTTCAAGCAGGATAAGTTAGGGAGGAACTGATCATCATTGATGATTTTGTAGGTTTCGAAGGTGATAATGGAAGTAATAAGGATGGTTTGTTTAAGTGATTGTGTGAAAGCTTAAACAATAATTATACGAAATAAGAATCTATTTTAAACATATTAGTTGTACTAGTTTATACTGTTATCAATTTGATCATTGTTATACCTTAAACTTCTTTCGAAAATGAAATCAAGCTTATTTTCATCTGTGAGGCCTATGGTATTATTGCATACCTTGGCGTGTTAAGTAATTTGTCCAAATTTAATGTTATCGTTATGTTCTCTCCTTTTTTTTATGTGGAGGGTGAGTTGGGGTTCTGTTCTCGTTACTGGGAGAACAACTTAACTTTCCTATGCCTTTGATTTCTTCTTTGATAAGCAGAAATAGCTGTAATTAGATACTCTGTATCTGATTGTGATTTTCTTGTTTGACTAGTACAATGGCTATGTCAAGAAACTTTAGATTTCTTTCAACGGAATCTACAACGGTTAATGGTTCAACTAAAGTAGAAGAAGCAGAGACAGTCCAAGTTCCTCCTTCCCTTTCTGAGAAGGTATCTTCTTCTGGCTTTCAGCTTTTTCATGTTCTTGAGCCTGCCTTACTCCAGTTATTTACTTGCTTACAGTTACTTCTATAGTTATGTACTTATATGTACTATAGTCATCCTGATGTAAATACATTCTGTTGGTTAAGCTGCTTGTTCTGGGAGGCAATGGATTTGTTGGTTCTCACATTTGCAAAGAAGCTTTAGATCATGGGATGCCAGTTGCTAGCCTAAGCAGGTACCGTTTTCTGCCCTAACTTAGATGCGAAAATAAATGATATATTTTTTAAGTGTGTCTCCATCTGTGTATGTATGTTCATGAGAAATCTTTATGGTGATCATTTTGTTTTGGTTGTGTAACCATTAAGAAATTAGCTTAGAAATTTGATGGTATTTTGAGTCTATTCGGTCGGAGGGAAAGTACTTCATCTAAAAAACTAATTTCAAACAAAAATGTTTATTTAAGTGTCTAAAGTCTTCAGAATTATTTGGAATGTCTGGATCAGAACTTCTAACAACCAACGACTTAGGGTGTAATGTTTTTTCCTATCCAGGGAGGTCTGACATGTTGATCTTTTGTAAGTATGAGAGTTGGTTGGGCAGGAGGATATTTGTGATTAGGTTGGGAATTTTAGAGTAAATCTATTTATATTTAACCCATTCATCAAACTTTCACTTTTTAGCATAGGATTGTTCATATAGATGTTCTATAGCAATTGAAGACACTGTCTATTTTGACGGTCATTCAATAATTGGAGGCCATGGCCGGTAAATGTTAGGCCAAAAAAAACATGAGGCTGAAACTGCAAAGTCCAGTAGTTTAGTTTTCTATCATTATAAGAAACAGAGAACTGAAGAATTTTCTAGTGTATTGGTTAAGACGGAGGTAAATTAGACATTAGGCCAAAGGTTCGAATTCCTCGTCCTTGTCATATTTCTGTTCTGCCTCCTTTGACACCAAAAAACAAAAGGATAATTATTAAATAGGTTAGCTGTCAGTTTCCACATTTTCTATGCCCCATTTTCTGAATCTCACCTTTTTATTAGTTTTGTAAGTTTAATTTTTAAAAAGCCTACATTTTCTGAACGTTTCCTCTAAAACTCCCACTAAAATTCCTTTCTTCCAAGAGAAGCTGCAGTTTTTTGACAATATCCATCATTAATGGTCTTTCCTTTCTACCAAAAGTTAGATTTGGGCAAAAGTGAAGATACTCCCTCCGTCCCGGTCAATTGTTGTCCTTTGGTTTTGGCACAAAGACCAAGCAAAGAGGAAGGGGCCAATTACAAAATGACAAGTGGAACAAATTGAGTGTGAATAATCAAATTGCTCATCAAATTCATTCTTAAAATAGTAAGGACAACAATTCACTGAGACACCCCAATATGGAAAAGGACAACAAATGACCGGGACCGGGACAGAGGGAGCATTTCATTTTAGATGTTTGCTAAAAGAATGTCTTTAGTAACTCAAAAATGAGCTCTGGCGGGAGTTTTAGAAGAAATGTTCATAAAGGCTGGGAATTTAAAAAAAATATATAAAAGGTGGGAGTTTGTGAAAACAAGGTGCATAAAATGTGGGTGAATTAACACTTAATAATTGAATTATTACAAACCTGGACTGCTTTCATGAGGTGAGTTGATAGATTAAATGATAGTTATGGGTAGACTTGGTAAATGGGTCATTTAGGCTGGGTATTGGTGGATTCGCTTGCGTCTGGCTCATTGTGGGTGTGTTAAACATTTTGGGTTTCGTGTTTGTTTTAAATAAGTTATTAACAGGTCATTTCGGGTAAATATGTTATGAACACTTTTGGACAAGTCATTTCAAGTTGGTTCATTTTCGGGTAGGAGCTACGAGTCACTTTGAGCCAAAACACTTTCAAGCTAGTTGTTAAAGGTCCTAATTTTAAAATGTTTCGCTAAAGACGAGCATTTTGCAACACTTCTTTTTAGAAGGGAGTGTATGACAATTGATCCTTTGTTTTAATATACTAAGTAGATAATATTATGGGTGTTTGAGTCATTCAGGATGTGGTTATGTTGGGTCAGGTGGTTTCGAATATGGTCATTTTGGGTCAGATAACTTTCAAGTATAGCAAATTCGGGTTAGGTCTTGGTTAGGACGGGTCACTACGAGTTTCAGATCATATTTACTTTGTGAAGTTCAGGTCAATTTTGCGTCAGCGTTAATAGGTTGGATCCTTCTGCTTGGGTCAATTTTGCAAGGTCAAGTTATCTAATTATGGGTCGATAGAGAGATGATTCTATACACACTTTTGTAGTTATGGTTTTCTTGTTACTTGTGGCCTCATGTTGACTTTTCGAATAGGGTCTCTTAAATCTATAAGACAGCCTTGGAGGGAGGCATGACCTTTCTTAGATATGCTCATTGTTTCCCTAGGCCGCTGTACAAATTAGTTACCAGCAATCGTCATTGGAAAAGTCAGAAGCATGACAATGACTGATTGTATGAAATGTTTTCATTACTTTCTTTTTGTTTCTAGATCTGGAAGGCCATCCATCAATGATTCTTGGGCTAATAGCGTGACCTGGCATCAAGGTTAGTTATATTTTTAGTTTGTTGAATGATTGGAATAGCTTCAAGATTCTATGGTGGTTATCTTATGTGTCCTGCGTTTAATGCAGGAAACCTCTTTTCACCTGAAGCATTTAAGGACGAGCTTGAGGGAGTGACTTCTGTTGTAAGCCTCCAGTATTGTCCATGGAGTCCTACTCACTATTCTTTGGGTTGGAAATATGATGGAATAAATCAAAATTATTCACCAAACTGTCTGAGCTTTCTTATTGTATATACATAATTAATATTACGAGGGAGCCTATTCGAAAATAGGCTCTTTATCTGCCATAGGCTGATAGGAAATGGCACTTGAAGCATTGAGGTTATGTTGTTCCTGCGGGGCTTTCTGCTGTTTTTTTCCCCTCACAGTATATATAGAGAGAAAAGGGAAGAAATGGTTTCTGTCTCGTAAGAAAACTGGTTTTACATGTGAAGTGAACCTTGATCTACCGGTTGTAATAGTGCGGATCCTCATTATGTAGCTGTGGTGTTTGTTAGGATCAGTGAGACCTTGAATTTCATATACGTGTTTTTCAGATTACTTTTACCTCCATGGCGTACTGAAACTTAAGTATTTATTAACAACTTTAGTTGCAGAGATTGGATTCTTAATTGGGCTTATGAAACTTTGCAGATATCCTGTGTTGGTGGTTTTGGGTCCAATTCAGTTATGTATAAGATCAATGGTACTGCAAATATGAATGCAATTAGAGCTGCTGCAGAGAAAGGTTTGCTGTTTTATTATTATTTTTTCTTCTCTTATCAAAGTTAAGTATATTGTCTTTGGTTCTGTATTATGCTAGTAGTTTGTCCCTTAGTTTGTAAACCTGCAGTTTTTTCGATTTATGTTGTGACCTAACTATTTCCACATCTGAAGATCATTTTTGTCAAAAAAAATATCAGTAGCTCAAGGTGGATAGATTAACTTTTTGCTTCAATTCTTGATCGTGCGGGCGATGTGGCTATGTTTGGGATGGAACATATACTAGTTAAGGCCATGGTGGATGGGCCACTCTTCAGTCATGCAGAGTTACTAATGAAAGCTCAGCCTAACTTAAAGTCTTAGTTATATGATTGTGCACTTGTGTGAGCAACATATTCGGAGCTAACCTATTGAATTGGATGACAAAGTTCTCATACCATGTCATTCAAGTCTGCAAAGTTATGTCGGGTAGTAACTTATTACGATATTGGAGGTAAGGGAGCGGAGATGGAAGCAAAGGAGGTGACGGGAGGGAGGTAAGAGGATGTTTCCATATTTGTATAAACTCAAGAGAAGGGAAAGGTAAAGGGAGGAGAAAGTGAGTAGTGAAAAGGAGGGGAGAAGTCTTCCAAGCATCAAATGCATTTTTTCTATGATAATTTTGCTTGGTGCTTTTTATTTCATTTTTACAGATTTAAAATAACTCTATACTTCATGATGATGCTACAATCTGAGTATTTTGTTCCATCTTATAATATACATGGGCACCTGATTAGCCATGCAATCCAAGCCTAACATGCCACTATAGGTGTTATTGCTACACAATTGAGACTTGAACTAGACTCTTGTTTTGTCATTTATAGCAGGATAGCTTCCACTCTGGTTGGATAACATAACCATTTGATCTACAGGTGTAAAGCGATTTGTTTACATCTCTGCTGCTGATTTTGGAGTGGTTAATTATCTACTACAAGGATATTACGAGGGGAAGGTAATGTCAACTGTCTATGGACATTGTCTAGAATTACATTGCATGTAGTCCCTTTATGCTATTTGTGTTTTTGAGCTTACCATACAGCATGGAATCCCTTCATTAATGACTGCCCTCTCTTTTTGGTGGGCTAAGGTTGATTCGACTTGCTACACTTTAAAAATTCTGTTTCCTGGGTCTGGGTTCTGTGTTCAGTTGAATTAAGTAGCTATTTATTTCAATAGATGCTGTTTCCTCTGTTCTATTTTGGTTGCATACTTTTTTCAAAATCCCTCTCAATTTTGAAAACGTATACAACCAAATGGAATGGAGGAAGTATTAGCCTTGGGTGGATTCCCTTGCTTTTTAATCGCTGATCTTAGATGGTAATCTTTGTCTAACTATTTTATGAAGATGAGCGATATTGTATTTATCCTCAAGGGAGGGAGAACAGGTTTCAAAAATTTGCAACGACTAACATAACTTCAGAAAGCGAGCATAAAACAGCTAGAACAACCGGAAACTAACTTAAAGAAACGTGTCATAAGTCCAAAACCTACTGAAAGCACCAACATGTTGATAATTCAGAGCCAACATAGAACTGAACGTGACGGACACCGTGAATACAATTCATAGATAGCCCCAGCATAAAGGGACTACATGCAATGTAATTTCAAAATAATTCAGGGCATATACAAATACAACCACCTAATAATCTACAACCACCTAATAATCTGAATTCAATTCATAGATAGCCCCAGCACTCATCAACCTCTTCTTCAATTGCTTACCCATCTGTAACTTCAAAATGATTTCTTCTCCTGTATATGATCTTGTAGCATTCAACCAATACACAGCTAGTGCACTCAGCTACTGCCCAAACTGAGGAAAAATTAGCAACAAAAAGACAAGTGTTCGTCATTTTGTTCACGTAACATGCATTTAGTGTCGGTGACCCAGTTTCTACACATATTACAGACATTTAACACTTCTTTGGACCTCTCCTTTGGAAATCATCATAGCACGCGGACTTTAGAGAACTTTTGTTCACTATTAACTGTAGAGACGTCATTTGCAAACACAAGGAATGCAAGCCTCGTATTTAAACACTTTGGATGGAAACCTTCCTTTCTTCGAATCTTGTAACAGGTGAGAGAGACAGGTGAGAGAGGAAACTTCCTCAAATCTATAACAGGATGAGGAGATATTGGAATAGTAGCTTGGTTTCGGGAATAAACCTTCTTATCAAAACACTGTTCGGGGAGTCATAAGCTTTCTGAATATCCACCTTTTTTTTTGATGAACTGAATATCCATCTTAATATTACCTTGGTTTAGTAATTCTTTAACTTGCATCACAACGACACAAAGCTATGTTAAAAGATTTTATGCACCTTGATGAACAATGCCTGCTGCTTCCCAGTCAACTTTGCATCCTGTTTGCCAAGATTTTTAGTAATTGCCGATAAAGAACATTACATCGTGCTTTTGCTTGTAAATTACTCATGTTAGAGCCTTGGAGGGTGTAATTTCTTTTGGAACCAAGGAAATTACCGTGGTACTGACTTGTTTCAACAGATGGGCTTGTACAAAATTTCATTACAGCCTCACAGAGACCAATAATAATGCATGTTTTATTAACCAATAGAGGCTTATATAACCAATAGAGGCTTATTAACCAATAGAGGCTTATGTTAGAGGAATTTGTTTTGGTCTTATCAACCACTGTTTCTGAAAGAATTTTTGTCATCAATCTCCAATAGAGGCTTATATATCCCCTCATTCATTCTTCTTTTTTGAATTTTTTTTCCCTTTTCTGGGAGGTTTGTTTGGTTGCGTTCTTTTATTAAAGCTGGTTTTAAGACTGATCACTTTTGGTGTTATCTTGTGGCATTAAGCATTTATTCTTAAAATAAATTTAGGCTCTTTTCAATCCAAATCAATTAGTGACCCTGACTTCATAGAATAAGGATTTAACCTTTTTCTGGTGACTTTATATAATTAAGCTTTTACATTTTGTTTCTGTTTGTTTTTGCCATGCCATCTATTGCACCCCAAGTCATTGTGATACCATGATGATTATAGAGCCTTGTCGTTGTTAAATTATCATTGATTTTGTTTTGTTTTTCTTTGTTCTTTTTTTTTGTAGTTTCAGTTATTAAGGACCCTAATGCTCTTTCATAGATGTCAAGAATCCTATTGTCATCCCTTTATTGCCTTCTGGATATTGTTTGTAGATATGCTATGTGCATAATGATTGTAGCAAATGTGGAATATCTTTCTTACTGAAGAGTTTACTTGTGTTTTTTTCCCCCATTTGATTACAGAGAGCAGCAGAAACAGAGCTGTTGACAAAATTTCCATATGGTGGTTAGTTTTTATGAACCTTCCCTTGTGCTTCTTTGTGCCATTTTGCGAAGGCTAACATCATAAGAAAGTTGAAATCTTATTACATGAATATTCCATTGTTTACCCAAGAATGAAGTGGAAAAGGTTTTTTTTTTTTTTTTTTTTTTTTTTTGGCAGCTGTAAAATTATAAGACTTACAAACCCATTGCAAGTGTTGTGACTCCTCATCACTTAGCCAAAGGTGTTGTTAATGCTATCGCTCTAAAGTGCCTAAACTTGAGCTTCCACTATTATGAATATGTAGCTGTAACAGCTGTTATAGTGATCTTCACAAACTACACAAACTATTAAGGCAGCTTATCAATCAATCTGAGTACTTGTGTGTCAGGTGTCATACTGAGGCCTGGATTTATTCACGGAACACGTCAAGTTGGAAGCATGAAGGTCCCATTAGGTGTTATTGGATCACCGTTGGAAATGGTACATAAGCTTCCATAGTTTGCATAAACTTGTTTTTCCGGGTTTTTTTGGTACATCGTTTTCTTTGCTATACTCAGCAGTTGCTCCATAATCGTCTTGGGTCAGTGTCGCTACCTGTGATGCTTGTATTGGTCTTGAGATTATGTGATGAAGCCTGAATCGTATTTCATTCCCAGCTGATTTTCTCAGCTATCTCCGTATAAAACCTGTAGTATTATCTCCGTATAAAACCTCACGGTCACAAAGCAACACCTTAACCGGTGCACCAAGGCTCCCCTTCCCCGGACCCTCGCCTAGCGGGGACGCCATCGTGCACCGGGCTGCCCTTTTTTATTGTTGCGATGCTGATAAAGTGGAATCTGGTGCAGGTATTCCAATACACAAAGCCGCTGACCCAGATTCCGCTGGTTGGTCCGTTATTCACTCCGCCTGTTAGTGTAACAGCAGTGGCTAAAGTTGCTGTCAGAGCCGCAACTGACCCAGTATTTCCACCAGGCATCATTGACGTTAATGGAATATTACGCTACAGTGGGCAAAAGAAAAAGTAGGATTAGATATGCGAACTTAAACGCATGTGTTTTTGGACATCTTATGGTGGTCTCAAATTGGAGCAATAAAGAAAAGGTTGAGCATTGTTTCAACTATTCTGCAACGTTGCAGTGATATGAACCGAATCTTTGAGCTTCTTTAATCATCATCTTGAGGCTTGTTGACCTTAGGTTGTGGGCATAGCATCTCGCACTTGGATTCAGCGACGGAATATATTATATACGTTGAATTGTATTGATAATAGGCGATTCATGTTTAGGAAACTGAAGTATGTTGGCACGTGGTCACATGATATTACTTCATGCTGCTTGAGCCATTACCTACCTTTGTTTAGTGTGCACGTTATGCAGCCTTCAACATCATTTGACTCGTTTGATATCTTGTACGAAGTATTATATATCACGTAGATGTGTTTAGGAAACAGAGTTGATCGAAAATTCATTAATCTATCAGCTGAGGTGAAAAGAGGGAGTTATAGGCAGGCTTCTTTATTACTTGCCCAATAACGATATTATATTACCTTCAAGGGTACAACAATAGGTGGTATGTAATCCATCCAGTGAACTTAGAACACTATGGTGGTGTGCTACTCTGCCTCACAAGTCACAATGCTACCCCCACATTGTCTTGAGCATTGTCACAATGTCTCCTTTTTTGGGTTCAAGCAGACTAATACTAACTTGTCGAGTCCTTCACGAGTTCACATCATGCTTATAGAGTTAGGCCCTGTTCTTTTGGACTTAATTTTAGGCCGGTTTAGTTCGATTGGACTAGAAATGATCAATCTGGTGGCCGTTTAGCGCAACCCGTTCGGCCCGCTAAAATAGCGGGCTTGGACAAGAAAAAACAAAAATTAAACGGGTAACGGACAAGAAAACTAGGCCCGCTAGAATAAATGGGCGGGCTTGGACTAAACAAAATTGCCCGTGGAATGACCACAGCCCGCTATTAAAAGTAACCTCATAAAAGTCTTCAAACTCTCAATCCTCCGACGTTCTCTACTCATTTCATTTACAATTTGTACACTCTAAACCAATTAGGTAGCGCAAATGAATATTTATGCCTTACGTATAAGTGGGAGATTGTTGATATTTACACTTGTCGTATAAAGATTCTCCTAAAATGGACATGCTAACGGGATTGTCTATAAAGATAGTACCTTTCAAGTATTTACACGGGAGTGTATGTAACCGCTAACAATGCCGCACAAATACTAACGCAAAAATGAACTTTTGATGTTTGTAGTAGAACAGTAGAACATTGCCAAACTTGTGTTTTTTCCAAATTCTAGTAAACTTATCTTTTGAAAATTAGTATACTTTCTTAAGGTAAGCTTTTAAAGACAATTGTTAAGTTTTAGAGGATGTAGCGATAAAAAAAAACTCGTGTTTTAATAAAACACTAATTTACGTATTTGATTTAAGTCAGGGCCCGGTCCGACCCGCTCTCTTAAAGTGGGCGACGGACATTGAAGCGGCCCGTTTAGCGGACTCGGGCTAGATTATAAGGCCGCGGACACTTTTTTAGCAATGGGCCCGCCCGTGTCCTGCCATTTGATCACCTCTAGTTCAGACTCATTCAGTTCAACTCTTTTCTTCACAAATTAACTCCTTACTTCAGTTTAGTTTAACTCCATTAAGTTCAGCTCAGCTCCATTAATTTCAGTTCAACTCCATTAAGTTCAGTTCAGACAATTTTGATCCAAAAGAACATGGTCTTAAAGAACCAAAAATGAAAGCCTAGTCATAAGTCAAATGAAGTTTATTTGAAACAAGTTGCTGATAGAAGGAATAGTTGAATAATTTATAAACTATTTTTTTAGGTAATCATATATATATATATATATATATATATATATATATATAGGTTAGATCCGGTGAGAACGATCATTCGGTGAGAACACCTTAGATTTAAAAAAAAAAAAAGCTGAGATCATACAACTCATCTGTCATCACCATCTTTAACAATAACTTGCTCACAACTGCCTACTACCACGACCACAACCAACCGTCGCCGGCAGCCACCACACCATCTACCCCAGAATTCACCGACGACGTCACATACCACCCTGAACGACGCCGACGATATCTCGACCCACTGGACAACCCCAAGGCCTGCCTAGCTGCCGCCTTCCCTACCACTATCACAACCGACAATCAAACTACCCGTCGTTGGTGAAACAAATTCACCATCCTTAAATTTGGCAACGACACATTTTCCATTTCAATTGTATTCATTCTCATTGCCCTCTTCTTCGCTGGACATCTAATTACCTCACCACATCCCCTTCAATTGTTCCCATATACTAGATGTATCTACATTGAGCTTTGATGTATCTAACCACTTTTTTAATGTATCTTGACATTAGATACACAAAATTAGTTATTAGGTACAACAAAATTGATGTGAGATACATCGATAACAAACCAAATACACTAATTATATATTAGGTACAATGATTTTTATTTTGATTTGTGGTACCAACATGGTCCACTGATGAAAGACCATTGAGGACCCGTGATGCCAAAGCACCACTAGGAACTCCGGCGACCTTCGCTCAATTTCGATGACCAGGATCGTACCTGCACATTCACCGGCTTTCCCCTGAGATTTCGCCAAAAAATCTAGATAATAATCGAGATCTGGAATTCTAAAAGTCGTGGGTTCGACATGTTGAAGGAGGCCCCTGGAGTTGCGCCGACAAAATTGCGACGGTTCGTCGGAGTTGTGGTGATCGTCGACGGCGACGACGACAGGTGATGAGCGGTGGTAAGAGTCGATAACCGGTGATGACAGGTGATGAGTGTCTTATGTGGATGCTGGTGATATCGTCTTCACATACACCTACGTTTCCCTGAGATTTCGCCGGAAAATATAGATGATAATCAAGATCTGAAGTTCGAAAATTGTGGGTTCGACATGCTGAACAAACTCCATGTAGAACAATTATTAAAAAATACTCCGTGAGAAGAACCTGCTTATGAGTGATAATAATTGAATTGTTTTAAAAAAGTGATTATTGAAATTGAAGGGACATCACTCATCAGCATCGAAAAGGTAACTTGATACTGGGCCTTTTTATATTTTTTTCATTTTTGAAATTTTCTTTGTACATTTTCTGGTCGGTGTTAATGTTTATCATTATTGAGGGAGGTTGTGGTGGTGGAAGAGGGATTAGTTATGTAATTAGGAGTGTATTTGTTTTTAGATACATTAAAATTATTGTTAGATACATTAATTATACTATTAGATACATTAATTGTAACGGATAAAAAAGTGTATCTGAGATATATTTTAATGTAGGTAGAAAATGTAAGTGTATACAAAAAAAGATGGAAAATGTATCTAGAATTCATTTAAAACGTATACCGATGATGCTCTAAAGTATATTTGAGATTTGCAAAACATAAAAACATATGCCAAATACACTTTTTTTCCACCAAATTTCAGATACACTTTGTGATATCTTAGGTACATTTTTTACATAGATTATAAATACATTATATTACAATGTAAATACACATTTTTTTTCACATTAAGTACATTTTCTCGAATATGTAATACAAAAAATACAAACTACCCATGTATATGACATGGCTCGATACACAAAAAATAAACATCAAATGAAAAATCGAAATCACTAGTCACTCCCTCGGATATACATCAATTTCCACCCTTTTTCCTTCTTTGATTAATGAAAAGGTCAACAATAAGATTCCAGCAACATTATTCATAAAACACAAACCAAACTCATAGATTTCATTCACAGCACCACAAAACAACAAAAAATTACAAAAGCTTGATTGCATCAACAGTTACCACACAAATCAAACAAATCTCAAACAATTTCCTATCAACATCAATATAATCACAAAAAACACCGATAAATTTTACAAAGAGGCTTGCATTGCATAAGCTAAGCAGTCTGTTCATCAAAATTAAGATGAGGATTATAAGAAGGAGCTAGATCGAATCGCATCCTCTTGACTCTTGTTTTCATGGGTGAATGTCGTCGCGACGGCGGCAGCTAGACGGTGGATTGGGGCCGTCGAGGGTTGCTCGTGATGTCGCCGACGTCATTTAGTGTGAACGGAGACGTTGCCGACGTCGTTAAGGGTGATCGGAGACGTCGCCGATAACTTCTGGGCTGGATTGTCACTTCGTCGGCGTGGGTCGTGGTGGTGCCGGCGAGAGATAGTTGTGGTTGTGGACTCATGGTGGTAGTCAGTGTTAGTGAGTGGTTGAGGAAAGAGTTTGGAGTAAGTTGTGGGAAGGAAATAAGAGATGTGGGAGTGAATTTATTAGAATCCAAGCCATTCATCTTACCTTCATCCAAGGGTGGAGAGTGGTTCTCACCGTTCTCACCGAGTGATCGTTCTCACCGGATCCTAAATCTATATATATATATATATATATATATAGATTTAGGATCCGGTGAGAACGACCTACAACCATTGGATTTAAAAACAATCCAACGCCTTGAGACTAAAGCACCCAGCCCACGTATCATTTGTGTATAACCAAGTCATTCTTATTCTTTCTTAACCCCACCCACCACCAGCACAAATTCCGATTAGCCACAACCACGACCTGACGCCGGCGACAACCACCATTACCAGACGCCGGCAACCTCCATCACCACAAGGCGAACGTTTCCTTTGCAACACAACTCAGAGGTTGCTCAGGAATTCAGTAGTCGTTCTTTACTTACTGATGCCGACATCGAAGCTCCGGTAGCCACCATCAACCTCCACTCTCACAACCCTTCGCCCTCTTTACCCACCAGTCCATCTTCCTTACATTTACACCACATCACCGTCCTATCTCAGGTAAATAATTACCGTCTCGAAGCGAAATTGAAGCGCGCGAATTTAATTACTTCGTCAATCTATACACTTCAATTCACGCAATATTATGGTGTATATACATTGTTTGAGAAGACCACTGACCACACTAATATTCAGTAGTCGTTCTCTTTCTCTTCTCCATCTATACTCCGGAAATTGTGCTCGCCGGATTTCCATCGACATACCACGCCGACACCACAACTCGCTGGTGCATGTTCTTTTCATAGTCAAAATCAATTAACCCGACCTCTTTCTTCCGCAATCTTCACCCGCTGCTGTCCCTTCTTGTATGCCCCTCTTATCATTGACCACAACAATCGTGCCACCGGCGCCTTCACATCGATAATAACAACTCCAGCAGGCGATCATGCATTCATGCTTCTCATATTGTAGTTTCCTCGAATCGAAGACGAGGTTAATCAAGAGTTCTAAATTGCAGTTTTGTTGTCATTTAATGCTGAATCCTTCGAAACCCATTTTGTGTTTCACATGTTGGATCGAGTAGTCGAGTGCAAAGAGAGAATCAAGCAGTGGTTGCCTTATGTGTGGTGGCGCGGAGTAGACGAAATAATGTTCATTTCCCATGATGTAATTTAGTGCACGCCGACGAGGTGATGTCGGACCTCCGATGATGGCAACCCGAGGTGATGGAGGTTGATAGATGACGATGTGTGTTGTGTATACAGGAAAGAGAATGTTGGGATTTCTGAAATTTGTGGATTATTTAAACCTTGGAGTGAATATTTTAATTAGTGGATTATGACCGAGGGACTAATGGACTATTCAGCATGTTAGTTAGTTAGTGGATATTTGTGTTAGATACCCGTTCTCACTGAATATTTTTGTTATATGATTAGTTAAAAAAAAATCTATCAAAAAATTGTACATATGCTAGCAAAAAGTGTATTAACATTCTTTAAAAAATGTACATAGAATGCAAGTCAAAAGTATACCTAGGATAAAAAAAAGTGTATATAGAATTCACTTAAAAATTGTACCTAGAATAAAAAAGTATATCTACTAAAAAAAAAGTGTATCTACATTCTTAAAATGTGTATATAGAATTTTGGTAAAATGTGTACCTACTTTATTTAAAAGTGTATATGAGATTTGGTAAAAAAAAAGTGTATCTACATTCTTAAAATGCGTATATAGAATTTTTGTAAAAAAGTGTATCTGCTTTAGTTAAAAGTGTATATAAGATTTGGTAAAAAAAAAAAAAAAAAAAAAGTGTATCTACATTCTTAAAATGCGTATATAGAATTTTGGTAAAAAAGTGTACCTGCTTTAGTTAAAAGTGTATACGAGATTTGGTAAAAAAAAAAAAAAAAAAAAAAAAAGGTGCACCTTTTATATATATATATTCTAATGTATCTAGTGCGTTCTCACCGTTCTCACCGAATGAGTGTTCTCACCATAGGATCTCACTCTATATATATATATATATATATATATATATATATATATATATATATATATATATATATATATATATATATATATATATATATATATATATATATATATATATATATATATATATAAATCGAGATCCTATGAAAACCTATAAGATAATGAGAACCGTGAGAACTTGTAAAGCATTCAAAGACCGCTAGATTTGGCACGGTCCAATACGGCCATTATTATTGTTTGTCAGAGTCATGGAAACTTTAGATCCTCTTTCATCACAAACTACAACCACGCACTTTTCTCTTCTCTTTGTCCTCATTTGATCATCGCGCTTCTCCAGCTTCTCCGTTGCCGACCACCACGTTTCTCCTTCTTCACTGCGATCGACCACTGTAATACTTCTTTAGCACCATTGATACAGGTAAATTTCAAATCTATTCAACTTTGTGCGCAAGAAGATATTTCCGTGTTATTGCAGTAACACAATGATTTTGTGCCGATTTGTTTGATTACTTCGATATTAACCTAAGTTGATGCGATGTCGAATTAGTTTGAGTAATATGCAGTGAATTAGGGTTCATAAACAATAGAATCTGGTTGTTAGACCTTAATTTAACATTGTTTGTAACTATTAGTCCCCATTTTTTCTTAAAGTGATAAAACCCCTCCAATTGTGGTGGTGTTTCTGCAAGTAGGCCGGCGACAGAAGGCAAAAGGGACGACATATTAGTTTTTTCCTTGCGATTCTTCTGCGCTTTTTAGAGATCTCTTATTTAAATTACAATTGTTTAAAAAAAAATCAGATCTTTTAAATTGTGGAGATATATTATCTATAAATTCGTTCGCATTCCTCAATTGTATGAAGTATAAATTTAATAATTCATTATTCTTTTAAGAAAATCAAATTACTGAAAGATTGATATAGAATCTTCTCTTGTCTTTGTACTTTATAAATGCACTTTGAACTCAATTGACTTTGATAATTGATGATATGGATTATGGTATAATTGTTGTCGTAGTTATCTTAACATTACGTACCTACTTATCCTTATAAGTTTTGCAACCCAAATAGGAGTATGTTATGCACTTGCTACAGAGTTTCTAAAAGTAAGAGCTAGTCATTAGTTGTTCAAGATCACATAAGTATTACTTCGTTGCTTCATGTGCACTTTATTCCACACTTTTTAAAGCCGCTATAATGACACGCCTATCACAAAAGAACGAGTCAATTCTGCTCTTCACAGACTAAAGGCTGAATTTGGTGATCACCTTGTTTGTATTTGGGTTAGGTGTAGGTTGCGGGTACATAAAATTTTATGTTAGATGCGAAAATTAGTATTTGAGATGCACAAATCGATATGTGTAACTTGAGGCTTGACTTGTTTGTGTTCAGTCGGAAGATGAAGCGCATCACAGATTGGGTTTTTTGTTCGATTAGTATCTGGTTCATTGGTCAAGTCTAGGCCATTATCCCGAACTGGGAGTTGTGTGCTAGAACATCAGAATGACGAGTTTGCTTGGTTAGGTACTTGATATTTACTTGAGTATAAATTTTTTTCGAAAGCCAATTAGCTCAAACGGCAGAGCATTGTGCAACGCATAAGATGTGGGTTCAACTCCCACATCGGCTAGGAGTATTAATATTTGTTTTACATTGAGATCACCAAAGACTGAAATATATATGGTCATTATTCTATGCATAAGCTAGTCTTTGCCATTTTGATTATTACAAAATTGTGATTATTACAAAGTTATCACATTGCCTATTCCAGCACACACGAGTAAAATTATGGCATGCTCGTCTTTGCTAAGTATGATTATGGCATGTTTTAATCATAGTTGTAGTGTACCGTTGCATCTCGACATGTTGCAATCATGTGTTTTTTTATTTAATAGGCTATATGGGATTCGAACCCATACCTTTGTGCAAAATTTGCACATCGCTCTACCATTGAGCTAATAGCCTCTAAAATACGATAAAAAAAAAGAATGAAAAGAGGGGTATACATAACACAATTACTCCAAAGTGATAAATAAAAACATTCTAACAATCATGATAAGAGTATTAAAGAATTTAGAAGAGAGTCAAACACAAACACACGATATATAGCCCGAGTAAATGTGGCAGGAATGTCTGTCAACGTCTGTTAGTAGAAAAATTATCAGTTCTCCCTCAATGCGTCATAACTCAGGCCCTTCACCAGCTGCGCAAGTCAGGCTCCTTAACAACATCATAATGCCAAGATTATCCGAACTCAAATTCTAAAAGCCTGAAGAAATATGTCAAGACCCAGGGGAAGGTTTTTCTTAAAGTATCACGACTTCGTTTTTCATTTGTTACATTAAAACAAACACAAATAAAATGATAATTTTACACTATTTGTCATAGGCATGCTAAAATGTTTATAACATACGTTAAAATAGGTAAAAGATACATTAAAAAGATCAGCAGTGTGTTATCAGAAATCAAGAATATAAGAAAGTGAGAAAATCTAGAAGGGCAGAGTGAACCATTTCAATGGCTACCCTCTGATTGGATATGCAATAGGGTAATAAAACCCAAAGGAGAGCACAAACAAAGGGGACCATAGCGTGTGGAGATTCCTGTGGCAATATCTGGAAGGTAAAAAAAAAAATTAAAAACCAGATAATTCCATTTATGCAAATATCCGGTCATGAATCATGTGAGAATTATAGTTACCTCGCCAAACATGTGAATCAGAGTGACTGAAATTATGATTGCAACCTAAGGAGGCACAAGTTTATCCAAAAATATAGGAAAAGCCTGCTCAAAAGCATAAAACATGATGCAGTCCATTTGAACAAATTAGCAAGGAGTTCTCAAGACCAATGTTGTTAGGATCAGGATTCTACTTTGGATCGATGAGGAGGATAGGATCGAATCGATAGAATCCGATCGTAGAATCGTAAGATTCTACAAACTCACAAACTATAGTTTTTTATTTGGTAAAAACATATCATTGAAGATCAAAATATTTATTTATTCATATTTATCCATAAAATACTGATAATTATTGATTTTAATATTATTATATGAACATGTTTCTACAACTTACACGAAATTTGAGTTTTACGATGTCATTATATAAAAATATATATTAATTTTTTTTACTATGAAATCGGATCGTAGGATCGTAAGATCATAGGATCCTATTATGATTCTACCTCTAGAAACTTTCATATGACTAGGATCGTAAGATTCTACAACCATGATAGAATCGTAAGATCCAGGATCGGTCAAGCATTTTTAGATCGTAAAGTCGTAGAATCGTAGGATCGAATCGGGATTCTGACAACAATGCTCAAGACTAACAGTTTAAACTTCGAAGAATAACATCATTTGGATACCTCCATCGCCATTGAATTGCCAATAAGTAAAGTACAGAGCAAGCGATGCTGATTCTTGACAACGGGAAATGTCTTAGCTGAAAAAGGCAAACAAGCTAACAATACTTTAGGCACACCAACTGCTCCAAAGAGTTTGGTTATATGGTGGCAACCCGGAATAAACCAACTTAACTTATTTTAATGTAACAACGCGATTTTACATATTTCATGCAAGTACAAGATTGTTTAATGCACATATATTGTTTTTTCATGCACCTTAAACGCTACTTCATGTACTAACAAGGCTATTGCAACCAAAACTCTTATCATTCTTTTAGGACGGGAAAAGGGTTTAGGGTTTGATTCCGCGTACCCGCCTAATCCAACCTGTTGGAGCTAGTGTCCTCCACAGTTAGTGTGATAACGTGTATAAATCTCTTATAGGTTCACATGGTATACTTAGTATTTTATCAGTTGATTAACGTTTACTAATAACGGTTGGCTTGCTAGAAGTTTGACGTTATTATCATACTGATGGCGGTGATCAACTGGTCCTTAAAAGTCACACCTAAAGGATGTGTTTGAGAAATGTGATTATATGAAAATGTAATCACATTGATGCCTTATATGACTAAATGGTTAGTCCATGTATTTGACTAAAAGGTTAGTCAATGTGATGATGAGTCGATTATTTAATACAATTAAATAATATCACCGAGACAATTAATTGTTAATAAGTAAATTGAATATAAACTGTTATATTTAATTAATGTATATAATGTTAGCTTAAACGAATTAAGATGTTAATTCGTAATTAAACATAAACGGTTATATTTAATAAGCAAATTATAAATATGCGATATTTATAGTTAATGTATATATTATACGAAATTGTCATTATAAATGAAGACAGACCGGTATTAATAAATTGACTGCAAACTGTTGTGTGTGGACTTATTAATACATGTCGACATAATTGACAATTAATATGATACACATTATATACAATTTGACAACAACCTAAAATAAGAAGATTTTCTTCTTATTTTGGTTGAGGGCTACACGGTTTGAGGAAGGAAAAAAAGAAGAAAAATATCTTCCCTATTTCTCTCCTTTTTCGGTTATATTAGGAGATAGGGAGGATCATTTTTATTCATTCATTTTCTCAACAACTCTCATCACTCAAAAACCCTAAAAATAATTAACAATTAGGGATTTCTTTCTAGCAAGAACAAGGGCATTTCTCAAAGCATTTTGGGTGCAACGATTAGGAGAATATCGATCTCGATATTTGTTCTTAGGCCAAATTGCTAGGACCGAAGGTTAATTCTAATCTCTATTCTTTTGTTTATACAATTCGTTTATGACTAGCAATTTCATATTTCATAATTTCGTTATAATCCGAAATTTTTCTTGATGAAATATACCGATATTTCTTACAAGTGGTATCAGAGCACATGCCACGAAATTATTTTATATGATTTTCATAAATGGATTTAAACAAAAAATTTGAGGAAAAAAAGGGGTTTCGGCCGAATCAAATTTTTTTTTTTGCCGAGACATTTTTCTGTTTTTTGATGTTTTGTTTCCATTTGATTTATTGATATTGTTGTTTTAATATGTTAAGATGATAATATGATAAATTTGTAGATGTTTTGATTTAATAAGAATTAAATTAAAATGTAAATGGAAATCGTTTTCATTGTTGATAATTTGTTTTTGCTATATAATTTTGGCATACAAGTTAATTTATAATGTTCAAATCAATTGTGATGAATCAAATATTCGGATAATCGATTTAATCATAATTTAGATATTCATTTTAAGAGGTTAAATTGAATCATCTAGTTTGAATCTATGTTTAAATTAAAAGATGATGATTATGCCAATCTTGTTATATTAGCAACATTAAACATTTTGTTCACATAAAAAGTTTTCCGAGAAAAGAAAGAAGAAAAAAAAAAAAAAACGGCTGAATGCCGTGAGGTTTTAAAAAGAAAAAAAAAATATGTTTTTTTGTATTTAGGGCAAAATGCCGCAAGAAAAAAAACTGTTTTTTGTTTTTTTAGGATTGGAATGTCGAGGGCATTTAAAATAAAAAAAAATGTTTTTTGTTTTGTTTTGAGCAATGTCGAGAGCATTTTAAAAATTTTTTTTTGTTTTGGCCGATTTTTATTATACATTATATCTATAATGTATGATTGTTTGTTGTGAAAAAGTTCACAAATTTTAGATACCCAATTATTTTAAAGTGGTTTAAAATAATGTTGGATTAATTCATATCACTAGTTAATGTGAATTAAGATTGGAATGATTGTGAGTAATTGAGGAATTGTCACATAATTTTGATCATTTTAAAATAGGTGGTTTGGATAAATTACTCTACATAATTAAGGAATTATGTCTTGAATGATTAATTTATTGTTGATGCATTTTTATTTAGTTGTATGAATTGTTGAATGGTTTATTTACGTATTTTTGCTATCGGTTGCAATTTATGTATTACCTAGTGTGGCCTTAGTTGATTATGTTTTCGTAATGATGGAAACATTATCTTGATGTAATTTTGAGATCTCGAATCTCTTTTGGTTTTCTTTAGTATTATGGTTTTGAAATTAGAATGTAAATAGGTTTATTTTGTAATTTATTCATTGTATTTTTGAGAAGACTAAAGATGGAGATTGGATTGCTCACTCCCGCTACATGGACCAAGATGGAACATCAAGACAAGCTTCTCGGGTCCTAGGAAGGATTCCAAAGTTGTATTTATGTTCATTTTGGTAGATAGGCCACACTAGGACTTTGTTTTTGTTTTACGTTTTTCCATTCTCGTTGCTTTTCTTCACATGATAATTAGTGCATCATATTCCGCCTAAACCAAACCACCTACTAATATGCATGAAAATTGACTCATATAGATTGAATGTTAGTTATCATGGACATAAAGATGTCACACAATTTTAAGCCATCATCTTAGTTTATTCATTCTCGCATGCTAGATATTAGTTCACTTAAAATGAATTAAAATAAAGTTGATGGGATCTTCCTCTAAAACTAAAATTGAGACTAGTCTTTATAAGGGCAAACAACTATGAATCCCTTCTTCGTCGGTAGGCATATAGGACCTTACTCTCCATGTGCCCCTTTCTACGTTGGGTAAGTAGTTTGTGTTGACTTATTTTACCTCAACATTATAATCCGAAGAGTTTCTCGTGATTATGATGGACTAAAGATAGAATTTACAGAAATTTATCAACCAAGAATTCTAACAGTAGAATTAGCCAAGAGGTTGGCTTCTCAATTTATAGATAATTGAGTCTTGGGATCATTTATATAATTCTTGAGGGAGGTTAATTGTATAAATGCTTGAGTCTTCGCTTATAACAGTTTTGCATTAGACTTAAATCATAACGATGAGTATGCTTATTATATTTTTCTTCTTTTTCGCAGTGTATAATTCGTTTTATATTGATAATACTGGTTACAACAAATGGCTGGAAATAATGATATCCCTATGCCAAGTGCCACACTTGCACGCGAGTCCTGGCTCAAAACTTTCATGGACCACATGAATCAGTCCGCCCGACTGAAGAATGACGGGTCCAATTTTGCGGACTGGGACGCATCATTACGGAATGCTGCCATTGCTGACGGTAAGCTCAAGTACTTAACTGAGCCGATACCGCCAAACCCAGGCCCCAATGCAAGAGCTAACGAGTCACTTGCTTATAGTGACTTTGTCATGGAAGCGGGTGCGATAAAGAACGTACTCATTTTTCCAATGGAAACCAATTTGCAAAGACGCTTCATTGCCCAAGGTGCAAACAAGATTTTCACCACGCTCACTAATGAGTTCTCAAAAGCACCAAGAATCGTTACTTAGTCGCTTCTTTGATGCGAAACTCCAGAAGGGCCAACCGGTTAGCCCACACATTCTTAACATGATTGAGAATGTCGAGAAACTGGAGGCACTTGATTGCAAAATCAGTGAGAGCATAATCATTGACCGTATGCTTCATTCACTTCATGATGGTTTTGCCCTCTTCAGGGCAAATTACTTGATGAATGACCTGAAGAAAAGTCCTCATGAGCTACACTCACTTCTCGTACAGACCGAGAAGGATATGAAATTGAGTGGGAGCATGAAGCAAGATGTTCTCATGATTTCCAACAAGAATAAGGGTAAGGGCAAAGCTCACGGTGACCTAACTGTAGGAAAGCCAAAGTTTAAGAAGTCAGGAAATGGTAAGAGTGGGCCTGGTGAGACTAGTGGCTCACAAGGCAAGGAAAAGAGCAAGGGCGGTAACGTTGAGTGCCACCATTGTCACAAGACTGGGCTTGGAGGAGGAACTGTCCCGTGTACCGTGAGGACATAAAAGCAGGTCGCGTCACTCCTGTTGGTATGTCATCTTATATTCATATGATTGAGATTAACCATGCAAGTTTCGGAACTTGGGTACTTGATACTGGTTGTGGTTCTCATCTATGTAATCATTTGCAGGGCCTAAAAAACATCACACCCCTCGCAAAGGGTGATGTGGACCCGCGAGTCGGGTATGGAGCAAGAGTTGCTGCAGTCTCAAAGGGAACATACGTAATCCAGCTCCCGAGTGGTTTTGAGTTATATTTATATAATTGTTACTATGTACCCAGTTTATCTAAGAATATTATTTCTATTTCCGTACTTGATAAAGACGGTTTTTCATTTTCAATAAAGGAAAATAGCTATATTTTCTCTTTTAATGAAATGGTTTATGGCAAAGCAGTTTCCATGAATGGAATTTATATCTAAGATCAAACCACAGATATATTACATGTGAATAATAAGAAATTAAAGGTTGGTGACAAAGATCAAACTTATCTATGACATTGTCAAATGGGACACATAAATGAAAAACGTGTAAAGAAACTCATTGAGAATGAGACTATCCCCACATTTGATTTCTCATCTTTTGGCACGTGTGAATCATGTCTTATCGGCAAAATGACTCGAATTTCCTTCAAAGGTGTCGGAATACGCGCTAATGATCTATTAGGACTCATACATACTGATGTATGTGGACCTATGTCAATTACCGCAAGAGACGGCTATAGATATTTTATCATTTTCACGGATGATTTGAGTAGATACGGATATGTCTACTTAATGAAGCATACAAGTGAGTCTTTTGAAAAATTCAAAGAATACCAGAATAAGGTTGAGAGCCAACTGGGAAGAAAGGTTAAAGCATTCCGTTCAGATCGTGGTGGCGAATATCTTTCAAATGAGTTTGATCAACACCGTAGAGACTGTGGAATAGTTTTACAGTTAACTCCACGTGGAACACCTCGATTAAATGGTGTGTCCGAATGGAGAAATCGAACATTACTTGATATGGTTCGATCCATGATGAGTCACACGGTAGTACCTGATTCATTATGGGGTTTTTCTCTTTTGTCAGCTGCTCTTATACTTAACCGAAGTCCGTCTAAAGCTGTCGACAAGACTCCATATGAAATGTGGAAGGGAACGGTCCCTAACTTGTCCTTTATTCGGGTTTGGGGTTGCGAGGGCTTATGTCAAGTGGAGACACGAGGATAAGCTGACATAAGCCCGACCCACGATCGGTCAAGATATAATTTATTGGTTATCCAAAAGGAATGTTTGGTCATTACTTCTATTCGCCTACCGAACATCGAGTTTTTGTTGCGGCTAGTGCAAAGTTCTTAGAGAAAGAATTTCTCGAGAACAAGTCAAGTAATAGAACCTTCGATCTGTCGGAGATTCAAGCACCAACAACCAAGGAACAGATGGAGGAAGATGTTCCTTCAACTAATGATACGGTTAATATTCCTCAGGAACCTAGGAGGTTGGGTAGAGTCTCTAATCCTCCAGACAGATACATTGGTATAGTCGAGGAAAATGACGTTTTACTCCTAGAGAGTAATGAACCCGCTACCTATAAAGGTGCCATGACCTGTTCCGACTCTAAGCTATGGCTTGAAGCCATGCAATCCGAGATGGACTCCATGTATGAGAATGACGTATGGGATCTTGTTGATTTACCTAACAAGGTAAGACCTCTTCAGTGCAAATGGCTTTACAAAATAAAGCATTCTATAGACGGGCAACCAGATACCTATAAGGCACGACTAGTGGCAAAAGGTTTCACTCAAGTGCACAGATTGCATTATGATGAAATTTTTGCACCCGTAGTTATGCTGCGTTCCATTCGGATAATCTTAGCGATTTCCGCTTTTCATGACTATGAAATTTGGCAGATGGATGTGGAAACCGCCTTCTTAAACGGTTATTTGGAGGAGGAGTTGTACATGGTACAACCCGAAGGTTTCATAGATCCTGAAAATCCTAAGAAAGTGTGCAAGCTTAAACGTTCCATTTATGGACTTAAGCAAGCTTGTCGGAGTTGGAATCATCGTTTCGACCAGGTGATAAAAGAGTATGGTTTCACTCGATCGGTCGAGGAACCATGCTTATATATCAAGTCGAGTGGGAGCAAGATTGTTTTCTTGATATTGTATGTCGATTATGGGAAATATCGGTATACTTCCTTTAAGATTATTAGGATTATAACGAAATTATAATAATGAAAAACTAGTCATAAACGAATTTACATAAACAAAAGTAGAGATAAAGAATCAACCTTTGGTCCTAGCAAATTCGGCCTAAGAACAATATCGAAATCGATATTCTCCTAATCGTTGCACCCAAAATGTGATGAGAAATGCCCTCTTTTCTTTGCTAGAATAGATCCCCAATTTTTGTAAATTTTTAGGATTTTTGTGTGAGTGATGAGAGAATTAGGTCAAGGAAAAATTAGTGAGAAAATGATCTCATTTTCCTCTTCTTAAAACCGTGCCCTGGGGAGTGAATTGGGGAAGATTTTTTCTTCCTCTTTTTACTCTCATTCGGTCTTCAACAACCACCAGAATCAGGAGAAAAATATCTTCTTATTTTAGGTTGGTTTTTCAAAATGTATAAATGTGTATTAATTATTTTAATTGTCAATTTATGTCGACATGTATTAATAAGTCTATACACAACAGTTTGTAGTCGATTTATTAATACCGGTCTGTCAACATTTTATTATGACAATTTCGCATAATTTATACTTTAACTATAAATATAACATATTTATAATTCATTAATTAAATGTAACTAGTTACGTTTAATTACGAATTATCATCTTAATTCGTTTAAGCTAACATTATATACATTAATTAAATATAACAGTTTATATTCAACTTACGAATTTAACAATTAATTCGTCTCAGCTGGTATTATTTAATTGTATTAAATAATCGTCTCATCATCACATTGACTAACTGTTTAGTCAAATACTTGGACTAACTTTTTAGTCAGGCATCAATGTGATTATATTTTCATATAACCACATCTCTCAAACACATCCTTTATGTGTGACTTTTAGGGACCAGTTGATCACCGCCATCAGTATGATAATAACGTCAAACTTCTAGCAAGCCAACCGTTATTAAGTAATCGTTAATCAACTGATAAAATACGAAGTATACCCTTGTGAACCTATAAGAGATTTATATATGTTATCACACTAACTGTGGAGGACACAAGCTCCAACAATCTCCCACTTGTCCTCACAAGTGTATGTGCGATAACCGATTCTCATATCCTAAAATTTCTCCCACTCAATGTAAAACAATTTGCAAACTCCGTATTCACAAAGGTCGTATTTTACAAGTGATCAATATCAAGAGTGGTTTTCCCGACTAGAGGGTAACTTAACTGATAAAAGAATCATCATTCGAGCATGGCCATGCATTTCAGTTACAACTCCTCGAGTGGCCCTGAGAAATAACTAAACCTGATAAAGGTTGGATATTTTCTTCAACTCGAATCCTGCAGATATAAGCACAATATGAAATGACCCAGTGAAAATCTGCTTAGCCTCCAGCTAAGGTCGACCATGAGAAAGAAACCAAAGTCACCCAAAAACTGCCTTAATCTCAAGAGACAGTCGATAGTCAAAAGCATCGACTCTAGGAACACAATGGACGTCCAATCCACGACCTGACACCGAGTGTTTTTAAACATTTAGGACTCCATTACGTTGTCACAATTTGTCCTACGAGGTATCGTTATAACTCGCATATGTGATTGATCATCCAACTGTTTGACTTATGGCTCGTTGAACCCACCATCAATCAACTTCACAAAATAATAGCTAGAGTTATCAGCTCATGTAGATGATTACGGACCAAAACAAATATAATGTAATTCAGTTCACTTTGTGGCGTTCAATGTTTTCGTACAAACCACATGAAAAACAAAATATGAAATAAAACGATGAAGTTATAAATATCATATGAAAAAGATAATGTTTCGAATCCATAATAAACTAATACAACTCAGGAACACGTTTAATTCCCATGAAAATAACGTGCCCTTCATGCTTATCATAGTTCAACGGTTTAGTGAGAGGGTCCGCGATGTTATCATCCGAAGCTATCTTGTCAATCACTATCTCCTCTTGCTCCACGTAATCACGGATCAGGTGAGCCTTCCGATGTACATGTCTAGACTTGTTGCTAGACTTAGGCTCCTTAGTCTGGAAGATGGCACCTCTATTGTCATAATAGATAGTGATTGGGTCACTCGAACTAGGAGCTACGGATAATCCTTGTAAGAATTGACGCATCCATATAGCTTCCTTATCTGCTTCTGAAGCGGCATAGTACTCGGATTCAGTAGTAGAATCTGCTACAACATCTTGTTTGGAACTCTTCCAGCTGACCGCATCACCATTAAGAGTGAAGACGAATCCAGACTGAGATTTCGAATTATCTCGATCTGTTTGGAAGCTAGCATCTGCGTAACCGATTGCGCATAGCTTAGTATCTCCTCCATAAGTCAATACCCAATCCTTAGTCCTCCGTAGGTACTTAAGGATGTTTTTAACAACTATCCAGTGTGTTTCACCTGGATTCTTTTGGTACCGACTCGTCATACTCAATGCATATGCCACGTCTGGACGTGTGCATATCATGGCATACATGATTGATCCTATTGCAGATGCATAAGGAACACGACTGATGCGTTCAACCCCTTCAGGCGTCGTGGGTGACTGAGACTTGCTCAGATGCATCCCAGACGTCATTGGAAGGTTCCCCTTCTTGGAGTTGGTAATGCTGAACCTTTCAAGAACCTTATCTAAATAAGACTCCTGACTCAGTGATAACATCCGTCGTGATCTATTTCGATAGATACGGATTCCCAATATGCGTTGTGCCTCACCCAAATCTTTCATCTGGAAATGGTTCTTCAACCATCCTTTAACCGAAGATAAGAGAGGAATGTCATTCCCAATCAAGAGTATGTCATCGACATACAATATCAAGAAAACAATCTTGCTCCCACTCGACTTGATATATAAGCATGGTTCCTCGACCGATCGAGTGAAACCATACTCTTTTATCACCTGGTCGAAACGATGATTCCAACTCCGAGAAGCTTGCTTAAGTCCATAAATGGAACGCTTAAGCTTGCACACTTTATTAGGATTTTCAGGATCTATGAAACCTTCGGGTTGCACCATGTACAACTCCTCCTCCAAATAACCGTTTAAGAAGGCGGTTTTCACATCCATTTGCCAAATTTCATAGTCATGAAAAGCGGCAATCGCTTAGATTATCCGAATGGAACGTAGCATGACTACGGGTGCAAAAATTTCATCATAATGCAATCCGTGCACTTGTGTGAAACCTTTTGCCACTAGTCGTGCCTTATAGGTATCTGGTTGCCCGTCTAGATAATGCTTTATTTTGTAAAGCCATTTGCACTGTAGAGGTTTTACCTTATTAGGTAAATCAACAAGATCCCATACGTCATTCTCATACATGGAGTCCATCTCGGATTGCATGGCTTCAAGCTATAGCTTTGAGTCAGAACAGGTCATGGTACCTTTATAGGTAGCGGGTTCATTACTCTCTAGGAGCAAAACGTCATTCTTCTCGACCATACCAATGTATCTGTCTGGAGGATTAGAGACTCTACCCGACCTCCTAGGTTCCTGAGGAATATTAACCGTATCATCAGTTGAAGGAACAACTTCCTCCATCTGTTCCTCGGTTGTTGGTTCTTGAATCTCCGACAGCTCGAAGGTTCTATTACTTCACTTGTTCTCGAGAAATTCTTTTTCTATGCACTTCGCACTAGCCGCAACAAAAACTCGATGTTCGGTAGGCGAATAGAAGTAATGACCAAACATTCTTTTTGGATAACCAATAAAGTATGTCTTGACCGATCGCGGGCCGAACTTATCCTTGTATCTCCACTTGACATAAGCCTCGCAGCCCCAAACCCAAATAAAGGACAAGTTAGGTACCGTTCCCTTCCACATTTCATATGGAGTCTTGTCGACAGCTTTAGACGGACTTCGGTTAAGTATAAGAGCAGCTGACAAAAGAGCAAAATCCCATAATGAATCAGGTACTACCGTGTGACTCATCATGGATCGAACCATATCAAGTAATGTTCGATTTGTCCGTTCAGACACACCATTTAATTGAGATGTTTCAGGTGGAGTTAACTGTAAAACTATTCCATAGTCTTTAAGGTGTTGATCAAACTCAATTGAAAGATATTCGCCACCCCGATCTGAACGGAGTGCTTTAACCTTTCTTCCCAGTTGGTTCTTAACCTTATTCTGGTATTCCTTGAATTTTTCAAAGGACTCACTTTTATGCTTCATTAAGTAGACATATCCGTATCTACTCAAATCGTCCGTGAAAGTGATAAAATATCTATAGCCATCTCTAGCGGTGATTGACATAGGTCCACATACATCAGTATGTATGAGTCCTAATAGGTCACTAGTGCGCATTCCAACACCTTTGAAGGAAATTCGAGTCATTTTGCCGATAAGACATGATTCACACGTGCCAAAAGTAGAAAAATCGAATGCGGGAATAGTCCCATTCTCGACGAGTTTCTTTACACGTTTTTCATTTATGTGTCCCATTCGACAATGCCATAGATAAGTTTGATCTTTGTCACCAACCTTTAATTTCTTATTATTCACGTGTAATATATCTGTGGTTTGATCTAAGATGTAAATTCCATTCATGGAAACTGCTTTGCCATTAACCATTTCATTAAAACAGAAAATACAGCTATTATCCTTTATTGAAAATGAAAAACCGTCTTTAACAAGTACGGAAACAGAAATAATGTTCTTAGATAAACTGGGTACATAGTAACAGTTATATAAATATAACTCAAAACCTCTTGGGAGTTGGATTACGTATGTTCCCTTTGAGACTGCAGCAACTCTAGCTCCATTCCCAACTCGCAGGTCCACATCACCCTTTGCGAGATGTGTGATGTTTTTTAGGCCCTGCAAATGATTACACAGATGAGAACCACAACCAGTATCAAGTACCCAAGTTCCGAAACTTGCATGGTTAATCTCAATCATATGAATATAAGATGACATACCAAAAGGAGTGACGCGGCCTGCTTTTATGTCCTCACGGTACACGGGACAGTTCCTCCTCCAATGTCCAGTCTTGTGACAATGGTGGCACTCAATGTCACCGCCCTTGCTCTTTGCCTTGCCTTGTGAGCCACTAGTCTCACCAGGCCCACTCTTACCGTTTCCTGACTTTTTAAACTTTGGCTTTCCTACAGTTAGATCGCCGTGAGCTTTGCCCTTACCCGTATTCTTGTTGGAAATCATGAGAACATCTTGCTTCACGCTCCCACTCAATTTCATATCCTTCTCGGTCTGTACGAGAAGTGAGTGTAGCTCATGAGGACTTTTCTTCATGTCATTCATGTAGTAATTTGCCCTGAAGAGGGCAAAACCATCATGAAGTGAATGAAGCATACGGTCAATGACTATGCTCTCACTGATTTTGCAATGAAGTGCCTCCAATTTCTCGACATTCTCAATCATGTTAAGAAAGTGTGGGCTAACCGGTTGGCCCTTCTGGAGTTTCGCATCAAAGAAGCGACAGGTATGCTCATAAGTAACGATTCTCGGCGCTTTTGAGAACTCATTAGTGAGCGTGGTGAAAATCTTGTTTGCACCTTGGGCAATGAAGCGTCTTTGCAAATTGGTTTCCATTGCAAAAATGAGTACGTTCTTTATCGCACCCGCTTCCATAACGAAGTCACTATAAGCAATTGACTCGTTATCTATTGCATTGGGGCCTGGGTTTGGCGGTATTAGCTCAGTTAAGTACTTGAGCTTACCGTCAGCAATGGCAGCATTCCGTAATGATGCCTCCCAGTCCGCAAAGTTGGACCCGTCATTCTTCAGTCGTGTAAACTGATACATGTGGTCCATGAAAGCTTTTAGCCAGGACTCGCGTCCAAGTGTGGCACTTGGCAAAGGGATATCATTATTTCCAGCCATTTGTTGTAAGCAGTATTATCAAAATAAAACGTATTCTACACTGCGAAAAGAAGAAAAATATAATAAGCATACTCATCGTTATGATTTAAGTCTAATGCAATACTGTTATAACGCGAAGACTCAAGCATTTATACAATTGACCTCCCTCAAGAATTATATAAATGATTCAAAGACTCAATTATCTGTAAATTGATAAGCCAACCTTTTGGCTAATTCTACTTTTAGAATTCTTGGTCGATAAATTTCTGTAAATTCTATCTTTAGTCCATCATAATCACGAGAAACTCTTCAGATTATAATGTTGAGGTAAAGTAAGTCAACACAAACTACTTACCCAACATAGAAGGGGTCATATGGAGAGTAAGGTCCTATATGCCTACCGACGAAGAAGGGATTCATAGTTGTTTGGCCCTATAAAGACTAGTCTTAATTTCAGTTTAAGAGGAAGATCCAATCAACTTTATTTTAATTCATTTTAAGTGAACTAATATCTAGCATGCGAGAATGAATAAACTAAGATGATGGCTTATAATAGTGTGACATCTGAATGTCTATGAAAACTAACATCCAAACTATGTGAGTCAATTTTCATGCATTTTAGTAGTAGGTGGTTTGGTTTAGGCGAAATATGATGCACTAACTATCATGTGAATGAAAAGCAATAAGAATGGAAAAACGTAAAACAAAAACAAAGTCCTAGTGTGGCCTATCTACCAAAATGATCATAAATACAACTTTGGAATCCTTCCTAGGACCCGAGAAGCTTGTCTTGATGTTCCATCTTGGTCCATGTAGCGGGAGTGAGCAATCCAATCTCCATCTTTAGTCTTCTCAAAATTACAATTAATAAATTACAAAATAAACCTATTGACATTCTAATTTCAAAACCATAAAATAAAAGAAAACCAAACGGAGATACGAGATCTCAAAATTACATAAAAATTATGTTTCCATCATTACGAAAACATAATTAACTAAGGCCACACTAGGTATTACAAATTACAACCGATTGCAAAAATATGTAAATTAAACCATTCAACAAAACATTCAACTAAATAAAAATGCATCAACTATAAAATTAATCATTCAAGACATAATTCCTTAATTATGTAGAGTAATTTATCCAAACCACCTATTTAAATGATCAAATTATGTGACAATTCCTCAATTACTCACAATAATTTTAATCTTAATACATATTAATCTTGTAATATGAATTAATCCAACATTATTTTAAACCTCTTTAAAATAATTAGGTATCTTTAATATGTGAACCTTTTCACAACTAACATCATACATTATAAATTTAATGTATAATAAATATTGCCCAAAATAAATAACAAAAGCAAAAAAATTTCTTAATACCAGCTCACGACATTTTAGCCAAAATACCCAAAATATTTTTTTCTTTCGGCATTTTGCCCAAATAACAAAAAAAAAACAGAAATTTTTTTCTTCCTTTTCTCTCGGCATATCAACAAAACCCGAAAAAAATTAGAAATTTTTTTTTTCTCCCTTTTTTTTTGTCTCGGCATTTAGCCATAATATAAAAAAAACAGTTTTTTTTTGTTTTCTTTTAGAAAACAAATTCTTTTAGATGAACAAATTTGTTTATGGTTGCTAATATGACAAGATTGGCATAAACATCATCTTTTAATTTAAAATTGGATTCAAACTAGATGATTCAATTTAACCTCTTAAAATGAATATCCAAATTATGGTTAAATCGACTATCCGTATATATGATTCATCACAATTGTTTTGAACATGATTAAATTAATTTGTATGCCAAAACTATATAACAAAAACAAATCATCAACAATTAAAAAGAATTTCCATTTACATTTTAATTTAATTCTCATTAAATCAAAACATCTACAAATTATCATATTATCATCTTAACTAATTAAAACAACAATATGAATAAATCAAAATGGAAATAAGGGATAACAAAAAACAAAAAATCTTTTCAGCAAATAAAAATTTTATTCGGCAATTTTTTTTTTTCACGGCCGATTTTTTTTTTCGATTCTTCAAATTATTTTTTGTTTAAATCATTTATGAAAATCATACAAAATAATTTCGTGGCCTTGTCTCTGATACCACTTTTGGGAAATATCGGTATACTTCCTATAAGATTATTAGGATTATAACGAAATTATAATAATGAAAAACTAGTCATAAACGAATTTACATAAACAAAAGTAGAGATAAAGAATCAACCTTTGGTCCTAGTAAATTCGGCCTAAGAACAATATCGAAATCGATATTCTCCTAATCGTTGCACCCAAAATGTGATGAGAAATGCCTCTTTTCTTTGCTAGAATAGATCCCCAATTTTTGTAAATTTTTAGGGTTTTTGTGTGAGTGATGAGAGAATTAGGTCAAGGAAAAATTAGAGAGAAAATGATCTCATTTTCCTCTTCTTAAAACCGTGCCCTGGGGAGTGAATTGGGGAAGATTTTTTCTTCCTCTTTTTACTCTCATTCGGTTTTCACCAACCACCAGAATAAGGAGAAAAATATCTTCTTATTTTAGGTTGGTTTTTCAAAATGTATAAATGTGTATTAGTTATTTTAATTGTCAATTTATGTCGACATGTATTAATAAGTCTATACACAACAGTTTGTAATCGATTTATTAATACCGGTCTGTCAACATTTTATTATGACAATTTCGCATAATATATACTTTAACTATAAATATAACATATTTATAATTTGCTAATTAAATGTAACTAGTTACGTTTAATTACGAATTAACATCTTAATTCGTTTAAGCTAACATTATATACATTAATTAAATATAACAGTTTATATTCAATTTACGAATTTAACAATTAATTCGTCTCAGCTGGTATTATTTAATTGTATTAAATAATCGTCTCATCATCACATTGACTAACTGTTTAGTCAAATACTTGGACGAACCTTTTAGTCAGGCATCAATGTGATTATATTTTCATATAACCACATCTCTCAAACACATTCTTTAGGTGTGACTTTTAGGGTCCAGTTGATCACCGCCATCAGTATGATAATAACGTCAAACTTTTAGCAAGCCAAACGTTATTAAGTAATCGTTAATCAACTGATAAAATACGAAGTATACCCTTGTGAACCTATAAGAGATTTATATATGTTATCACACTAACTGTGGAGGACACAAGCTCCAACATCGATGACATACTCTTGATTGGGAATGACATTCCTCTCTTATCTTCGGTAAAAGGATGGTTGAAGAACCATTTCCAGATGAAAGATCTGGGTGAGGCACAACGCATATTGGGAATCCGTATCTATCGAGATAGATCACGACGGATGTTATCACTGAGTCAGAAGTCTTATTTAGATAAGATTCTTGAAAGGTTCTGCATGACCAACTCCAAGAAGGGGAACATTCCAATGACTTATGGGATGCATTTGAGCAAGTCTCAGTCACCCAAGACACCTGAAGGGGTCGAGCGCATGAGTCGCGTTCCTTATGCATCAGCCATAGGATCAATCATGTATGACATGATATGCACATGTCCAGACGTGGTATATGCATTGAGTATGACAAGTCGGTACCAAGGCAATCCAGGTGAAACACACTGGATAGCTGTTAAAAACATCCTTAAGTACCTACGGAAAACTAAGGATTGGGCATTAACTTATGGAGGAGATACTAAGCTATGTGCAATCGGTTACGCAGATGCTAGCTTCCAAACGGATCGAGATGATTCGAAATCTCAGTCTGGATTTGTCTTTACTCTTAATAGTGCTACGGTCAGCTTGAAGAGTTCCAAACAGGAAGTTGTAGCAGATTCTACCACTGAATCCGAGTACTATGCCGCTTCAGAAGCAACAAAGGAAGCTATATGGATGCGTCAATTTTTACAAGGACTAACCATAGTTCATAGTTCGAATGACCCAATCACCATCTATTGTGACAATAGAGGTGCCATCTTCCAGGCCAAGGAGCCTAAGTCTAGCAACAAGTCTAGACATGTACATCGGAAGGCTCACCTGATTCGTGATTACGTGGAGCAAGAGGAGATAGTGATTGACAAGATTGCTTCGGATGACAACATCGCGGACCCTCTCACTAAACCATTGAAATATGATAAGCATGAAGGGCACGTTATTTCCATGGGAATTAAACGTGTTCCTGAGTTGTACTAGTTGCTAATGGATTCGATACATTATCTTTTTCATATGCTATTTATAACATCATCGTATCATTTCATATTTTGTTTTTCAGGTGGATTGTACGACAACATTGAATGCCATAAAGTGAACTGAATTATATTATATTTGTTTTGGTCCGTAATCGCCTACATGAGCTGATAAGTCTGGCTATTATTTTGTGAAATTGATTGATGGTGGGTTCAACGAGCCATAAGTCAAACAGTTGGCTGATCGATCACAGATGCGAGTTATAACGATACCTCGTAGGACATTGTGACAACGTAATGGAGTCCTAAATGTTTAAAAACATTCGGTGCCAGGTCATGGATTGGACGTCCATTGTGTTCCTAGAGTCGATTCTTTTGACTATCGACTGTCTCTTGAGATTAAGGCAGTTTTTGGGTGACTTTGGTTTCTTTCTTATGGTCGACCATAACAGGAGGCTAAGCAGATTTTCACTGGGTCATTTCATACTGTGCTTATATCTGCAGGATTCGAGTTGAAGAAAATATACAACCTTTATCAGGTTTAGTCATTTCTCGGGGCCACTCGAGGAGTTGAATCGAAATGCATGGCCATGCTCGAATGATGATTCGTTTATCAGTTAAGTTACTCTCTAGTCGGGAAAACCACTCTTGATATTGATCACTTGTAAAATACGACCTTTGTGAATACGGATTTTCCAAATTGTTTTACATTGAGTGGGATAAATTAAGGATATGAGAATCGGTTATCGCACATACACTTGTGAGGACAAGTGGGAGATTGTTGGAGCTAGTGTCCTCCACAGTTAGTGTGATAACGTGTATAAATCTCTTATAGGTTCACAGGGTATACTTAGTATTTTATCAGTTGATTAACGTTTACTAATAACGGTTGGCTTGCTAGAAGTTTGACGTTATTATCATACTGATGGCGGTGATCAACTGGTCCCTAAAAGTCACACCTAAAGGATGTGTTTGAGAAATGTGATTATATGAAAATGTAAATACATTGATGCCATATATGACTAAATGGTTAGTCCGTGTATTTGACTAAAAGGTTAGTCAATGTGATGATGAGTCGATTATTTAATACAATTAAATAATATCAGCTGAGACGAATTAATTGTTAATTCGTAAATTGAATATAAACTGTTATATTTAATCAATGTATATAATGTTAGCTTAAACGAATTAAGATGTTAATTCGTAATTAAACATAAACGGTTATATTTAATAAACAAATTATAAATATGCGATATTTATAGTTAATGTATATATTATACGAAATTGTCATAATAAATGAAGACAGACTGGTATTAATAAATTGACTGCAAACTGTTGTGTGTGGACTTATTAATACATGTCGACATAATTGACAATTAATATGATACACATTATATACAATTTGACAACAACCTAAAATAAGAAGATTTTCTTCTTATTTTGGTTGAGGGCTACACGGTTTGAGGAAGAAAAAAAAGAAGAAAAATATCTTCCCTATTTCTCTCCTTTTTCGGTTATATTAGGAGATAGGGAGGATCATTTTTATTCATTCATTTTGTCAACAACTCTCATCACTCAAAAACCCTAAAAATAAATAACAATTATGGATCTCTTTCTAGCAAGAACAAAGGCATTTCTCAAAGCATTTTGGGTGCAACGATTAGGAGAATATCGATCTCGATATTTGTTCTTAGGCCAAATTGCTAGGACCGAAGGTTAATTCTAATCTCTATTCTTTTGTTTATACAATTCGTTTATGACTAGCAATTTCATATTTCATAATTTCGTTATAATCCGAAATTTTTCTTGATGAAATATACCGATATTTCCTACACAACCCTACACCCTTTCCCCTATTATCGGATAAGAATTAAATTAAAATGAGTGTCCTTAACTAGGCCGATAAAGTTGGCTAATCCTACCTTAAACCCTTTTTCGGTAAAGTCATTCGAATGGCCTCAAGAACAAAAGACACCCTAGAGGGAAAGAGTGAACCATTTCCGAGGGGAATGAGATCAAACGAGGGGGACGGGTATCCTAAAATTTTGGACAGAAAAAGGTTTAAGATTGGATTAAGTTTGGATTAGGCAGTAACAACGAGATTTTACATATTTTATGCATATACAAGCTTGTTTAATGCATATATATTGCCTTTTTATGCATCTACAAGGCTACTTCACGCATAGGCCAAAACTCTTGTCATTCTATTAGGACGGGAAAGGGTTTAGCTTATTTTAATGTAACAACACGATTTTACATATTTCATGCATGTACAAGGTTGTTTAATTCACATATATTGCAACTGAAGAACTTCTTAATGCACATAGAACCTTATTTCATGCACGTAAAACCTTATTTCATGCACATATATAATTAACGTCCTTAACCAACAGTAATTAGTATCACAATATAAACAACTGACGCTACTGAAGAACTTTTTAATGCACATAGAAACTTATTTCATGCACATAGTACCTTATTTCATGCACATATAACTTTATTTCATGCCCATTTAACACTTATTTCATGCACATAGAACCTTATTTCATGCACATAGAACCATATTTCATGCACATATAATCTTATTTCATGAAAATAAAATGTCTTAAAAGAACTACTCTATAAAACCGCACATCTAAAAATCCATGGAAGAAACTCAAATCACAATTGATGCTAGAAGTTTACTTTGGCTTTTACAGCAACATGGCCAGAGAGCCAACAAGCTCAAGCTAGGCTCATAAAACAAAACTTAAATTCATTTTTTGATAGTTGATAGCCAACAAATCATAGATAGTACACATGACTTTGTTATAGGAAAGCTCAGTCTAAAAAATAACAATATGTTTACATCAAAACTTGGATAAAATAATATCGAAGCGAGGGAAGAGCACATATAGGCACCTTATGAAAGATAAGTATGACTAAAATGATGGATAAAATTGCATTATGGAACTCTGCAAATAGTATTATAATAACTGACCTAACCATGTTTGTTTAGTTCAAGAATTGCAGTCGTCATCACAAATGTCAACAATCCCTTGAACTTGGATGGTTTCTGGATTATTATCTCATTGTTAGAGAAAAAAATCTAGAAGAGAAGTCTTTAATTAAGGTAATAAGTTTGTTTTCTGTTGTATTTACTAATGGCAATTTTTTCATCCTAACTAAAATCCCTACTACCGTTTCAACGAGACACGACGTTTATAAGGAGAAGGGAGGCTAGTACACCCCTGTGGGCAGCAATATAAAATTTTGGTTGCACTTCCGACGGCATTGCAGAAACAATACAGCCAAAGCACCAATAAACCAGTCACTTGTATAAACCTCAAATCCAAAATGAATTAGCTTAAATTAGGGAAAGAACAATGAATTAGCTTAAATTAATGAAATTACTGAAAATTAGGGTTATTGTATGACACAACTTGAGAAGTATATTACCTGATTTTGCAGGAATGAATCTCAGTACTTGCAGTTGAAGAGAATTAGAGGAGCGATAATGCTTGTTGTGTGAACAATGATGAATGAGTTCAACCCTAATTTAATAAGCGAATGTGAGAACGTCGAAAATATGATGATCAAAGGGCCAAAAACATCGATCAATGATTAACTACATACTTAACTGAATCGATTAATAGGTTTAGTTACTAATCAACATGTGAACGAGTAATAGGTTTACTAAACAGAAAAAATCAGAACAAATCAGGAATGCAAAACCTAATTAACGAACTAATTTAAAGCATGAAAATTATGAGAATTCAGGAAAAAGAAAGAAAAGGGGGAAATTGAGAAATTACCTAAATGAAGAGAACTGTAGATGAAATTAGCGATAACGAAGAAGAAAACAAGCTTGAAGATGGCCGAGTAATGTTCTCAAAATCATAACAATGGTAGTTGATCGTCCTGGGACATCTTGATAATCGAAGGGAGATGAAGAATTAGTTGTGAGTTTGATACTGTGCTGTGCGAAGAGTGAGAGATAAGTAAGAAAAAAAATTATAAAAAATGAATTGAGATAACAGGGATTTGGGGTGCGTATGTCTAATGGGTTAGATGAGTTTTCATCCGTCCGATTCATCTAGATCTAAGGCCTATGAGTGGTTCTCACAGTTCTCATTATCTTGATGGTTCTCATAGGATCCCAAATATATATATATATATATATATATATATATATATATATATATATATATATATATATATATATATATATATATATATATATATATATATATATATATATATATATATATATATATATATAAACGAGTTGAAACGCTGTGGATGTGCCATGTGTCCTAACTATACAGCCTTAATGACAAGCATTAATTACAGCTAATCATTTAATATGAGCATAATAATTACTGTATAAATCTCAGCAAAATATTAATTATAGTTTAATAAATTTATTATAAAATTACAGAAAAAGATTACCCTAATTTGATTCTAAATTTAGTAAAAAATTATTTTGATAAAAATTCAAAAATGTAAATAGTTACATTCATTGCGAAAATGCTTTCAATCGAGTATGATTTTGATTATATTTATTGAAATATTTTGATATTTTACATTTACGTAAAAAAATATTTTGAAGAAGTTATAAAACTTAGACCATTAAATCCGGTAAGAAAAATATATTTGGGAGAGTCATTGTATTTAATTAAAAATAGAACTTAAAGAAAACTACTAAGAGATAAATTTTTATAGTGTGAGAATGAAAAAAATTATATTGCGAGAAATTGAATACATGTGAGATTTTGATAGGTTTAAATAGTGTGATAAGGTGTATGTATGTACACAGTAACACATTGATCGCGAGTAAATTTAAATAATCAAAACAAAAGTAATGATTATTAAGTAATATAGTATTATAAACGCCATGAAAAGGTAGAAAACACGTTATATTTTTTTTTAATATATTCAATTAAATATGTATGCGTCAAGTATAAAATATTGATTATGATTAACTAATACTCCTTACTTTTAGTTAAATATTTTATATGTTATCTTTTAAATACTTTGAAGTTAAACTTTAAAAAAAAAATTGAGAAAGTTCAACCTATTTTATTTACAGGTAATTTATTAAACATCATTATAGAAAAATAATATAATTGATAGTTGTTTAAAAAACAAAAGGTTAAATTTCTTATAGATATGTTTGACACATAGCACTTGCAGCACACAATCAAAAGAATTGAATAAGTTGAGTTTGGACTCTATATGTTTGATACATGAATATCACACGTTATACATAAAAATATAAATTACATAAAATTATATTCACATCATTTTGAACAAATATTAACTGATTCGGGACATAATGTATCGTTAAATAATATAATGTGAGAACTCAATGTTCATCGTTGCGTTATTCAAATAAATATTATTTTAATTAATATGATATTAGATAACTAACAAATTTATTTATAAAACGTTTATCATGCATAATTAATTTTCATTTATTAGTTTTAATAATTAAAATGGTATGTATTTTATTTTAAAACATTGAAGTTAAACCTAAAGAAAATTAAATTTGAGAAAAATTAATTTATTTTTATTTCTAAGTAAAAATTTTAAAGATCATATATGAATTATATTATTTTTCTTCAATTAAAATAATAAAATTTTAAAACAGGCCACACGAAGCGCGGGATACTACCTAGTAAAAACAATAAATAGCGGGTGAGACAAGAAAAGAAAAAAATATTAGTTAACTAATAACCCGTAACTAAATGACATTTTATATTTTACACACACACGTAGTCTTGGGTGAATGACATTTTCTTGCGCATAGAGACTTCTGTCTCCCATGTAACTTCCTCCACTTCATGAGTAGACCATATCACTTTAACTAAAGACACTTCACCATTCCTAGTCTTGCAAACTTTGGTGTCCAAAATCTCCGTAGGGACTTCTTCATAGGTCAACTGATCATCTAGCTCAATAGTTCAATCGCTAGCACATGTGACGGGTCACTTACATACCTTCTGAGTCGCGACACGTGAAACACATTATGGACTCTTGCTAAGGCTGGAGGTAGCGCAAGACGGTATGCTACCGTTCCTACTCTATCTAGAATCTCATATGGTCCAACATATTTCTGAGTCAACTTTCCAGGCTTCCCAAATCTCATGATTTCCTTCATTGGTGAAACTTAAAACAGCACCTTATTACAAACATTGAACTCAATCTAAGATCTCCTCAAATCTTCATAATTTTTCAGACGATCTTGTGTAGTATTCATTTTCTTTCTAATTACTTGAACTTGTTCAGTCATCTGTTGGACCATTTCAGGTCCCACCACCATCCTATCAGCACCATCATCCGAGCAAATTGGACTTCTACATCTCCTCCCATACAAAGCCTTAAAAGGAGTCATGCCAATACTGGCATGATAGCTATTTATATAAGATAATGTCTTCTAGGACCCTCCAAACCCCAAGATACACGCCCGAAGCATGTCTTCCAGTGTCTGGATAGTTCGCTCCCTCTGACCGTCCGTCGTAGGAAATGTTGTACTCATCTTCAATTGCGTTCCTAAAAACTCTTGCAGCTCCTTCCAACACATAGATATAAATCTCAAATCTCTATCTAACACGATATCATTAGGAATCCCATGCAATTTCACTATATTCCTCCTATAACCCTTAGCCAACTCAGCCTTACTCCAGGCATCTTTTATAGGATTAAAGTGAGCAGACTAAGTCAACCGTCCTACTAATATCCATATCATATTATTCCCCTTTTGAATCCTAAGTAATCCTATAATAAAACCCATAGATATACACTCTCATTTCCACTCAGGTACCTCCAAGACTGTACTTTCCCTTGAGGCCTCTTATGCTCTCCTTTAACCCTTTGGAAAGTCAAACACTTATCTACAAATTCAACTACTTTCGTTTTCATTCCAGGCCACCAAAATGTTTTCTGCAAGTCTTTGTACAATTTATCTCCTCCAGGGTGAACTGAATGTGGAGTATTATGAGCCGCAGACAAGATACTCCTTTTTAATTCTTCATCATCAGGAACACACCAACGACCCTCAAAGCGGAGGCTACCATAAGAATTTAACCCAAATTGTGTAGTCTCCCCACTGGCGGCAAGGGCCTACCATTTCGCCATCCTTGAATCATATTGCTGCTTCTCCCGGATCTCATAATACAGCTCAAGCTCTATAGTCAAATCACCAATACTCTCTCCTTATCTTATCACATGAACTCCCATCTTTTCAATTTCATCTCTCAAGCTAACGCGGGACAAAGCATTGCATAGGTGATGAATAGGTTTCCTACTTAGTGCATCTGCCACCACCTTTGCCTTCCCTTCATGATACACAATTTCTATATCATAATCACTAATCAGCTTTATCCACCTTCTCTGCCTCATATTCAACTTTATCTGGCTGTAAATGATCCGATAATGACTATTTCAAATGACGATAGGTTGACATTCATGGACGAGCACACTATCAAGGTCCAAATTGTGTCTCTACTACACGGTCTACTACAACAATTGAGATAATAACTTTGCTACTACAACTATTGGATCAAAACTTTGCTGAATTCATTGATTGGTATAATGGTGTTATTATTAGCTATCTTGAATAAAGCTTTATGACTATCATTATGTGTAATAATAGCTACACTTAATAGTTAGTCTCTTGGCTTTTCATTTGCTATTTTTAAGGCTATATAAAGCCATTTCAGTTTGCTTTTGAGATATTGAAGAAAGATAAGAAAAATCACAAACTTGCTTGTTAGCAAACAAACCCCGTTTTTATTCAAGTGCGTCTTTGAATATTAACTTGTTAGATCTCAATAGGTCTTGAGTTCGTTCACCATTGATAAGTTATAGGTCTAACTTGTCAAATATCGCTTCCGCATTTTTAATTCGTATCATAAGTGGTATAAGAGCTTCGGCTCTTGATTTTCCATAATCGAGACGGTCCTAGGCGTGTCAAAGCCAACTTTTTAGTTGAATTTCCGATTGCGATTAGAGTTCAAAGGTTAAACTTGAACATGTAGTTCGAGGGTTAATCGGTTTTGCATCTCAGGAGCACGATTCTAGTAATTTTTATTCAAGGTGTTACCCAAAAAAAAAGTACCATTCACGGGTACTGTTCATCCGAAAAAAAAAAGATGGAGTCTTTAAACATGTTCAATCACACAAAAGGTGTATGCTTTTATGATGACATTCAAGAGAAGGCTGGTTATTTCTTAAATCTTAATTTACCTCCGCTCTTTGATGTTTATGATGAATCAGTGTTGTATAAGGGTGAGGAACATTCTAATTACGACATCGATTCTTCCATAGATTTCAATTGTTCCCCAAAATTTGACGTTTATGGTGATGGGGATACGGATGTTGCTTTGTTCAAGGAGCCGTGTTATTTGTTTAATTCTGGCTATAAGTTCGAATTGTTTGCTAACCCAACCAAGTATACAATCTGTTCTAACGATTGTCGGATTCGCTAAGGCTGTTATTTAGTTAGGTTTCAAATGGAAGAGGTTGCTGCAAATTTGGGGAATTCATCTTATTTTCATTGTTTGTTCATTTTTTATCCAGGCGGACTTCTACTACAAGAATTGAGGTCAATTCTCCTCAAGGAGGGAGGGGATGATCCGATAATAACTAGTTCAAATGACGATAGGTTAACGTTCATGAACGAGCACACTATCAAGGTCCAAATTGTGTCTCTACTACACGGTCTACTACAACAATTGAGATAATAACTTTGCTACTACAACTATTGGATCAACACTTTACTGAATTCATTGCTTGGTATAATGGTGTTATTATTAGCTATCTTGAATAAAGCTTTATGACTATCAATATGTGTAATAATAGTTACACTTAATAGTTAGTCTCTTGGCTTTTCATTTGCTATTTGTAAGGCTATATAAAGCCATTTCAGTTTGCTTTTGAGATAGTGAAAAAAGATAAGAGAAATCACAAACTTGCTTGTTAGCAAACAAACCCCGTTTTTATTCAAGTGCGTCTTTGATTATTAACTTGTTCGATCTCAATAGGTCTTGAGTTCGTTCACCATTGATAAGTTATAGGTCTAACTTGTCAAATATCGCTTCCGCATTTTAATTCGTATCAGTAAATATAATTCAAACTTTTATGATCTGAAAACACCTTAAATGTTGCGCCATACAGGTAATGTCTCCATAACTTCAGTGCAAATACTAGGCTCCCAATTCAAGATCATGGGTAGCGTAATTCTCCTCATAAGGTTTCAACTGACGCGAAGAATAGGCTATCACTTTCCCACCTTGCATCAAGACACACCCCCAACCCATTCTTTTTGGCATCGGTATGCACCTCAAAATTTTCACTCCCCTCTGGTAAGGCTAAGATATGATATGTGGTCAAGCGCTCCTTAAGAGTTTGGAATGCTGTCTCACAACTCTCATGTAACACCCCCATTTATCCAAGAGCCTTAACTAGGCATTTCTAGATAAAAGAAGTTGTTGCCATCTCAGATTGCACGAGGTAGTGAATAACAAAGTAAAACAAACTACAGTACTTTAAATAAATAAATGTTTAACGGCCTTATTACAATTTATTTAACCAAATAACTGAATAGAAATTATTAAATACAATCTCGCAGTTGAAATAAAATAAGTGAAGTATCTAAATAACTGTCTAAGTGAGCTAGACTTCTATACGGTCCATTGTCATCCATCTCACGTCCCAAGCTCCCACTCAGCTAGCCTTTAGTACCTGTCAATCAATCTGCTCCCCAATAATTGGTTTATCACAAGTGTTTACAGAATACACCGTAAACCAAACGGTTGAGTAGGAATATCTAAACAACATGAAATAACCATAATAATAATAATAACAATCAAGATAAGCAAATGCTTAACATCCAATTCACATCTCCGAGGCACCCATTCATTCCGCCAATCCCTGGACAAGGGTATTCACACATTATCCACTAGCGACTAAGCCTGGGGCCTTCCAATTCACACGTTATCCACTAACGACTAAGCCTAGGGCCTTCCAATACTCATCTAACCAATTCACAATATAAATATATGAAACATGAATTACTTAACAACTGATTAATAATAACAGTCCACATTACTAAACATCCAGCAATTAACGTTCATTCTCCAATTAATAACTATATGTCAAATAACACAAAATCATATTCCAGTTGAGTAAATAACCTACTTTTGTAGCTAAAATCCAATTACTTAGTCCAAGAATAAATCAGAAATATTCCACTTCAAATCCGTCACCTAAGATAATATTATAATTTAATTATTAAGCTTACCGTGTTCCATTTATTAAATAATTAATTCAATATTATTATTATTTATAAAAATTACGAAACCAAGACCCGTCTTAATAATTAGGCCAAGGTCCCCTAACTACACAGTTTCAACCTGTGTACTCCCACCTTGACCCAACACTCAAAACCACGGCAAAAACAACTCGACACAAGGTCAAAACACTCATGCCTCACTGTAGTCAACCACCCACCACCACCGTGAGTCCAACCATTCACCATGACCTCCGTCGAGCTCAACCACAAGACCATAAACCCACGCCCTAGGGCCCACCTGTACGGACATATCCACCAACAAAACCCAAAACCATGACCACCATAAGGACCCACTCCACCTCTGGCCGCCACCATCGTCACCTCTGATTCACAATAGTTCCAAAGGTGGCTTCCTCTTCCCGTCGTCGCAACTCCAGCAGTCATGGTAGCCGTCTAAAGACGGTTTTAAACAAACACCCACAACTCCCTTGTTTTCACGTTTGCCGGCCACCACCACCACCGCCAAGGTCCCACATTTAGCCCTCCAACCACCACCAGAAGGGTCGATGCCACCACCCACGACCAACCAACCCCAACCCAGGTCACGACGGTCAATGCAAAGGGTTCAGATCCCTGTTTTAATCCTACGCCTACACCACGACCGAACCATGAAACCCACCTAATTAACCACCCCAGGGCAATCGTTGACAGTCACATAAGGGTTAGACGAAGTCACGGTGGTCCAAGCTAGCCTATGGTCGAAGTCACAGTCCCTTGGGTTGCATGTATGGTGGTGCACGGTGGTCTACAACTCGGTACAAAGGAATATAAACATTAATTGAATAAATTATGAGACGGTCTTACCTTTTGTCGATTATTTGATCTTAATTCCCTTCCTCTTTGCTAGATCTCTTATTCTTCTCTTTTGTGAATTAATTTCAGTTTATGAATGAATAATGCTAGGGTAAGGTCTCCTCTTCTCTATTTATACTTGGTAGAAAGACAATTAGGAAACTCTATTTATATTATTATTAATTATTCTTATGTAATTTTCACTATTATTATTATTCTTATTATTATTATTCTTATTATTATTATTATTATTATTATTATTATTATTATTATTATTATTATTATTATTATTATTATTATTATTATTATTATTATTATTATTATTATTATTATTATTATTATTATTATTATTATTATTATTATTATTATTATTATTATTAGTACTACTACTACTACTACTACTACTACTACTTTTATTATTATTATTATTATTATTATTATTATTATTATTATTATTATTATTATTATTATTATTATTATTATTATTATTATTATTATTATTATTATTATTATATAAGTAATACACGCCCTATTGCACGGCCCAATGCTAATTCCTGACTCAACCATTATTTATTATTTTATTATATTATTCCGTCTTACTCACTACTATTAATCATAAACGTCATAATTAATTCATTAAAATGAAATTATAAATGCTACCAAACTACAGGGTATTGCAGTCTTCCCCACTTAAATAAAAGTTTGTACCGAAGTTCACTCAAAGTACTCAAAATAGTCGAACATCCTCCCACTGGCCGACTAAAATTCGAACCACAACACATTATAAAATAGTTAAAACACACTCTAATTATTAAACTTACCATCACAAATGCAATAAAATGCGAGGTGTTACATCATATCCCACTGGCCGACTGAAATTCGAACCACAACACATTATCAAATTGTTAAAACACACTCTAATTATTAAACTTACCATAAAAAAATGTAATAAAATGCGAGGTGTTACATCATATCCCACTAATAAAAAGGGTTACGGGGAAATTAAACAAAAAGACTAGGGTACTTGTCCCTCATAGCAGCTCCAGCTTCCCCTATAGCTTCCTCTACGTTATGATTAGTCCACAAAACCTTCACTAAAGCTGTCTCTCCATTCCGAGTCTTTCTCACTTTCCTGTCCAATATTTCCTTAGGCATTTCAACATAGGATATTTTCTCATCTATCTCCACATGCTCAGGCTCCAATATATGAGTAGGATCACTTACATACTTCCTCAGTTGCGAAACATTACACATTATGAACTCTGTCCAAAGCTGGAGGTAGTGCTAATCAATAAGCTACTTCTCCAACTCTATTTAAGATCTCATATGGTCCAATAAATTTCTGACTCAGCTTACCTCTCTTCCTAAACCTCATCACACCCTTCATAGGAGATACTTTTAGCAACACTTTGTCCCCTAACTCAAACTCTATCCCACCCCTCTTCAAATCTGCATAACTCTTCTATCTATCCTACGCAACTCTTATATTTTATCGAATTACCCGTACTTGCTCCACCACTTCCCGAACCATCTCAGGTGCCAACACCACTGCATCTGCCTTATTACCCCCAACAAACTGGACTCCTGCACTTTCTCCCATACAATGCATCAAAAGGTGCCATGTCAATGCTAGCATGTTAACTATTATTATAAGAAAATTCGACCAAGTCCAATCTCTCCTCCCATGATCCACCAAACACCATCACACAAGCTCTCAACATATCCTCTAGTGTCTGAATAGTCCTTTCGGTCTGACAATCTATAGCTAGATGAAATGTTGTACTCATATTCTGTAATACCCCGTATTTTAATAATAATTTATAAGAATAATTTTTGTAATTTAATGGGTAATTAAATGACATTTCTAATAATAAATACAAGTGAGACGTTAATTAAATAATAAATTAATAATCCAAGTCGGGAGTTGGGTTTGGCTAGTATTTGTGCTTTGGGCTTAGTCGGTATCGGGTGTTGGACTGTGTGGTATTATTATATGGGCCGAAGTTATTAAATTGGTGTTAGTATAATCGGGATTTATATCGGGAATTAATAATAATATAACAAGGAAATAATATAATATAAAGGTAATTATGATTATAATAATAATAATAAAGTTATGGCAATAATAAATTAGTAAATATTATATGAGGAAATCATAGTTATGGTAGGATTAATAGTATATGATAAATAATAATGATATAATTATAATGACAATTCCTATACTAATTAGAATAAGGAAAGTTATGTAGTTTCCGTATTCTCTAAATCTTAAACTATAAATACCCTATTAAATCTGAGAAATAAATCACAAATTAAGAGGAGGAGCTTTTGGAGACGGAATTAGCAAGCGATAATTAATAGGTAACAATTTTTAATCTTGTTTTATTTTCTTATACAGCTGATTGTCAGACGATTTTAAGACACTTAGAAACTGATCCAAACCTTGACGGAATGAGACCAAACTTTGGGAGGTGGTTCGTGGGGTTGCAAGGATTATAATGGGTGTAGTGGTGGTGTCAGGGATGGCCTAGGGTGGCGGTGGCAGCCGGCTAAATGTGGCTGGTCAGGGGTGTTGCGGGTTAGGTCGTGGGTATTTGTAGTGGGTAATTGAACCCCTAATTGGCCGAGTCTTGACCTGGGCATGGTAGGGTTGTGATGGGGGGAGGTATTAGACCATGTTGTTGGTGTTGGAGTGGCGGCAGGTGGCGGTTTTTGGCGGTGGTGGCGAAAACAGGGGAGTGACTCGTGTTTTGGGCAGGCTGTTTTGAGGTGGTTTTTAGTGGTTGTAAGAGGTCTGGGGTGGGGTGGTATTGAGTGGCTTTTGTCGAGGGTAGATTGGTGAGTTGATTAGTGGTTGTAGGTGGCGGTGAAGGTGGTGTTAGGTGGTGGTTTTGGGACGGGTTTTATGGGGTGTCAGGTGAGTGTTGCGGTTAGTGTCGTGTGATAGGGCGTGGGTTTCTGGGTTGTTGGTGGTGGTTTAGCTGGTAGTTAAGGGTGATTTGGATGCGTGGGGTTGCAGTCTAGGGGTGTCGAGGCTGGGTGGTGGCTGTGGCGGCGTGTGGTGTCGGGTTTGGTGGGTTTTGGGAGGGGTGTTGGCCACGGTTTATAAACCGTGTATGGGCGTGATGTGTGTTGTTTTTGTGACGAGTTTTAATTGTTTAATTGGTTCGGGTGAGTCGGGTTCGTAATTGAATAGGGTTTTTAGCTATCATAAATCTTTAATAATTATAATAAATAATTAGTGTGAATAATTAGATAAAAGGATTAAATAAATAAATAAAGTTAGTAATTATAATTGTTGTAATTGTTATTATTATATAGGCGACGGAAGTTGTGAAGAATTATAGTCGGATTGGATTTGCTTTATTTATTTGGATTGCGTAATTGGAAGTGCTTGCTTGCCAGGTAGGGATTATCCTACTCAACTATTTAATTGTGCAATTGTAATTGTTTGTGAATATATTGTTCTTGGAAAATTGTGGTTTCGATTATATGGAGTTGCGATTATGATGTTGGAGATGTAACGAGTATGATGAGAATTTGGATGCTGAGGAGTGGGTGATGGTGATATTATTTTGAAGGGACCGATATACCGCTAGTCCTTGTGAGTTATTTGTTGAAGGGACCGATATACCGCTAGTCCTTGGTTATTATTTTGAAGGGACCGGTCTGAGCAACCGCTAGTCCTTGTGGCGTCAGTTGATCACTGGCCGCCCCTCGAGTCTCTTCTCTAGTAGCCTCACTACTAGGGAGATGTGCACATTCGGAGCTGAGGAAGCGTTAAGATGAAGTTTACAGGAGTGGTGGTGATTGGAGTATATTGTGGACGGATTAATGTTACGGGTGTTACCATAACCTGTGATTGTATTGACAGGGTGGATCTATTAATATTGTGTTAGCACTGTGAGATTTATCATGCCGTTAATTATGTTGTTTAGTTTATTCCTACTCAACCTCGAGGTTGACTGTGTATTCGTGAACACCTGCGGTGAACCGTTTTATGGGGAGCAGATTTGACAGGTACCAAAGATTAGCTGACTTGGGAGCTATGGGATGCGTGCGGACTTGGCCAATCTACCTAGAAGTCTAGACCACATAGAAGATTTTATCACTTTATTTATTTTCCGATGCGAGTTGTACTTATCTTATATTAATTTAGTTGGATAATTTGTAATAAACATGTAATCATTAAAGTTTTAATTTAAAGTACTTTGGTGAGTTGGACTTTGTTATTCACTACCTTGGGAAACCGAGATGGTAACAGTCCTATTTATTTGGGAATGTCTAGCTAAAGGCTCCTAAATAAATGGGGGTGTTACAAAGTGGTATTAGAGAAAAACGATCCTCAGGCCTAACCAATGAACATAATAATGAACATAGGATGTGTCTAATAAAATGAACCCGAATAGAAACTGTTAGGAGCCCACTTAAGGCTTGGGATGAGTAGGGCCCCTCACACCAAACTTCCGGCCCTTTCAGTTTTGAACCGGTAACCCTGAAAGAAATATTTGAGAGTGTGGGGTAATCTAAAATAAAAAACCGTTTGTTTGCCTTAAGAGTTTTGTTTGCCTTGTTTGAATATTGTTCCATTGATTAATGCGGTTACGGGGCCGTAACCTTGCCTTTAGGGAGAGGGGATGTGATATGGTTTTAAGCATTGATGTAGACATGTGATTATGAGATAAATATGTTGACATGTGTGATTAACATGTGAAGTATTAAGGGAATTGTATGACATTGTGAAGAACGTAATTTAGTTGATTTCCCAGAATTTTACCCTTGATTGTGTTGACTGCCATTTACTACCTGTTTAAAGTTCTCGTATGCAAAGTTTATGAGTAATAGCTTTATGAGTTAGATTTCATATGCTACTGGTATCATGTACAAATAATATACTGATTAGGAGAAATAAATATTTTAGTGGACAGTAGTCGAAATATTCCTGTGCAGTGATGTTTTTGCGCCATGTTTTTGTAAAATTTGCCATTTAAAAAATACGTAATTATTTGTTATAATTCCAACGCCACTATTTAGTAAACTCATGTATGTTTCTAAATTGGTAAGCCACGTTTTAAGAAAATAGTTTGACAATTTATGGTGATTTTTACAAATTGACCTAAGTTTCTGACAAGTTGCTGTAAAATTTCTGTTCCGACCAAGTAGTTTGTAAAATGCATTATAAATTGATCTTATGAGTTTTTGACTTGATTCTTTTGCTCATGATTTATTAACCCTTTTTATTTTCTAAAACGTATAAACTCTCAAGAAGTAATCGTGTTATTAGTTATTTATGATTTTTAGAATTGGTAACATGTTTTCCTTAGTTTTGAACAAATGACAGTTTTTGTTTCTTAATATTTTGATATTGAGAATTGTATGAAGTAGATTACTATGTCCAGTGATATGCGGAATGTGTTGCCCTAAGCCTATATATATGTTGCACTTAATCCTAAACCTAGAAAGCATAAATGGGCTCGTCTTGGGAATAGACTTAGGAGGGTCATTTGAGTTAAGAAAAGTAACTAAACACTTATGCTTAACTTTTGTGATAGTTTATTACTTATTTTGGCAATGTATTCACCAAGAGTTTAAATAAAGATAGTTTAAGTTGTGGTTTTGCTACTCGGAGGTAAATCAAATATTTTTGTATTCAGTTAACCATTGATTAGTGTTGGAAACAAAAGTTGTTTTATATTACAATGTGTGTTTCATGTTCTATATTATAATAATGATTTGGTTGTTCCATTTGTTTGTTATTCCGAACTTCGAGGACGAAGTTAATTTTTAGGGGGAAGGAATGTAATACTACGAATGTTTTGAATTGTTGTTGTGATACCTTGTGATGCGATTGGTATGGATGATGATCGTAAATGGATGATGGTGTTGAAAGATGATTAGTTGTAAGAATGTTTATAAATGTTGTGGTTGTAGTTGTGGGCGAACTTCGGGATGAAGTTCATTTTAAGGGGGGAAGACTGTAATACCCCGTATTTTAATAATAATTTATAAGAATAATTTATGTAATTTAATGGGTAATTAAATGACATTTCTAATAATAAATACAAGTGAGACGTTAATTAAATAATAAATTAATAATCCAAGTCGGGAGTTGGGTTTGGCTAGTATTTGTGCTTTGGGCTTAGTTGGTAATCGGGTGTTGGACTGTGTGGTATTATTATATGGGCCGAAGTTATTAAATTGGTGTTAGTATAATCGGGATTTATATCGGGACTTAATAATAATATAACAAGGAAATAATATTATATAAAGGTAATTATGATTATAATAATAATAATAAAGTTATGGCAATAATAAATTAGTAAATATTATATGAGGAAATCATAGTTATGGTAGGATTAATAGTATATGATAAATAATAATGATATAATTATAATGACAATTCCTATACTAATTAGAATAAGGAAAGTTATGTAGTTTTCGTATTCTCTAAATCTTACACTATAAATACCCTATTAAATCTGAGAAATAAATCACAAATTAAGAGGAGGAGCTTTTGGAGACGGAATTAGCAAGCGATAATTAATAGGTAACAATTTTTAATCTTGTTTTATTTTCTTATACAACTGATTGTCACACGATCTTAAGACACTTAGAAACTGACCCAAACCTTGACGGAATGAGACCAAACTTTGGGAGGTGGTTCGTGGGGTTGCAAGGAATAGAATGGGTGTAGTGGTGGTGTCAGGGATGGCCTAGGGTGGCGGTGGCAGGCGGCTAAATGTGGCTGGTCAGGGGTGTTGCGGGTTAGGTCGTGGGTATTTGTAGTGGGTAATTGAACCCCTAATTGGCCGAGTCTTGACCTGGGCATGGTAGGGTTGTGATGGAGGGAGGTATTCGACCATGTTGTTGGTGTTGGAGTGGCAGCATGTGGCGGTTTTTGGCGGTGGTGGCGAAAACAGGGGAGTGACTCGTGTTTTGGGCAGGCTGTTTTGAGGGGGTTTTTAGTGGTTGTAAGAGGTCTGGGGTGGGGTGGTATTGGGTGGCTTTTGTCGAGGGTAGATTGGTGAGTTGATTAGTGGTTTTAGGTGGCGGTGAAGGTGGTGTTAGGTGGTGGTTTTGGGACGAGTTTTATGGGGTGTCAGGTGAGTGTTGCGGTTGGTGTCGTGTGATAGGGCGTGGGTTTCTGGGTTGTTGGTGGTGGTTTAGCTGGTAGTTAAGGGTGAGTTGGATGCGTGGGGTTGCAGTCTAGGGGTGTCGAGGCTGGGTGGTGGCTGTGGCGGCGTGTGGTGTCGGGTTTGGTGGTTTTTGGGAGGGGTGTTGGCCACGGTTTATAAACCGTGTATGGGCGTGATGTGTGTTGTTTTTGTGACGGGTTTTAATTGTTTAATTGGTTCGGGTGAGTCGGATTCGTAATTGAATCGGGTTTTTAGCTATCATAAATCTTTAATAATTATAATAAATAATTAGTGTGAATAATTAGATAAAAGGAATAAATAAATAAATAAAGTTAGTAATTATAATTGTTGTAATTGTTATTATTATATAGGCGACGGAAGTTGTGAAGAATTATAGTCGGATTGGATTTGCTTTATTTATTTGGATTGCGTAATTGGAAGTGCTTGCTTGCCAGGTAGGGATTATCCTACTCAACTATTTAATTGTGCAATTGTAATTGTTTGTGAATATATTGTTCTTGGAAAATTGTGGTTTCGATTATATGGAGTTGCGATTATGATGTTGGAGATGTAACGAGTATGATGAGAATTTGGATGGCTGAGGAGTGGGTGATGGTGATATTATTTTGAAGGGACCGATATACCGCTAGTCCTTGTGAGTTATTTGTTGAAGGGACCGATATACCGCTAGTCCTTGGTTATTATTTTGAAGGGACCGGTTTGAGAAACCGCTAGTCCTTGTGGCGTCAGTTGATCACTGGCCGCCCCTCGAGTCTCTTCTCTAGTAGCCTCACTACTAGGGAGATGTGCACATTCGGAGCTGAGGAAGCGTTAAGATGGAGTTTACAGGAGTGGTGGTGATTGGAGTATATTGTGGACGGATGAATGTTACGGGTGTTACCATAACCTGTGATTGTATTGACAGGGTGGATCTATTAATATTGTGTTAGCACTGTGAGATTTATCATGCCGTTAATTATGTTGTTTAGTTTATTCCTACTCAACCTCGCGGTTGACTGTGTATTCGTGAACACCTGCGGTGAACCGTTTTATGGGGAGCAGATTTGGCAGGTACCAAAGATTAGCTGACTTGGGAGCTATGGGATGCGTAAGGACTTGGCCAATCTACCTAGAAGTCTAGACCACATAGAAGATTTTATCACTTTATTTATTTTCCGATGCGAGTTGTATTTATATTATATTAAGTTTAGTTGGATAATTTGTAATAAACATGTAATCATTAAAGTTTTAATTTAAAGTACTTTGGTGAGTTGGACTTTGTTATTCACTACCTCGGAAAACCGAGATGGTAACAGTCCTATTTATTTGGGAATGTCTAGCTAAAGGCTCCTAAATAAATGGGGGTGTTACAAAGTGGTATCAGAGAAAAACGATCCTCAGGCCTAACCAATGAACATAATAATGAACATAGGATGTGTCTAATAAAATGAACCCGGATAGAAACTGTTAGGAGCCCACTAAAGGCTTGGGATGAGTAGGGCCCCTCACACCAAACTTCTGGCCCTTTCAGTTTTGAACCGGTAACCCGGAAAGAAATATTTGAGAGTGTGGGGTAATCTAAAATAAAAAACCGTTTGTTTGCCTTAAGAGTTTTGTTTGCCTTGTTTGAATATTGTTTCATTAATTAATGCTGTTACGGAGCCGTAACCTTGTCTTTAGGGAGAGGGGATGTGATATGGTTTTAAGCATTGATGTAGACATGTGATTATGAGATAAATATGTTGACATGTGTGATTAACATGTGAAGTATTAAGGGAATTGTGTGACATTGTGAAGAACGTAATTTAGTTGATTTTCCGGAATTTTACCCTTGATTGTGTTGACTGCCATTTACTACCTGTTTAAAGTTCTCATATGCAAATTTTATGAGTAATAGATTTATGAGTTGGCTTTCATATGTCACTGGTCTGATGTACAAATAATATACTGATTAGGAGAAATAAATATTTTAGTGGACAGTAGTCGAAATATTCCTGTGCAGTGATGTTTTTGCGCCATGTTTTTGTAAAATTTACCATTTAAAAACTACGTAATTATTTGTTATAATTCCAACGCCACTATTTAGTAGATTCATGTATGTTTCTAAATTGGTAAGCCACGTTTTAAGAAAATATTTTGACAATTTATGGTCATTTTTACAAATTGACCTAAGTTTCTGACAAGTTGCTGTAAAATTTCTGTTCCGACCAAGTAGTTTGTAAAATGCATTATAAATTGATCTTATGAGTTTTTGACTTGATTCTTTTGCTCATGATTTATTAACCCTTTTTATTTTCTAAAACGTATAAACTATCAAGAAGTAATCGTGTTATTAGTTATTGATGATTTTTAGAATTGGTAACATGTTTTCCTTAGTTTTGAACAAATGACAGTTTTTGTTTCTTAATATTTTGATATTGAGAATTGTATGAAGTAGATTACTATGTCAAGTGATCTGCGGAATGTGTTTCCCTAAGCCTATATATATGTTGAACTTAATCCTAAACCTAGAAAGCATAAATGGGCTCGTCTTGGGAATAGACTTAGGAGGGTCATTTGAGTTAAGAAAAGTAACTAAACACTTATGCTTAACTTTTGTGATAGTTTATTACTTATTTTGGCAATGTATTCGCCAAGAGTTTAAATAAAGATAGTTTAAGTTGTGGTTTTGCTACTCGGAGGTAAATCAAATATTTTTGTATTCAGTTAACCATTGATTAGTGTTGGAAACAAAAGTTGTTTTATATTACAATGTGTGTTTCATGTTCTATATTATAATAATGATTTGGTTGTTCCATTTGTTTGTTATTCCGAACTTCGAGGACGAAGTTAATTTTTAGGGGGATGGAATGTAATACTACGAATGTTTTGAATTGTTGTTGTGATACCTTGTGATGCGATTGGTATGGATGATGATCGTAAATGGATGATGGTGTTGAAAGATGATTAGTTGTAAGAATGTTTATAAATGTTTTGGTGGAAGTTGTGGGCGAACTTCGGGACGAAATTCATTTTAAGGGGGGAAGACTGTAATACCCCGTATTTTAATTATAATTTATAAGAATAATTTATGTAATTTAATGGGTAATTAAATGACATTTCTAATAATAAATACAAGTGAGACGTTAATTAAATAATAAATTAATAATCCAAGTCGGGAGTTGGGTTTGGCTAGTATTTGTGCTTTGGGCTTAGTTGGTAATCGGGTGTTGGACTGTGTGGTATTATTATATGGGCCGAAGTTATTAAATTGGTGTTAGTATAATCGGGATTTATATCGGGAATTAATAATAATATAACAAGGAAATAATATTATATAAAGGTAATTATGATTATAATAATAATAATAAAGTTATGGCAATAATAAATTAGTAAATATTATATGAGGAAATCATAGTTATGGTAGGATTAATAGTATATGATAAATAATAATGATATAATTAAAATGACAATTCCTATACTAATTAGAATAAAGAAAGTTATGTAGTTTTCGTATTCTCTAAATCTTACACTATAAATACCCTATTAAATCTGAGAAATAAATCACAAATTAAGAGGAGGAGCTTTTGGAGACGGAATTAGCAATCGATAATTAATAGGTAACAATTTTTAATCTTGTTTTATTTTCTTATACAGCTGATTGTTAGACGATCTTAAGACACTTAGAAACTGACCCAAACCTTGACGGAATGAGACCAAACTTTGGGAGGTGGTTCGTGGGGTTGCAAGGATTAGAATGGGTGTAGTGGTGGTGTCAGGGATGGCCTAGGGTGGTGGTGGAAGGCGGCTAAATGTGGCTGGTCAGGGGTGTTGCGGGTTAGGTCGTGGGTATTTGTAGTGGGTAATTGAACCCCTAATTGGCCGAGTCTTGACCTGGGCATGGTATTGTTGTGATGGGGGGAGGTATTCGACCATGTTGTTGGTGTTGGAGTGGCGGCAGGTGGCGGTTTTTGGCGGTGGTGGCGAAAACAGGGGAGTGACTCGTGTTTTGGGCAGGCTGTTTTGAGGGGGTTTTTAGTGGTTGTAAGAGGTCTGGGGTGGGGTGGTATTGGGTGGCTTTTGTCGAGGTTAGATTGGTGAGTTGATTAGTGGTTGTAGGTGGCGGTGAAGGTGGTGTTAGGTGGTGGTTTTGGGACGGGTTTTATGGGGTGTCAGGTGAGTGTTGCGGTTGGTGTCGTGTGATAGGGCGTGGGTTTCTGGGTTGTTGGTGGTGGTTTAGCTGGTAGTTAAGGGTGAGTTGGATGCGTGGGGTTGCAGTCTAGGGGTGTCGAGGCTGGGTGGTGGCTGTGGCGGCGTGTGGTGTCGGGTTTGGTGGTTTTTGGGAGGGGTGTTGGCCACGGTTTATAAACCGTGTATGGGCGTGATGTGTGTTGTTTTTGTGACGGGTTTTAATTGTTTAATTGGTTCGGGTGAGTCGGATTCGTAATTGAATCGGGTTTTTAGCTATCATAAATCTTTAATAATTATAATAAATAATTAGTGTGAATAATTAGATAAAAGGAATAAATAAATAAATAAAGTTAGTAATTATAATTGTTGTAATTGTTATTATTATATAGGCGACGGAAGTTGTGAAGAATTATAGTCGGATTGGATTTGCTTTATTTATTTGGATTGCGTAATTGGAAGTGCTTGCTTGCCAGGTAGGGATTATCCTACTCAACTATTTAATTGTGCAATTGTAATTGTTTGTAAATATATTGTTCTTGGAAAATTGTGGTTTCGATTATATGGAGTTGCGATTATGATGTTGGAGATGTAACGAGTATGATGAGAATTTGGATGCTGAGGAGTGGGTGATGGTGATATTATTTTGAAGGGACCGATATACCGCTAGTCCTTGTGAGTTATTTGTTGAAGGGACCGATATACCGCTAGTCCTTGGTTATTATTTTGAAGGGACCGGTTTGAGAAACCGCTAGTCCTTGTGGCGTCAGTTGATCACTGGCCGCCCCTCGAGTCTCTTCTCTAGTAGCCTCACTACTAGGGAGATGTGCACATTCGGAGCTGAGGAAGCGTTAAGATGGAGTTTACAGGAGTGGTGGTGATTGGAGTATATTGTGGACGGATGAATGTTACGGGTGTTACCATAACCTGTGATTGTATTGACAGGGTGGATCTATTAATATTGTGTTAGCACTGTGAGATTTATCATGCCGTTAATTATGTTGTTTAGTTTATTCCTACTCAACCTCGCGGTTGACTGTGTATTCGTGAACACCTGCGGTGAACCGTTTTATGGGGAGCAGATTTGACAGGTACCAAAGATTAGCTGACTTGGGAGCTATGGGATGCGTGAGGACTTGGCCAATCTACCTAGAAGTCTAGACCACATAGAAGATTTTATCACTTTATTTATTTTCCGCTGCGAGTTGTATTTATCTTATATTAAGTTTAGTTGGATAATTTGTAATAAACATGTAATCATTAAAGTTTTAATTTAAAGTACTTTGGTGAGTTGGACTTTGTTATTCACTACCTCGGGAAACCGTGATGGTAACAGTCCTATTTATTTGGAAATGTCTAGCTAAAGGCTCCTAAATAAATGGGGGTGTTACATATTCAATTGGGTCCTCATCAATGATTGTAACTCTTGCCAAAACATAGAAATAAAACTTGAATCATGATTAGAAACAATATCTTTTGGCACACCATGAAGCTTCACCACATACTTGATATAAGCCTTTGCCAACTCTGCCTTACTCCACGTATCTTTCATTGGAATAAAGTGTGCTGACTTAGTTAATCTATCCACAATCACCCCATACCTTATTATTCCCTTTTTTGAGTTCTTGGCAGACCAACATTAAAATCCATGAAAATGTTCTCCCACTTCCATTCTGGCATATCTAAATATTGAACTTTACCTTGTGGTCTCTTGTTCTCTCCCTTCACCCTTTGACATACTAAGAATCTTGCAAGAACTCAGCTACCTCCTTCTTCATCTTTTGCCACAAAAAAGCCTTCTTCAAGTCTTTATACAATTTGTCTCCTCCAGGATCAATAGAATAAGGTGCATAATGAGCTTCAGTAAGGATCTTTCTCTTCAATTCATCATTATCAGGTACACTCCATCTTCCAACAAATATAAGACTGTCATCATAATGAATCTCGAACTTAGAAACACCCTCAGTGCTCATGACACTGCTCACGGTCGCGCGCCACTTTACAACTCTAGGATCATCTTTTTGCTTATCTGTGATCACAGCAGTGCATAAAGCATAGACAGACTTTCTACTTAGTGCATCTGCCACTACATTCGCCTTCCCTTTGTGATATACTATCTGCATGTCGTAGTTTCCAATCAGCGCCGTCCATCTTTTTTGTCTCATATTCAACTCTTTCTGGGTATAAATATACTTCAGGCTCTTGTGATCAGAGAATACCTTAAAAGTAGCTCCAGATCGTGAGTAGGATAATTCTCTTCATATGGCTTCAACTGTCTTGAGGCATAAGCAATTACCTTCCCATTCTGCATCAACAAGCACCCCAAACCATTCTTCGAGGCATCAGTATATACTTTGAAATTCTCACTCCCTTCAGACAAGGCAAGAATAGGAGTTGTAGTCAGGCGCTCCTTCAAAGTTAGGAATGCCTTCTCACAACTCTCATCCCACTTGAATCTATTTTCCTTCCTCATTAAAGTAATCAACAACTTAGCTATTTTTGAGAAGTCCTTTACAAACCTCCTATAATAACCAGCCAAACCCAGAAGACTTCGAATATCTCCAACATTTTTCGGCCTCTTCCACTTGGCAACTGCTTCAATTTTACTTGGATCTACCGACAATCCATCTTTTGACACAACATGACCCAAAAACGCCACCTTCTCCAACAAAAACTCATATTTACTCAACTTGTCATAAAGATTATTCTACCTCAAAGCCTGCAATACAATCCTCAAATGTTTCACATGCTCCTCCTCATCCTTGGAATACACCAGGATATCATCGATAAAGACAACTACGAACTGATCCAAATAGGGACTAAACACACGGTTCATTAAGTCCATGAAGACTGCCGGTGCATTAGTTAACCCAAATGGCATAACAACAAACTCATAGTGTCCGTATCTAGTCCTAAATGCAGTCTGAGGAATATCTTCATTCTTAATTCCCAATTGGTGGTATCCCGACCTCAAAACAATTTTAGAAAATATTCCAGCCCCACTCAACTGGTCAAACAAATCATCAATTCGAGGTAAAGGGTACCGATTCTTAATGGTCACATTATTCAGCTCCCTGTAATCAATACATAACCGCATACTCCCATCCTTCTTCTTGACGAATAACACAGGTGCTCCCCAAGGTGACACACTTGGCCTCACATAGCCCTTATCTAAAAGTTCCTCGAGCTTCTTCTTAAGTTCCTCCAACTCTTTAGGTCCCATCGTGTAAGGTTCTTTATAAATTGGTCCCGTTCCAGGTTTTAATTCAATCGCAAAATCTATGTCCCTCTGAGGTGGCAACCCAGGAATATCATCCGGAAACACATCCGGAAAGTCCTTCACTACCTCAATTTCACACGCCCTAGGCACCTCTTCTCGCAGGTCTCGCACATGACACAAAATTAATTGTCCTCCCTTACTCAACAAGACTTTAAGGTAGTTATAGAAATAAGTTTAATTTTACATTAGGTTTTAACAACAAATCCTTTATAAGACACCCTTACTCCCTCGGTCCCCTTAAGGCGACTTTGTTTTGGTGACAATCAATAAAGGCTTTTTATTTTCTTAACCAATCCATCCCTAAGATCACCTCAAAGCCTCCTAAAGGAAATTCAATTTAAATTAGAAACAAAAACAACCTCCCCAATTTTAATTGGCACGTCATTATAGACTCGACTACAAGGAATAGACTTCCTCAAAGGTATAGTTACAAAATCCTTAACATCATCAAATAAGTCTATTTCTAGGGGCTCTATCATGTTCACTTGATATAAAGGAATAGGTTGCCCCCGAGTCAAACAAAATAAAGGTTGGTTTACAATTAACAAGGAATGTACCCGTGACAACGTGAGCATCATCCTTAGCTGCTTCCTTCCCCATCATAAACAACTTCGCACTACTCTTAGCTCCTCCCTAACTAGCTCATGCTGACCCATTCTGTTGACCTCCATTCATTATCTTATGAAAAGTTCCGCTTCTCGTGCTTTGATTATTGTTGTAACGGTTCTGATTAGAATAGTTGTTGTTGTTGTTGCTCTTCTAATAGCTTCCACCTCTAGACCTCTGATTATAGTTTCCATAGCTCTGCATAGGAGTGTGGAATCCTCCACTCTGGTTCACATTAGTATATCCCCTTCCTTGGCCACCTAGAACAACTATGCAATTAAGAACTTTATGACCCAGCTTCCCACACGTGACACAACTAACTCCGTTACCAGCCACCGGTCCAGTTCGGCCGTAGTTCCCACGGCCCACTCCTTTATTTGGTGCACTATTCGAGAAATACAAACGGAATTAATTTGCATTTTGCTTCTTGTTCCCAGCACTCTCACTTATAGACTCATGTCTTTGTTTTCTCACCCATTTCTTTCTTTTCCTCTTTTAGCATATCAACAATTCTTTCAGCGTGCCCAGCTCTTTAATATACATCATTCACACTACTTGGCTGACCAGTTGTCAGACTCTTCTTGATAGTTGTTGTTAACCCCTTCTCAAATCTGAGTGCTAACTTCTCTTCATTGAAATTTAAGTTAGTCACATACTCCGAGAACTCCATGAACTTGTTGTAATAGGTCTCCAATGTCATCTCATCGGTCATCTTAAAGGAATCAAATTCTACTCTCATTTTGCTACTAATATGCTTTGGAACAAATACAGCTCTCATAACCTTCGTGAATCCTGATCACTTCACATAAGGAGAGTTATTCCCTTACTAGCTTCTCTTATGGCCTCCTTCTTACGTGTCCACCACAAACAAACTTTCCCTCTCAGTTAGTATGTAGCTTGATCTACTTGCAGCCCCACAGGACACTTTAGGAGTTCAAAAAGGTTGTCAAACTCTCTGTGCCAATCTCCCAATAAAGATGCTTCACCTAATCCATCATACTTCGTCGAGTTCTGCCTCGCAATAGAAGCACTCACCTTATCTGGATCCTGAGCTGACCCCTTTGACTTCAATGTAGCCGTCAAAGCTTCATTCATAGCACAATCAGACGATCAATCTCCTCTTGAGACATAGTAGTAGATGTAGGTGTAGATTTCTTTGGAGGCATGATTATGATATAAGAAATAAAATGAAACACATAAGCTTCTGCTTAGGAAATATGGCATAAGGTGTAAAATAGGTATGTCTGCAAATAAAACAACATGTGATGGACTGGCTGGCCACTAGCCAGCCCACACAGTGATCCCTACCGCGGCCTCCACGACCCTTATTACCTCACGGCCACCGTGAGCCACACACCCACAATTACAAACACCATTCACAAATCATAAATCACAACATATTACCAATTATTTCTATCTATCATGGTTTAGGGTCACAAAAATCCGAATATCACTAGACATTAATTCTACGACACATATCACAGCAAAATCAATGCATATGAAACTTTTAATTAAGATTACTAGCATTAGCATTCTCAAGTATATAAACCGATTGATAATCCAATTCACCATATAATTCATAAGACCACTCAAGTACAAAACAAGTTCCAATATATTCCCACATCACACGGCCTTAAGCCATTCATACCATCACACAATACTTACCTCACTCCGCATCCTGCAGCAAGGTTAGCAATATCCATCTTAAGGCAAACAATTGACCCTTAAGAATTAATACAATTTCATTTTAATTGCCCCACACTTAATTTTCTCTCAAGGTGGCCAGTTTAAAACTGAAAGGGCCAAAAGTTTAGTGTGAGGGGGCCCTTTCTCATCCCAAGCCTAACGGGGCTCATATTAGTTTCAACCCACGCTTCATTTTATTAGACACATCCTATATTCTTTGTTTTTCATTAGTTTTAGACATGAGGAACGTTCTCTCTAATACAACACAACAAATACCTTGCATTTTTGACGTTTATGAAGCCAACTCTCGACACAAAAAAGCGTCGATAATTATATTCTCGACGCTTCTTAAAAGCGTTAAAATTTTTCCGTCAGTATTTTTGGATACTTTTTAGCGTCACCAATTTTAACGCCTTTATGCGAAAATAATAAAAACTACGCTTTTTAGTGTCACTTCTATCACATAATCACGACGCTAAAATTATATATTCATGACGCTTTTAAGCGTCATTTGTTCATTTTCTCTATAACAAATTATTGTATGCATCAATTTTGTCTTACACATACATCACGACATATATTTAATCAAAGTTCTTACATTATTGACGACTGGGGTCGTTAAATTATAACAAAACCTCATAATTAATAACCAAGAAAACTCGAAAATACTTATAATTAGTAGATACTACAATTATTATATTATTCAATCATGCCAAAATAGAAAGAGTGTTAAGTGAACTTAATCCAAAATACATATTAAAACTCAAGTTATCAAATGGTACTAGAACAAAAAAAATCTCTTGATAAAATAATTCGACGCGATAGTTGTAGCAGATAACATTCCGCCTCATTATTCAGGCGCGACTTGACCATCCGAAGACATAGCAAACTAAATGACTTAGCCAATGTTAAGTCAATGACTCATTTTCTTCTAAACATTAATGTTGTAGTACACCCAAACATTCATTTGACAATAAATCAAGCCATGACCCAAATTCATAGATATAAAAACAGCATTTAACATAGATTGGTTGTACAAGAAAATGAAGCCATGGCCCTAGTACCCTTAGTTGCGAAACTTAGGTTGGCTACACATGCGTTTTTACATTAACAAAAGGCAATATATTACCATTCTAAGCAGTGAAATTTCAATTGTAGCATCATGACTCTACCTAGTAGCAGCGGACTTCACAGATGGATACACATGGTGATAGAACAGTGAAATAAGTAAGAAGTACCTATGTATTGGTTTCATGTAAGATGTTCTTTACAAGGTTTACGACCTGATTTGATGTTGTTCCGGTGCTTAGAACATCCAGAACTTTCTTTAGCAAGTCTTGATTCGTATTATTCATCTTCATTATATCTTGATTTTGCTTGATCAGCCCTTCATTTAACTCGATCAAATTAGCCACTTTTTTCTTAATATTCTCTAAATTTAACCCGTCATTCTCAACATTATGGAACTTCTCTTTCCTTAATATACTATGAACACCAAATGCATCACTTTGTTTCACACCAAATCAATAACCCATTAGACGATTAGGGATTTCTCCCACGTACATTAGCTTGTTGAAAGCTTCATTCTCAATTTGTACACGAGACTTTGTACTTGAATATATATCGATTTCTGTCTGAACATTAGCATCTGCATCATCCTATACTCGACAAAATTAAAAGTATAAAGCTCATTAAAGCAACATTTCCAAAGAAGATATATCTGAAGGAAAAGTAGATCTATATACTTACATATTCATATATGATATAATTTAATTTGTCATAAAATTAAATATGGATTTTATGCATGCAAACAAATGAGCAAAATAGAGGAGAAATCATGTTCTTACATTGGATGTTTCGGATTATGGGCACAAGAGAGATCACCTTTCTCTCTTGTTCTTGTGCTATCCTTTAATGGAAGAACCAAGATCCAAGTATAGGATCTCTCCCTAAGCTTAATACCCAAGGCTTTCTCTTAATAAAAATTAATATTATAGGAACTAGTACAATATTAATCTTAGTAGAAAATTGATCCAAAATATTATATAACACTTGAATATTTCGGTTTTTAGAGAGAAGAAGAGGAGAATTATTTTTCTCTCTAGAATACTAATTTTTGGATGAGTGATGGAATGAATAAGATTTACAACATTTTGTATGTTATTAGGTTAATGAGATGAAAAACCATGATGGTTTTCTCTTCTAAAAAACCGGGTGGAAGGGGGGCTTTTAGGGGAGCCAATGCATGCAATTGTTGCTCTTAACAATAAACAATAGGGTTGCATGGCTAAATAGTAGGTAATCATTGTGTTTCTATTAACTTAATCAAACACAATATTAGCCTAAACTACTCCCTTATTTCGGCACATATGGATAACAAGTAATCCATTTTATTTTTGTCAATTGTCAATATGTCACATGTCATATGTCACATAAATTTGTTATGTATTTTTAACATATTAAAAATCAACGTATTATTAAAAATACGTCACATACAAAAAAAATTGACTTAGTAATTTCATAATTACTTGTACCAAAATATTTTACCATTTATAAATCACAACAGATTGTATTTATAATAATTCATTCAATTCCGATTGTTTCTTTAAACAATAATTTCATCCGAGTAATGATACAATTCGATTACTTAGACCGTATCTCATTTAATCACATTTTAATATGATACGTAAATTTTACTTCCAAAATCGTCCGTCAATTTTCAAATAATTTAATTAACTCGTAACGTTATACGATTAATTAAATAATCATTTAAGAGTGTTGCCCTATAGGTATGACCTAGGGGTCAACTGATCACCACCGTCGCACGACAGTAATGTCAAACTCTAGTCAGCCAATCATTACCGATATATGTTGACCAGTTGACAGTAACAATATTACTTCCCAATTGTATTCTTTATAATGAGATTTAAACATGTGATCATCATGATCAACAGTCGTGATCGCATTATTGTCGGAGGACACATATTCCAACAATCTCCCACTTGTCCTCGACAAGTGTGCGTCACCAATTCTCTTATCCTATTACTATCTCCCACTCAATGCAAGGTGTGTTTCAGGTCGTACTTGCAAGTGATCATATCGAGAGTGGTTTCCTCGATCTGGAGAATAACTGATTGACCGGACTTATCTATCATAGATACTTTCCGAGCGTGGCCACGCATTTCCAGTTCATTACTCCTCGAGTGGCCCTGAGATATTGTTATAACCCTGACTTGGGGTGGACAATTCCTATCGCACTCATTCCCTTCGACTAGCCACAACCATCATAACCCAAAATATGCCCATTTGACCCCATTTACGAAGGTCGTAGTAACACAAATCAAAGTTAATCTGAAACTGTGCCATCTTAGGTGAATAGTCTTTAGTCAAAAGAATCGACTCATTTGAATACTATAGTAGCTCTCGCCACGACCAGGCTATATAAATTTGCCAGAACTCTATAAGCGGTCATTAGGCCCGACAAAATGTTCCTAACAGTCTTCCTATGTGATCGACTAGTCATCTCACATGACTCTATGGCACTTGAACTTGCCATCAATCGCATCACATTCTAGTCACTTTGAGACGTCACCTCATATAAGTAACTATGGGCAAATACAATGTTAATCCATGTTCACTTTAACGGGGTTCAATTGTCTCTACAACCCATTTGGATATAACAATGTACAAGGTGAGTTAATAATAACTCAAACGACAAATGTCGACATCACACTCGAGTAGTCCATATCATATTACAACCTTGTGATGTATATCATAAGTGTAAACACTTATTGATTGCAATAAAAGTTTAACATACCATGTGTCCATGCATTCAAACTTCTCGCACTTGCATTTTCCTTTACGTTCATGTTCTCTCTTATAGCATGAACTTCACCAAGTACACATCAAGGTTCCCGACCTTGGTTTCGGTCCTTTAACTTGAAAGAACTTTCTTATCGACTATCACATAACGAACGAATTTGTGATGAATGATATAACTTGTACTGATCAAGTACTCCATCCACACACAATGCACTAGGTATATGTTTTGTAGAATCTTGTAACAATTTGTCAATATTATTAGCTTAGCACTTCTCACAAGTCCTAGCTTAACTAGGAAAGATTATTTTTGAATAACCTCTTATTCAACCAAGCATCTTTCCAAAACTTCTTATTTCTCTTTCTAGGCTTGAAAGATTTGGGATTCTCATAAATCCTTACATGTGCTCGGACTTTCTATAATATGTGCAACCTCTTGACACATATAAGAGCATTCTGACAAACACCGAAATCGCTCACCAGATTCTACTTGAGAATTCATGACGTTTCTATTTTGACTTACCAATCAATCATCATGCTCTTATGCATATGATTCATAATTGGACATGTACATGATTATTCTAATGGCGGAAACATTAGTTACTAATAATCATGAGATCAACCGTTCATAGGTTCAATGAACGACCATGACTGCTAATGGCAATTCCATTTTCATTTACATGAATAACCTATGTGAATGTTGATACGATGTGTATCTCTTAATACTAATCCAACATTCCTTGATGTAATTGGATTCATCATTGTCCATTTTCATCCAGAATTGAAAACTCAAATGCTTCTTTATGAAAGAAGGTATTAGCTCGTCATTCTTTAATGAGTGATGAGTTGTAAACATTCAAAGGATGATAGCTCCCACTAAATTCCATGTCTTCACATGAGAATTTCTTAACTCCCACTCGATTTCACACATTTCGAAATTGACTTCTCAATCGAAATTTTATCAAGAATTGAAATATAAATTGCATTGCCAAGTTATTAGGATAAAACCATATATGTTCCCATCATATCCTTTCAAAATACCTATTTTGAAGTGGTCTCATCTTAACCTTATGGAAAGAGATTTTAAATCTCCACACACTCATGTCATAATGATGTGTAGCAATGTCATTATTCAAATATAAACAATATCTAGAATACGTCCTTCGCAAATACCCTTTTGGAAGGAGGTTTAACCATTTCATAATGAGGTTAAGTAATGACATTTGCGTGGTTAAAACTTTGGCCATTGAAGATATCGGTATATCAAATTTTGCAACTTGATCATAACTAGTATGTAACTTTGATTCATTTAGGCTCTTAAGTAAATCTCAAGGTTGAAAATATTGGTCAAAATTTCCATAAACTTAGTCAAAAACTTGTTAAGACTTTACATTAGTCATTTTTCTTCCAAAACTTTCTTTTGGTCTCCTCGTGTAGTTATCTTGAGAATATACTCTTATGATTACTTCACTTGGTCTCTTTAGTCATATAGATCTAACTTGAGACCATAGATCTCATCTATTCGGCATACTATGTGAATAGATATACCTTCATTCAAATCATTCTCTCTTGCGTAGATCTTCATTTACACAAGTACACAATTTTATCTTGCCTTGTGCGTTGTGTCCTCATTTTTCTCCCACTCTATCTTTAGAATAAATACACTTTAGATTCAAAGATAGCATATGAGACACAAATAATGATGTTGAAGTATAAGGAGAACTATCTCATAGATTGACTAATAGTTTTAGATTTCATATGTGTACTTGGTGATTGACATACCTTTAAGAGAGTTCATAGACTCAAAATCACTTTATAAATGATCATACACAAGCCTTAAGCATGTGGACATATAATGAAACCCGTCATTATATTTGTCTATTAGATCACTTTAAGTGAATAATCTTATGTTTCAAAGTGCAAGCATTTAAAGATGAATTTTAGAACATAAAATGATAAATGATAAAACGGGTGACTTGGGTTGTAAACCAAGTCACCATTATCCAAAATACAAACCATTATCCAAAATACCTTTCCATGTCGAACACGGAAACTCAAGGTTCTAAAATTCAAAACATAATTTAAAATAAGACAATGAAAAGCAAAGCTCCATGAAAGCTATCCCTAGCTTCTTGATGGTTTCTCATGCTTGCTTTTCCTTTCCCTTGTCTTTGCTTGGTGGAGGCCCTATTTACAATAAAAAGGGAGATACATTATCACAACTTTGCATCATAATACCATAGTTGAATTAGAAACATAAAAGAAGGATAGTCATTTACCTACTGGAGTGATCTTTCCAGCCTTAATATCACCAAGGTATTTGGAACAATTTATTTTCCAATGTCCCATACCATTACAATAATGGCATTTATCAAGAGGACCCTTGTTGATATTTGAGGTGCTAGCTTCACAAGTCTTAGCTTTGGTGAATGTGGGAGCTTGCTTCTTGCCCTTTCTCCCATTCTTCTTGAACTTCCCCTTACTCTTAGTGCTTATGTTAAGCACATCCTTGGGAGGGTTCACATTTAACCCCATGTCCCTCTCGGCTTGCACAAGTAACTTGTGCAACTCCTCAAGAGACACATCCTTGTCTTGCATGTTAAAATTCACCCGGAATTGAACATACGCTTTCCCCTTTAGACAAGGAGTGTAGAATCCTATCTACAATGAGTTATTTGGGGATTTCAACCTTTTGAATTTTCAAGGTCTCGACAAGCTCCATAAGTTTGAGCACATGAGGGCTAACCTTTTGGCCCTCTTTGAAGTCGAGATCAAAGAATGCCGCGGCCACCTCATATAGGACGATCCGCGGAGTTTGTGAAAACATGGTCACAAGTTTGGAGTAAATCTCATTAGCATTGCCCATTTTAAAGGCTCTCCTTTGGAGGTCCGCCTCCATCGCAAATATCAAGACATTTTTCATTGCGGCGGACTCCTTTTGGTAAGCCTCATATGCTTCCCTAGTGGCGGCGGTCGACCTAGTAGTAGGTTCGGGTGGAGAGGCCTCGGTAAGGTAACGAAGCTTGTCGTCACCTTGGGCGGCCAATTTGAGTTGGGCATCCCAATCGGAGAAATTTGACCCATTCTTTTCAAGTTTACATCGATCCATAAAGGATCGGAGCCATGATGAACTAGCGAGAGGTGTGGCGTTTGGAGTTGGTGTTGCAATTTGTTATGAGAAAAAGAAGTGGTCTACAAAACAAAATATAAGGAGTAAAACAAATGTCGTTTTCACAATAATACTCGTAAAAATTGTATGATTTAAACAAGTTTTATGCATTTTTATAGTGACCTCTACCCAACTAGATAAATGATTCCAAGACCCAAATTCATATTAACTTAGGCACGGGGTAGCCGATGAAACCTTTATCAATATAACTCGGTGGATTAACCTTTTAATCGATTCTACTTTTAGAACTCTTGGTCGATAAACTTACTCTAATGTTTATCTATAGCCCAAAACACATCAACAAGGGCACGGGGTAGCCGATGAAACCCTTATCAATTACTTTTGTTGAGTTCAATCCAAATTTCGAATAAATGTGTCCATTATCCAAACCCACATCAACTTAGGCACGGGGTAGCCGATGAAACCCTTATCAACATGAATTCGGTGGATTAGACATTTATCACCCACTTCCCCTACGTAACAAGGTTTGTACCCCGGGGTAGCCGAGTGCACTCCCTCGCGAAATAGGTTTTCATGGTTTCTACTATTTGGTAAGGCTATGTCTCAATTAATTGTTTTAGCGAGAGGTCATGTCAATTTATTATCTATCACGTTTTAAGTGAACTAAAGCGGTGAACTACGATAATTTTAATTGACACGGTCGATAAATTCGATAAAAGAAAATGCATGTTTTAGTTATGGCGATTTAGCAATGCATGTGACATAAAATAAAATGCAAGCATAAAAATAAATAAATAAATCCTAGTATGACCTTTCCTAAAATAGAAAAACTATTTAACTATTACATATTCGGAAACCAACTCCATTGGTCCCTTGAACTTCGGTTGTGGCACGCATCTCGAGGTAACACCGTCTTTATGTATCGCCATTCTTGAAGAAATCCGTCTTTGGGAACTCCAGAATGAATAAAATTACATAATAAATTACATAATTTCCTATTATACATTTGTAACTAAAATAAAATAAAACTATTAAATTACAAAACGGTGATACGAGATCACAATAAAATTACAACCGAATCGATATTCCCATACATTTCGGGAAATACCAATTAAAATCTAAGGCCATACAAGGTAAAATTACATAATTCAAAATTACATAAATTAAAATTATGACAATAAAGAAAATGCAGCATTATAATATGTATGAACATGCTCAAATTTATGCTAAATCGCCTTTAATTAGCCAATATCGTATATAACTCGATTTTTACGGATTTGCGTGATTTCAACATTTTACAATCACAAAAATACATAAATTCATATTTATGCATAAGTTAATTACCCTAACCTCTTAGGACTCAAAATTTAGTCTTCACTAATAATTTGACCATAATTAACTCATTTTTATAAAATTGTTCATTAATGGGCCAAAAATTACAAAAATAAGCTATAAACTTCAAATAAATCACAAAATTTCAAATAAATTCAAAATTCAAAATTTAAACTCATGAACATTCTGGAAAAATACCATGACACTCATAATGTTCAAAATCTTAGGTTAAAAATTTCGAAATTTTTCCGGAAAAACAATGTTGCGGTTTATCGGTTTTAACTAAAATAATCATAAAAACATGGAAAAATTATATTCATTAACTTTTCAATTTTAGATCTGAAAAAGATAATAAAATGCAATATTAGACGTTTTTCCTAAGCCATAGATTATGTTTTATTAATTTTTCACTAATAATGTCACTATTTATGCTATTTTTCTTCAAAAATCCATAAATCATGCAAAAAGACTTCTTTATAGACAATTATTTTACACACATCTTTTAAAATTGCATGTGACAACATATTAAATTTCTATGACCAGATTCGAAATTTAACTCATATTAACCTATTTTTCACCTAATTCCGAATTTAATAATGAAAAATCCATTTTTCGAGCATAACAAGTCCAAAAATTATGAAAATTTACAGGTTATCTCAAAATAATATATGTGACAACATATCCAAAAATCATTGGAAAATTCGAAGTATAGCTAATTTTAGACCAAAAATGACATTTTTACTCGTAAAATCATATTTAAATGCCATTATTGTATAATATAAACAATAAAAATCCGTAAAATTAACCAAAATATCCTAAAACATTTTAGGACCAGAAATATTAACATGCATGAGATAATTTCGTGATATATCATAATAACACAAATTTTTCAAGTTTTATATGTTATTCTTATAACTCGGAAAAACTTTTAACTGATTTGCATGCAAACAACCATGGCTCTTGATACCGATTGAAGGAAAAGTAGATCTATATACTTACATATTCATATATGATATAATTTAATTTGTCATAAAATTAAATATGGATTTTATGCATGCAAACAAATGAGCAAAATAGAGGAGAAATCATGTTCTTACATTGGATGTTTCGGATTATGGGCACAAGAGAGATCACCTTTATCTCTTGTTCTTGTGCTATCCTGTAATGGAAGAACCAAGATCCAAGTATAGGATCTCTCCCTAAGCTTAATACCCAAGGCTTTCTCTTAATAAAAATTAATATTATAGGAACTAGTACAATATTAATCTTAGTAGAAAATTGATCCAAAATATTATATAACACTTGAGTATTTCTGTTTTTAGAGAAAAGAAGAGGAGAATTATTTTTCTCTCTAGAATACTAATTTTTGGATAAGTGATGGAATGAATAAGATTTACAACATTTTGTATGTTATTAGGTTAATGAGATGAAAAACCATGATGGGTTTCTCTTCTCAAAAATCGGGTGAAAGGGGGGCTTTTAGGGGAGCCAATGCATGCAATTGTTGCTCTTAACAATAAACAATAGGGTTGCATGGCTAAATAGAAGGTAATCATTGTGTTTATATTAACTTAATCAAACACAATATTAGCCTAAACTACTCCCTTATTTCGGCACATATGGATAACAAGTATTCCATTTTATTTTTGTCAATTGTCAATATGTCACATGTCATATGTCACATAAATTTGTTATGTATTTTTAACATATTAAAAATCAACGTATTATTAAAAATACGTCACATACAAAAAAATTGACTTAGTAATTTCATAATTACTTGTACCAAAATATTTTACCATTTATAAATCACAACAGATTGTATTTATAATAATTCATTCAATTCCGATTGTTTCTTTAAACAATAATTTCATCCGAGTAATGATACAATTCGATTACTCAGACCGTATCTCATTTAATCACATTTTAATATGATACGTAAATTTTACTTCCAAAATCGCCCGTCAATTTTCAAATAATTTAATTAACTCGTAACGTTATACGATTAATTAAATAATCAATTAAGAGTGTTGCCCTATAGGTATGACCTAGGGGGTCAACTGATCACCACCGTCGCACGACAGTAATGTCAAACTTTAGTCAGCCAATCATTACCGATATATGTTGACCAGTTGACAGACAATATTACTTCCCAATTGTATTCTTTATAATGAGATTTAAACATGTGATCATCATGATCAACAGTCGTGATCGCATTATTGTCGGAGGACACATATTCCAACAATATTAAGCAACATCACAAGTTTTTATGTTTACCAAAAAGTCTTCAGTTACTCTGTCTTTGACAAATGTTCCGTCTTTCTTTTGATGAGTACTCCTAAACATTTCCAGTACACTTGGTTCCCTATTATTTCTCTCCTCCTAAAACACAATATCAACAAGATGATATGGCTAAATATACTAAGAAATGTAATGCATGGATGTGTTAAAATTGGATGAAGTCATATAAAAGAAGCTCGTATATTAGCATAGCTTTTAGTTCCGGATGTATGAACATGATTTTGAAGTGCACGTGCTTCTTTTCCACAATCTGAATACTTATGCATCCAAATTAAAATCATAAATAATTCTACATCAGGCACATACGCGGCTAAGTACACCATTATGTCACCATTCTTTGCTATATACTTGTCCCTTTCCGTACCAGTAATCAACCAAATCAATCAAACTGTCACGAGGATGTCCAGAAGGCGTAGATTAGTATATCTGTTCTTTCGTCAAAGTTGTAGATTTAAAAAGCTTCTTCTTTAAGGAATGTCTATATAGTCTCAAGCTTTTACCCGTGCGCTTCAGAATTCCTTGGTCGTAGCAATCATCATCGGGTATAACAAAACGAGACTTGGAAGAAAAAATAAATAAATAAATAAATACATTATAGTAAAGCACATTAAATTTGAATCTCCACTAACCAATTCGTAAAAAGAGATCAACTTTACAGATTAGGAGAAATTCTTACTCGAATCAACATAAAAATATCAACTTTGAAGTTTTCTTTGACATGACGCCAATTTGTTTCTCTAATTGGACAAAACTGCTCCTGTTTTGCGACATGCCCAATAAATCTTACAAGAATATGCCCCTCTTTTTTCAGCGGTTGCTAAAACTCATTAAAAGTAAAAGTACTTCACGCCGTTTGCGTGCCAAACATCATTAGGCTGGATTAAGTGACTGACCAAATCTTAATTTCCTTCAGCATCTACAAAAAAAAATGCAAACTAAAAGTATCAAAATAAAACGCAAAAAAAAAAAAATGCACACTAAAAGTATCAAAGTAAAACGCAAGCTAATTGTATTGACTCGAAGGTAGTATTTATAAAAGCACACTAAAAGCTGGAGAACCTTACCTATTGTTACAACATCCTCGTCCTCGTCAAATTCTACTTCATCTGGCCATTCAGGTATTAAATTACGACGTGTGGGCTTGAACAGTTCTCGGACATTATTGGATCTAGTTTGTTGACCATTCTCTGAACTGAAAGTCTCTTTGGGTGCATTTGGTAATTCTTGATCCTTTGGGATCACTTCGACATCATCAGAGAGGTTGTTGAGAATTCTGTTTTGATGAGTAGGTCTGAGATCACGTGTTTAAGAATAATGATTGGATTGAGGAATAGAACACCTTGAGATACGTGCCTTATTATTACGAGTGCATGAAGTCAGAGAAGCATCATGTGTCCGAGGGACAGCAAAGGACTGGATATCAATTAATGGGGAGGCAGTAGACTTCTTTTTGTGAAGTATCTATGGATCAGGTTCCTTGGATGGGTTCCCTTTTTCAAAGTCTTTCTCGAGTGAGGATCTCTGCTGTCCCATTACTGAAATCTTAGTGTTTGATGCTTTTACAAGATTTCTCCAGATGGGTGATTCTTGATCCTTTGGGCTCACTTCTACACCATTAGAATTGCTTTTGAAAAATTTGTTCTCACAGTTGAGCCCAAGATCACACGTCAGAGAAGTGTGAGAATGTGTCTGAGGGCAAGCAACAGACTGAATATTAAATGTTGGGGAAGTGGTAGACTGCTTATTGTGAAGTATCATGGGCTCAGGTTCCTTTGATGGGTTCCTTTTTTTCAAAATCTTTATCGAGCGAGGATCTCTACTGTCCCATTACTGAAATCTTCTTCTTTGATGTTTCAGTTACAGGATTTCTCCAAATTGGTGATTCTTGATCCTTTGGGCTCACTTCTATAGGCAGAGAATTACCATTAATTTGAGGATATGTAGAAGACCGTAGGTTCTGCTGTTGAAAAGTTTTGTCAAGCGAGGATTTCTGACATCCGAGTACTGAGAACTTCCTACTTGATGCTTGAGTTTTAGCATTTCTCCAAATGGGTGCAGTTTTTGTTGTTTGAAGCAGTGAGCTTTCATTGATATTACAAGGGGAATCACTACTAAATATATTATGGGCTTTGGATGGGTTGACTTTGTTAGCTAGCATAGCCTTTGTATTGGCGTTCTGCTATTTTTGAATCATTAGGTTTTGGCCGTTATGAGGTTCCTTCAACTTATAGGATTTCAATCTAGCTTCATGCATACAATTACTCAAAAATTTGTCACTGCCAAGTTAGGGTTTACCAGTAGGAGGTTTAAATGGGCCCTATCTCACATCAGCTGCACCGATGAGAACAAGATAATAATGCCCAGGAGAAACAAGAGAAACACTCACATGATAAAACAGATTGAGATTAACAGAAGTTTACCGCAAGCAGTTCTTCCAGCAGCATTACCGGCATTACCGGTGCTCTTGTTGAGCTCATGAACCCCTATAATATATTATAGAAAACAAAGGCCTTTAGGATTCACAGAAAATGAATGGTGTTACGTTACTCGTTCCTTGTGTTAGTCCTATATAGTCCAAATAATGCATCTCCTCGCGCAAAGTAATAATGCATCTCCTCACCTCTCTATTATATACTTAAATATTAAATTGATTTTTGCCGTTATATAAAAGAAAAAGTAAGTGAGTTGTGCCGCATATTTATCAATATGTGTTATGAATTATAACGTTAGGGAGTTCCCCACTGACCCCGTTATTAGACATTTTAGAGAAGGGCAGAGAGGCAGCTTTGAACTCATAAGAGCTCATGCCTCACGCTTTTCATTTATTATCTTCTTTCTTTTCATACATATTGTTCAAATTTTGAACAATGGTAATGTAAGTTTGTTCATAGCAAATTCACCCAAAACCGAAGGAAATGCCAACATAAAGATAGTGGTGGATGTTACGATTACATGTGAGTTATGATATAAGGAGGAGGAGACACATGAACATTTTACCAAAATAAAAAAAAGGATAGTGGTGGATTATTAAAAATACCAAATTGTAACGTGTGTATGTAAAAAGAAACTACCCCTTCCAAGGTCATCATCACCACTCATGACATTGTCTGTCAATGTATTCGACGAAACTGGAACATTGGAAGTCCGCTTCTTAACCACTTGTGATTCATCATTTTCTGTCATCAATGCTCTTGTTCTTTTGCTTTGATAACTCATTGTCGATTAAAGTAATCGTTGATATATCCTAAAAACAATGAACAGATAATTAGTGCACTTTTATCACGAGTAGAAAAACAAAAAAATCAAAGAATTAGATAGAAAATTGGTAGAGAACTGATACGTGCATTTTATATAGTCTCTTTGAGCCTCTTATGCACATATTTCTATGTAATTCATGTAGTTTTAGGTTACGAAATGCCCCGAATAGTTTACTTTGGTTCGTTTGGCTTTAGTTGCAGGAATGGACCTAAAAGAGTAGAATTGAGCTTTCTACTGTCCCTTTAGCCTGCATTCAGGAGACGGAAGGAATTAGAGCGGAAATACTGTTGCCTTGGGATGCGTGAAAGTGCTTTGGAAGCTAAATCAACGAGTCATAACTGACTTCAGTGGTGGAGTCATCGATCGAGAGGTTTTGCTTGCCTATATGCTCGATCGAAAGCCTTTGGGTGGTGAATAGTACTCGATCGAACCACTGCTTTGTTCGATCGAGAGGTGCTCAAATGGTGTTCCTCGATTGAGTAGTGATGTACTCGATCGAGAGGGTCTGCTGGAGGATTGACTCAATCGAGTGATTCCAATATGCTCGATCGAGCACTTTGTTATTGAACGTAGATTTTATTATCTTTAATTATCGTGCTTAGGTTAAATAAATATCTCTCCTATAAATAAGAGAGACTTAATCAGGTTAAAGACATTCTTCGTACTTCAGCTTTCACTCTTGTTCGACGTCTATTTTCCGGATCTCAACTTTTGTAACTTCCCTTCTCCCTCTTATTCAAGTATTATTTCTCTTTTGCACATCTCTTTACCGTGTTTAGTACTGCTTTATTAATCGCTTTATTTATTGTTATGCATAGCTAATTTCTCTAATGCTAGGATTAGGGGAACCATGGAAGTTAAACGATGATGCGATAATTAGGTTAGGAGGTCTATATATGAGAATTGTTTTATAGCAAAATAACTGTAATTATTAAGTTGAATGCACGCAACTGAAGTAACTAAACTGGTTAAATTCAGACCTAGATCGGAAGATTGGAATGAACAGACCTGTTATGAATAATAGACTACTTTAATGAGGGCGGAAGCTAAGTTAGTAGTATTTTAGGGCGGATAGCGGACAAGAAGGACCTTTCCTTTACCCTTCTCACATCAGACCGAATGACCTACCTTTAGCTGATTTGTGTAATATAATGGTGAACCGACATCTTGGCATATGTCTTTCTATTTTCTCTCAATCCTTTTCACTCTTGCCTTTTTAATTGTTTTTGTTGGAGCTTGTGTCCTCCACAAATTAGTGTGATCACATTCATAAATCTCTTATAGGTTCACAAGGGTATACTTCGTATTTTACCAGTTGATTAACGATTACCTAATAACGGTTGGCTTGCTAGAAAGTTTGACGTTATTATCATACTGATGGCGATGATCAACTGGTCCCTAAAAGTCACACCTAAAGGATGTGGGAAATTATCTGTATACTTCCCTTATTATTAAGGATTATAACGAATTTATTATGATGAATACGAGTCATAAAATAAATTACATAAACAAAATAGTAGAGAATTAAGAAATAACCTTCGGTCCTAGCTAATATGGCCTATGAACAATATCGCAATGATATTCTCCTATCAGTTGTGCCCAAGATGATATGAGATATGCCTATGTTCTTTGCTAGAATCGATCCCCAATTAACTGGTTAATTTTTAGGATTTTTTGTGTGTATTTGTGATGAGAGTATGTTAGGTTAGAATTAGGTTAGAAAATGATCTACCTCTCCCGTACTTAAACCGTGTATTAGGTGAGTAATAGGGTAGATTTTCTTTTCTAATTTTTTGGCCCAATTCAACCGAAACAATAAGAGGATATTTCTTCTTATTTTCGGTTTTTGACACCTACCAAAATAAGGTGATTAAATCTTCTTATTTTTGGTAGTTTACAAAATGTATATAAAGTGTATAATTTATAAATTGTCATTTAATTTATTCTGTATTAATAAGTCCACATACAACACCTTGCAGTCGATTTATTAATACCGGTCTGTAATAATTTATTATGACAATCTCGTATAATATATACTTTAATTATAAATATCGCATATTTATAATTAGCTTATTAAATATAACCGATTACATTTAATTACGAATTAACATATTAATTCGTCCAAGCTAACATTATATACATTAATTAAATATAACTTATTATATTCAATTTACGAATTGACAGTTAATTTGTCTCAGCTAATATTATTTAATCGGCATTAAATAATCGTCTCATTAACACGTTGACTAACTGTTTAGTCAATTATATGAACTAACCTTTTAGTCATATAAGGCATCAATGTGATTACATTTCCATAATCACATCTCTCAAACACATCCTTTAGGTGTGACTTTTAGGGACCAGCTGATCACCGCCATCAGTATGATAATAACGTCAAACTTTCTAGCAAGCCAACCGTTATTAAGTAATCGTTAATCAACTGATAAAATACGAAGTATACCCTTGTGAACCTATAAGAGATTTATAATGTTATCACACTAATTTGTGGAGGACACAAGCTCCAACAAACTCCCACTTGTTCTCACAAGTGTATGTGCGATAACCGATTCTCATATCCTAAAATTTCTCCCACTCAATGTAAAACAATTTGCAAAATCCGTATTCACAAAGGTCGTATTTTACAAGTGATATGTATCAAGAGTGGTTTTCCCGACTAGAGAGTAACTTAACTGATAAACGAATCATCATTCGAGCATGGCCATGTATTTCAGTTACAACTCCTCGAGTGGCCCTGAGAAATAAATAAACCTGATAAAGGTTGGATATTCTCTTCAACTCGAATCCTGCAGATGTAAGCACAGTATAAAATGACCCTGAAAAAATCTACTTAGTCTCCAGTTACGGCAGACCATGAGAAAGAAACCAAAGTCACCCAAAAACTGCCTTAATCTCAAGAGACAGTCGATAGTCAAAAGAATCGACTCTAGAAACACAATGGACGTCCAATCCACGACCTGGCACCGAATGTTTTTAAACATTTAGGACTCCATTACGTTGTCACAAAAAATTTGTCCTACGAGGTATCGTTATAACCCGTATTTGTGATCGATCAGCCAACTGATTGACTTATGGCTCGTTGAACCCACCATCAATCGACTGCACAATATGATAGCCAGAGTTATCAGCTCATATGGGCGATTACGGACCAAAACAAATATAATGTAATTCAGTTCACTTTGTGGCGTTCAATGTTGTCAGTACAATCCACAAGAAAAACAAAATATTATATTAAAACGATGAAGTTATAAATAGTATATGAAAAAGATAATGTATCAAATCCATAATCAACTACTACAACTCAGGAACACGTTTAATTGCCATGGAAATAACGTGCCCTTCATGCTTATCAAAATTCAACGGTTTAGTGAGAGGATCCGCGATGTTGTCATCCGAAGCTATCTTGTCAATCACTATCTCTTCTTGCTCCACGTAATCACGGATCAAGTAAGCTTTCCGATGTACATGTCTAGATTTGTTGTTAGACTTTGGTTCCTTAGCCTGGAAGATGGCACCTCTATCGTCACAATAGATGGTGATCGGGTCATTCGAACTAGGAACTATCGTAAGTCCTTGTAAGAATTGACGCATCCATATCGCTTCCTTTACTGCCTCCGAAGCGGCGTAGTACTCGGATTCAGTAGTAGAATCTGCTACAACACTCTGTTTGGAACTCTTCCAGCTGACCGCAGCACCATTAAGAGTGAACACGAACCCGGACTGAGATTTTGAATCATCTCGATCCGTTTGGAAGCTAGCATCTGCGTAACCGATTGCGCATAGCTTAGTATCGGCTCCATAAGTCAATACCCTATCCTTGGTCCTCCGTAGGTACTTAAGGATATTTTTAACAGCTATCCAGTGTGTTTCACCTGGATTCTTTTGGTACCGACTCGTCATACTCAATGCATATGCCACGTCTGGACGTGTGCATATCATGGCATACATGATTGATCCTATTGCAGATGCATAAGGAAGAGGAGTCATGCGCTCAATCCCTTCAGGCGTCGTGGGTGAGTGAGACTTGATTACTGCATCCTAGACGTCATTGGAAGGTTCCCCTTCTTGGAGTTGGTCATGCTGAACCTTTAAAGAATCTTATCCAAATAAGACTCCTGACTCAGTGATAACGTCCGTCGTGATCTATCTCGGTAGATACGGATTCCCAATATGCGTTGTGCCTCACCCAGAGCTTTCATCTGGAAATGGTTCTTCAACCATCCTTTAACCGAAGATAAGAGAGGAATGTCATTCCCAATCTAGAGTATGTCATTGACATACAATATCAAGAAAACAATCTTGCTCCCACTCGACTTGATATATAAGCATGGTTCCTCGACCGATCGAGTGAAACCATACTCTTTCATCACCTGGTCGAAACGATGATTCCAACTCCGAGAAGCTTGCTAAAGTCCATAAATGGAACGCTTAAGCTTGCATACTTTCTTAGGATGTTCAGGATCTATGAAACCTTCGGGTTGCACCATGTACAACTCTTCCTCCAAATAACCATTTAAGAAGGCGGTTTTCACATCCATTTGCCAAATTTCATAGTCATGAAAAGCGGCAATCGCTAAGATTATCCGAATGGAACGTAGCATGACTACAGGTGCAGAAATTTTCATCATAATGCAATCCGTGCACTTGAGTGAAGCCTTTTGCCACTAGTCGTGCCTTATAGGTATCTGGTTGCGCGTCTACAGAATGCTTTATTTTGTAAAGCCATTTGCACTGTAGAGGTTTTACCTTATTAGGTAAATCAACAAGATCTCATACGTCATTCTCATACATGGAGTCCATCTCGGATTGCATGGCTTCGAGCCATAGCTTTGAGTTGGAACAGGCCATAGCACCTTTATAGGTAACGGGTTCATTACTCTCTAGGAGCAAAACGTCATTCTCCTCGACCATTCCAATGTATCTGTCCGGAGGATTAGAGACTCTACCCGACCTCCTAGATTCCTCAGGAATATTAACCGTATCATCAGTTGGAGGAACAACTTCCTCCATCTGTTCCTCGGTTGTTGGTTCTGGTATCTCCGACAGCTCGAAGGTTCTATTACTTGTCTTGTTCTCGAGAAATTCTTTCTCTAAGAACGTCGCACTAGCCGCAACGAAAACTCGATATTCGGTAGGCGAATAGAAGTAATGACCAAACATTCCTTTTGGATAACCAATAAAGTATGTCTTGACCGATTGCGGGCTGAGCTTATCCTCGTGTCTCCACTTGACATAAGCCTCGCAGCCCCAAACCCGAATAAAGGACAAGTTGGGGACCGTTCTCCTCCACATTTCATATGGAGTCTTGTCGACAGCTTTAGTCGGACTTCGGTTAAGTATAAGAGCAGCTGACAAAAGAGCAAAACCCCATAATGAATCAGGTACTACCGTGTGACTCATCATGGATTGAACCATATTAAGTAAAGTTCTATTTTTCCGTTCGGACACACCATTTAATTGAGGTATTCCAGGTGGAGTTAACTGCAAAACGATTCCACAGTCTTTAAGGTGTTGATCAAACTCATTTGAAAGATATTCGCCACCCCAATCTGAACGGAGTGCTTTAACCTTTCTACCCAGTTGGTTCTCAACCTTGTTCTGGTATTCCTTGAATTTCTCAAAGGACTCACTTTTATGCTTCATTAAGTAGACATATCCGTATCTCCTCAAATCGTCCGTGAAAGTGATAAAATATCTATAGCCATCTCTAGCGGTAATTGACATAGGTCCACAAACATCAGTATGTATGAGTCCTAATAGGTCACTAGCACGCATTCCAACACCTTTGAAGGAAATTCGAGTCATTTTGCCAATGAGACATGATTCACACGTGCCATATGTAGAAAAATAGAATGCGGGAATAGTCCCATTATCGACGAGTTTCTTTACACGTTTTTCATTTATGTGTCCCATTCGACAATGCCATAGTTAGGTTTGATCTTTGTCACCAACCTTTAATTTCTTATTATTCACGTGTAATACTTCCGTGGTTTGATCTAAGATGTAAATTCCATTCATGGAAACTTCTTTGCCATAAATCATTTCATTGAAAGAGAAAATACAGCTATTATTCTTTATTAAAAATGAAAAACCGTCTTTATCAAGTACGGAAACTGAAATAATGTTCTTAGACAAACTGGGTACATAGTAACAGTTATTTAAAAATAACTCAAAACCACTAGGGAGTTGGATTACGTATGTTCCCTTCGAGACTGCAGCAACTCTAGCTCCATTCCCGACTCCCAGGTCTACATCACCCTTTCCGAGAGGTGTGATATTTCTTTGGCCCTACAAATGATTACACAGACGAGAACCACAACCAGTATCAAGTACCCAAGTTCCGAAACTTGCATGGTTAATCTCAATCATATGAATATAAGATGACATACCAACAGGAACGACGCGGCCTGCTTTTATGTCCTCACGGTACACGGGACAGATCCTCCTCCAATGTCCAGTCTTGTGACAATGGTGGCACTCAATGTCACCGCCCTTGCTCTTTGTCTTGCCCTGTGAGCCACTAGTCTCACCAGGCCCACTCTTACCGTTTCCTGGCTTCTTAAACTTTGGCTTACCTACAGTTAGGTCGCCTGGAGCTTTGCCCTTACCTTTATTCTTGTTGGAAAGCGTGAGAACATCCTGCTTCATGCTCCCACTCAATTTCATATCCTTCTCGGTCTGTACGAGAAGTGAGGGTAGCTCATGAAGACTTTTCATTAAGTCATTCATGTAGTAGTTCGCCCTGAAAAGGGCAAAACCATCATGAAGAGAATGAAGCATTCGGTCAATGACTATGCTCTCACTGATTTTGCAATCAAGTGCCTCCAATTTCTCGACATTCTCAATCATGTTAAGAATGTGTGGGCTAACCGGTTGGCTCTTTTGGAGTTTCGCATCAAAGAAGCGACAGGTATGCTCATAAGTAACGATTCTCGGTGCTTTTGAGAACTCGTTAGTGAGCGTGGTGAAAATCTTATTTGCACCTTGGGCAATGAAGCGTCTCTGCAAATTGGTTTCCAATGCAAAGATGAGTACGTTCTTCATCGCACCCGCTTCCATGACGAAATCACTATAAGCAAGTGACTCGTTAACTCCTACATTGAGGCCTGGGTTTACCGGTATTGGCTCAGTTAGGTACTTGAGCTTACCGTCAGCAATGGCAGCATTCCGTAGTGCTGCATCCCAGTCCGCAAAGTTGGACCCATCATTCTTCAGTCGTGTGAACTGATTCATGTTGTCCATAAAAACTTTAAGCTAGGACTCGCGTCCAAGTGTGGCACTCGGCATTGGGATTTCGTTATTTCCAGCCATTTGTTGAAACAGTATTATCAAAATAAACGTATTCTACACTGCAAAAAGAAGAATAAAAAATAATAAGCATATGCATCGTTATGATTTTAAGTCTTAATGCAAAACTGTTATAAGCGAAAACTCATGCATTTATACAATTGAACTCCCTCAAGAATTATATAAATGATTCCAAGACTCAGTTATCTGTAAATTGATAAGCCAACCTTTTAGCTAATTCTACTGTTAGAATTCTTGGTCGATAAATTTCTGTAAATTCTATCTGTAGTCCATCATAATCACGAGAAACTCTTCGGACTATAATGTTGAGATAAACTAAGTCAACACAAAATACTTACCCAACCTAGAAGGGGTCATATTATGCCTACCGATGAAGAAGGGATTCATAGTTGTTTACCCTTATAAAGACTAGTCTCAATTTCCGTTTTAGAGGAAGATCCCATCATCTTTATTTTAATTCATTTTAAGTGAACTAATATCTAGCATGCGTGAATGAATAAACTAAGGTGATGGCTTAAACTGAGTGACATCTGTATGTCTATGAAAACTAACATACAATCTATATGAGTCAATTTTCATGCATTTTAGTAGTAGGTGGTTTGGTTTAGGCGGAAAATGATGCATAAACTATCATGTGAATGAAAAGCAATAGGAATGAAAACGTAAAAACAATAATAAAGTCCTAGTGTGGCCTATCTATCAAAATGAACATAAATACAACTTTGGAATCCATCCTTGGACCCGGGAAGCTTGTTTTGATGTTCCATCTTGATCCATGTAGCGGGAGTGAGCTCCAATCTCCATCTTTAGTCTTCTCAAAAATTACAATTTAAAATTACATAATAAACCTATTTACATTCTAATTTCAAAACCGTAATAAATAAAGAAAACCAAACGGAGATACAAGATCTCAAATTAAATTAAAAATTATGTTTCCATCATTACGAAAATATAATTTGACTAAGGCCACACTAGGTATTACAAATTACAACCGATTGCAAAAATACGTAAATAAATCCATTCAACGATTAATTCAACTAAAAAAAATGCATCAACTAAAAAAATTAAACATGCAAGACATAATTCTTTAATTATGTAGATTAATTTATCCAAACCACCTATTTAAATGATCAAATTAAGTGACAATTCCTCAATTAATCACATTAATTTCAATCTTAATTCATATTAAACTTGTAATATGAATTTAATCCATCAATATTTTAAACTTCTTTAAAATAATTAGGTATCTTAAATTGTGAACTTCTTCACAACAGTTAATCATACATTATTGATTTAATGTATAATCAATATTGGCCAAAACAAAAACAAAAGAAACCCCTTTTTTTAAATTGTCTCGGCAAAAGCAAAAAATATAAAACAAATTTTTTTTTTAAACTCTCTGTAATTCCTCAATAACCGAAAAAAAAACAGATTTTTTTTTTTTATTTTTCCAGCCCTCGGTATTAGCCAAAGAAAAACCCTAAAACCTTTTTTTTCCTCTCGGCAAAATGCCCTAACAACAACAACAAAAAAACAGTTTTTTTTATTGTACTCGGCTGAATCAAAAACAAAACAGCCCAAAAATTTTTAAGATGAACAAAATCGTTTATAGTTGCTATTAGAATAAGATTAACATATTAATTAATGAAACATGAGTAACCGTATATGCCAAAAACTATATAGCAAAAACAATTTTAACATCATCAACAAGACGATTTCCATTTTAACTTAATCTTTCATTAAATCAAACATCTACCAATTCTTCATATAATCATTTTAACTGATTAAAACAACAATATAAAAAATCAAAATGGAAATATAACATAAAAAACAAGAACTAATACTCGGCTGGGAAAAAAGAAATTTCCTCGGCAAAAAAAATTTTCAGCCGTGTTTTTTTTTTCTTTCTTCGATTCAACAATTTCGTTTAAATTCAATTTATGAAAATCATCAAAAATAAAATCGTGGCCTTGGCTGTGATACCACTTGTGGGAAATTATCTGTATACTTCCCTTATTATTAAGGATTATAACGAATTTATTATGATGAATACGAGTCATAAAATAAATTACATAAACAAAATAGTAGAGAATTAAGAAATAACCTTCGGTCCTAGCTAATATGGCCTATGAACAATATCGCAATGATATTCTCCTATCAGTTGTGCCCAAGATGATATGAGATATGCCTATGTTCTTTGCTAGAATCGATCCCCAATTAACTGGTTAATTTTTACGATTTTTTGTGTGTATTTTTGATGAGAGTATGCTAGGTTAGAATTAGGTTAGAAAATGATCTACCTCTCCCCTACTTAAACCATGTATTAGGTGAGTAATAGGGTAGATTTTCTTTTCTAATTTTTCGGCCAATTTCAACCGAAACAATAAGAGGATATTTCTTCTTATTTTCGGTTTTTGACACCTACCAAAATAAGGTGATTAAATCTTCTTATTTTTAGTAGTTTACAAAATGTATATAGAGTGTATAATTTATAAATTGTCATTTAATTTATTCCGTATTAATAAGTCTACATACAACAGCTTGCACTCGATTTATTAATACCGGTCTGTAATAATTTATTATGACAATCTCGTATAATATATACTTTAATTATAAATATCGCATATTTATAATTAGCTTATTAAATATAACCGATTACATTTAATTACGAATTAACATATTAATTCGTCCAAACTAACATTATATACATTAATTAAATATAACTTATTATATTCAATTTACGAATTGACAGTTAATTCGTCTCAGCTAATATTATTTAATCAGCATTAAATAATCGTCTCATCAACACGTTGACTAACTGTTTAGTCAATTATATGAACTAACCTTTTAGTCATATAAGGCATCAATGTGATTACATTTCCATAATCACATCTCTCAAACACATCCTTTAGGTGTGACTTTTAGGGACCAGTTGATCACCGCCATCAGTATGATAATAATGTCAAACTTTCTAGCAAGCCAACCGATATTAAGTAATCGTTAATCAACTGATAAAATACGAAGTATACCCTTGTGAACCTATAAGAGATTTATAATGTTATCACACTAATTTGTGGAGGACACAAGCTCCAACAAAGGATATGTTTGAGAGATGTGGTTATGGAAATGTAGTCACATTGATGCGTTATATGACTAAACAGTTAGTCAATGTGATGATGAGACGATTATTTAGTGCCGATTAAATAATATTAGCTGAGACGAATTAACTGTCAATTCGTAAATTGAATATAATATGTTATATTTAATTAATGTATATAATGTTAGCTTGAACGAATTAAGTTGTTAATTCGTAATTAAATGTAACCAGTTATATTTAATTAGCTAATTATAAATATGCAATATTTATAGTTAAAGTATATTTTATTCGAGATTGTTATAATAAATGTTGTCAGGCTGGATTTAATAAATCAACTACAATCGGTTATGTATGGACTTATTAAAACGGGACAACATATATGATAATTAATTAAATGTACACATAATATACATTTTGATAACTACCCAAAAATAAGAAGATATTTTCTCCTTATTTTTGGTTGGTAGTTTTGACCGAAAAAAAAAGAAGAGAAAAAATCTCCCCTAATACTCCTCTTTCACAGTTTAAAGAGGGAGTATAGGTTAGATTATTTTCTCATTCTTTTGACCTAATTTTTGCCTCTCATCAAAACGCACAAAACCCTAAAAATTAATCGATTTAATTGGGGATCTATTCTAGCAAGAACAAAGGCATATCTCATATCATCTTGGGTGCAACTGATAGGTGAATATCATTGCGATATTGTTCTTAGGCCTATTTTGCTAGGACCGAAGGTTGATTTCATAATCTCTCTATTTTGTTTATGCAAATTTCTTTTATGACTAGTTTTCATATTAATAATTTCGTTATAATCCTTATAATGTTAATGGAAGTATACCGATATTTCCTACAAGTGGTATCAGAGCCAAGACCACGAAATTATTTTTGTGATTTTCATAATTGAATTTAAACAAAATTTGAGAAAAAAAAGGTTTCGGTAAAAAAAATTAGGGTTTCGGCCGATAAAAAAAAAATTTTTGCCGATTTGATTTTTTTTTTTCAGGCCGAGATGTTTTCTTTTTTCTGTTGTTTTGATTTCCATTTTGATTTGTTCATATTGTTGTTTTAATCAGTTTAAGATGATAATATGATAATTAGTAGATGTTTTGATTTAATGATGATTAAATTAAAATGTAAATGGAATCGGGTTTGATGATGTTAAATTTGTTTTTGCTATATAGTTTTTGGCATATATGGTTAATCATGTTTCATTAATTTATATGCAAATCTTGTTCTAATAGCAACTATAAACGAATTTGTTCATCAAAATGTTTTGATATTAGGGCATATTGCCGCAAAAAAAAAAAAGGGAACTGTTTTTTTTTATTTGCCGAGACAAAAGAAATTTTTTTTTCTGTTTTTTTTGGCTATTTGCTGTGACCAAGAAAAAAAAGGGGAAGGTTTCTGTTTTTTTGTTTCATTTTGCTGCATTGCCGAAAAGAAAAAAAAAATCAGTTTTTTCGTTTTTTCTTTGCTGCCGAGACCAAAAAGAAAAAAAAGGATGTTTTTTGTTTAGTTTTTGGCCTATTTTGTTTATACATTAAATTTATAATGTATGATAAATTATTGTGAAGCGGTTCACAAATCATAGATACCTAATTATTTTAAAGAGGTTTAAAATAATACTGGATTAATTCATATTACAAGTTTAATATGTATTAAGATTGAAATTAATATGATTAATTGAGGATTTGTCACTTAATTTGATCATTTAAATAGGTGGTTTGGGAAATTAATCTACATAATTAAGGAATTATGTCTTCCATGTTTAATTTTTTTTAGTTGATGCTTTTTATTTTAGTTGAATGAATCGTTGAATGGATTTATTTACGTATTTTTGCAATCGGTTGTAATTTGTAATACCTAGTGTGGCCTTAGTTAAATTATGTTTTCGTAATGATGGAAACATACTTTTTAATGTAATTTGAGATCTCGTATCTCCTTTTGGTTTTCTTTATTTATTACGGTTTTGAAATTAGAATGTAAATAGGTTTATTATGTAACTTTTAATTGTAATTTTAAAGAAGACTAAAGATGGAGATTGGAGCTCACTCCCGCTACATGGACCAAGATGGAACATCAAGACAAGCTTCTCGGGTCCAAGGATGGATTCCAAAATTGTATTTAATGTTCATTTTGGTAGATAGGCCACACTAGGACTTTATTTTTGTTTTACGTTTTACCGTTCTTATTGCTTTTCATTCACATGCTAGTTAGTGCATCATTTTCCGCCTAAAACCAAACCACCTACTAAAATGCATGAAAATTGACTCATATAGATTGAATGTTAGTTTTCATTGACATACAGATGTCACTCAGTTTAAGTGATCACCTTAGTTTATTCATTCACGCATGCTAGATATTAGTTCACTTAAAATGAATTAAAATAAAGTTGATGGGATCTTCCTCTAAAACGGAAATTGAGACTAGTCTTTATAAGGGCAAACAACTATGAATCCCTTATTCGTCGATAGGCATAATATGACCCCTTCTACGTTGGGTAAGTAGTTTGTGTTGACTTAGTTTATCTCAACATTATAGTCCGAAGAGTTTCTCGTGATTATGATGGACTAAAGATAGAATTTACAGAAATTTATCGACCAAGAATTCTAACAGTAGAATTAGCCAAAAGGTTGGCTTATCAATTTACAGATAATTGAGTCTTGGGATCATTTATATAATTCTTGAGGAAGGTCAATTGTATAAATGCATGAGTCTTCGCTTATAACAGTTTTGCATTAAGACTTAAAATCATAACGATGCATATGCATATTATTTTTATTCTTCTTTTCGCAGTGTAGAATACGTTTATTTTGATAATACTGTTACAACAAATGGCTAGAAATAACGAAATCCCAATGCCGAGTGCCACACTTGGACGCGAGTCCTGGCTTAAAGTTTTTATGGACAACATGAATCAGTTCACACGACTGAAGAATGATGGGTCCAACTTTGTGGACTGGGAGGCAGCACTACGGAATGCTGCCATTGCTGACGGTAAGCTCAAGTACTTAACTGAGCCAATACCGTAAAAACCTGTGCCCCAATGCAGGAGTTAACAAGTCACTTGCTTATAGTGATTTCGTCATGGAAGCGGGTGCGATAAAGAACGTACTCATCTTTGCAATGGAAACCAATTTGCAGAGACGCTTCATTGCCCAAGGTGAAAACAAGATTTTCACCACGCTCACTAACGAGTTCTCAAAAGCACCGAGGATCGTTACTTATGAGCATACATGTCGCTTCTTTGATGCGAAACTCCAGAAGGGCCAACCGGTTAGCCCACACATTCTTAACATGATTGAGAATGTTGAGAAATTGGAGGCACTTGATTGCAAAATCAGTGAGAGCATAGTCATTGACCGAATGCTTCATTCTCTTCATGATGGTTTGGCCCTTTTCAGGGCAAACTACTACATGAATGACTTGAAGAAAAGTCCTCATGAGCTACACTCACTTCTCGTACAGACCGAGAAGGATATGAAATTGAGTGGGAGCATGAAGCAGGATGTTCTCACGATTTCCAACAAGAATAAAGGTAAGGGCAAAGCTCCAGGCGACCTAACTGTAGGTAAGGCAAAGTTTAAGAAGCCAGGAAATGGTAAGAGTGGGCCTGGTGAGACTAGTGGCTCACAGGGCAAGGCAAAGAGCAAGGGCGGTGACATTGAATGCCACCATTGTCACAAGACTGGACATTGGAGGAGGAACTGTCCCGTGTACCGTGAGGACATAAAAGCAGGCCACGTCGTTCCTGTTGGTATGTCATCTTATATTCATATGATTGAGATTAACCATGCAAGTTTCGGAACTTGGGTACTTGATACTGGTTGTGGTTCTCATATGTGTAATCATTTGCAGGGCCTAAAAAACATCACACCTCTCGGAAAGGGTGAAGTGGACCTGCGATTCGGGAATAGAGCTAGAGTTGCTGCAGTCTCGAAGGGAACATACGTAATCCAACTCCCTAGTGGTTTTGAGTTATTTTTAAATAACTGTTACTATGTACCCAGTTTGTCTAAGAACATTATTTCAGTTTCCGTACTTGATAAAGACGGTTTTTCATTTTTAATAAAGGATAATAGCTATATTTTCTCTTTCAATGAATTGATTTATGGCAAAGCAGTTTCCATGAATGGAATTTACATCTTAGATCAAACCACGGAAGTATTACACGTGAATAATAAGAAATTAAAGGTTGGTGACAAAGATCAAACCTATCTATGGCATTGTCGAATGGGACACATAAATGAAAAACGCGTGAAGAAACTCGTCGATAATGGGACTATTCCCGCATTCGATTTTTCTACATTTGGCACGTGTGAATCATGTCTTATCGGCAAAATGACTCGAATTTCCTTCAAAGGTGTTGGAATGCGTGCTAGTGACCTATTAGGACTCATACATACTGATGTTTGTGGACCTATGTCAATTACCGCTAGAGATGGCTATAGATATTTTATCACTTTCACGGACGATTTGAGTAGATACGGATATGTCTACTTAATGAAGTATAAAAGTGAGTCCTTTGAAAAATTCAAGGAATACCAGAATAAGGTTGAGAACCAACTGGGAAGAAAGGTTAAAGCACTCCGTTCAGATCGGGGTGGCGAATATCTTTCAAATGAGTTTGATTAACACCTTAAAGACCGTGGAATCGTTTTACAGTTAACTCCACCTGGAACACCTCAATTGAATGGTGTATCCAAACGGAGAAATCGAACCTTACATGATATGGTTCGATCCATGATGAGTCACATGGTAGTACCTGATTCATTATGGGGTTTTGCTCTTTTGTCAGCTGCTCTTATACTTAACCGAAGTCCGACTAAAGCTGTCGACAAGACTCCATATGAAATGTGGAAGGTAACGATCCCTAACTTGTCCTTTATTCAGGTTTGGGGCTGCAAGGCTTATGTCAAGTGGAGACACATGGATAAGCTTGGCCCGGGATCGGTCAAGATATACTTTATTGGTTATTCAAAAGGAACGTTTGGTCATTACTTCTATTCGCCTACCGAACTTCGAGTTTTTGTTGTGGCTAGTGCGACGTTCTTAGAGAAATAATTTCTTGAGAACAAGACAAGTAATAGAACCTTCGAGCTGTCAGAGATTCAAGAACAAACAACCGAGGAACAGATGGAGGAAGTTGTTCCTCCAACTGATGATACGGTTAATATTCCTAAGGAACCTAGGAGGTCGGGTAGAGTCTCTAATCCTCCGGACAGATACATTGGTATGGTCGAGGAGAGTGACGTTTTGCTCCTAGAGAGTAATGAACCTGCTACCTATAAAGGTGCCATGACCTGTTCCGACTCAAAGCTATGGCTCGAAGCCATGCAATCCGAGATGGACTCCATGTATGAGAATGACGTATGGGATCTAGTTGATTTACCTAATAAGGTAAAACCTCTACAGTCCAAATGGCTTTACAAAATAAAGCGTTCTGTAGATGGGCAACCAGATACCTATAAGGCACGACTAGTGGCAAAAGGTTTCACTCAAGTGCACGGTTTGCATTATGATGAAATTTTTGCACCCGTAGTTATGCTGCGTTCCATTCGGATTATCTTAGCGATTGCCGCTTTTCATGACTATGAAATTTGGCAAATGGATATGAAAACCGCATTCTTAAACGGTTATTTGGAGGAGGAGTTGTACATGGTGCAACCCGAAGGTTTCATAGATCCTGAGAATCCTAAGAAAGTGTGCAAGCTTAAGCGTTCCATTTATGGACTTAAGCAAGCTTCTCGGAGTTGGAATCATCGCTTCGACCAGGTGATAAAAGAGTATGGTTTCACTCGATCGGTCGAGTAACCATGCTTATATATCAAGTCGAGTGGGAGCAAGATTGTTTTCTTGATATTTTATGTCGATGACATACTCTTGATTGGGAATGACATTCATCTCTTATCTTCGGTTAAAGGATGGTTGAAAAACCATTTCCAGATGAAAGATCTGGGTGAGGCACAACGGATATTGGGAATCCGTATCTACCGAGATAGATCACGACGGACGTTATCACTGAGTCAGGAGTCTTATTTGGATAAGATTCTTGAAAGGTTCAGCATGACCAACTCCAAGAAGGGGAACCTTCCTATGATGCCTGGGATGCAGTTGAGCAAGTCTCAGTCACCCACAACGCCTGAAGGGATTGAGCGCATGAGTCGTGTTCCTTATGCATCTGCAATAGGATCAATCATGTATGCCATGATATGCACACGTCCAGACGTCGCATATGCATTGAGTATGACGAGTCGGTACCAAAATAATCCAGGTGAAACACACTGGATAGCTGTTAAAAACATCCTCAAGTATCTACGGAGGACTAAGGATAGGGTATTGACTTATGGAGGCGATACTAAGCCATGCGCAATCGGTTACACAGATGCTAGCTTCCAAACGGATCGAGATGATTCAAAATCTCAGTCCGGGTTCGTCTTCACTCTTAATGGTGCTGCGGTCAGCTGGAAAAGTTCCAAACAGGATGTTGTAGCAGATTCTACCACTGAATCCGAGTACTATGCCGCTTCGGAAGCAGCAAAGGAAGCTATATGGATGCGTCAATTCTTACAAGGACTTACGATAGTTCCTAGTTCGAATGACCTGATCACCATCTAATGTGACAATAGAGGTGCCATCTTCCAGGCTTAGGAGCCTAAGTCTAGCAACAAATATAGACATATACATCGGAAAGCTCACCTGATCCGTGATTACGTGGAGCAAGAAGAGATAGTGATTGACAAGATAGCTTCGGATGATAACATCGCGGACCCTCTCACTAAACCGTTGAATTTTGATAAGCATGAAGGGCACGTTATTTCCATGGGAATTAAACGTGTTCCTGAGTTGTAGTAGTTGATTATGGATTTGATACATTATCTTTTTCATATACTATTTATAATTTCATCGTTTTTATAATATTTTGTTTTTCATGTGGATTGTATCGACAACATTGAATGCCACAAAGTGAACTGAATTACATTATATTTGTTTTGGTCCGTAATCACCTTAATGAGCTGATAACTTTGGCTATTATATTGTGCAGTCGATTGATGGTGGGTTCAATGAGCCATAAGTCAAACGGTTGACTGATCGATCACAGATGCGAGATTATAACGATACCTCGTAGGACACATTTTTGTGACAACGTAATGGAGTCCTAAATGTTTAAAAACATTGGTGCCAGGTCGTGGATTGGACGTCCATTCTGTTCCTAGAGTCGATTCTTTTGACTATCGACTGTCTCTTGAGATTAAGGCAGTTTTTGGGTGACTTTGGTTTCTTTCTCATGGTCAGCCGTAACTGGAGACTAAGTAGATTTTTTCTGGGTCATTGCATACTGTGCTTACATCTGCAGGATTCGAGTTGAAGAAAATATCCAACCCTTCTCAGGTATAGTTATTTCTCAGGGCCACTCGAGGAGTTGTAACTGAAATGCATGGCCATGCTCGAATGATGATTCGTTTATCAGTTAAGTTACTCTCTAGTCAGGGAAACCACTCTTGATATTGATCACTTGTAAAATACGACCTTTGTGAATACGGATTTTGCAAATTGTTTTACATTGAGTGGGAGAAATTTTAGGATATGAGAATCGGTTATCGCACATACACTTGTGAGGACAAGTGGGAGTTTGTTGGAGCTTGTGTCCTCCACAAATTAGTGTGATAACATTTATAAATCTCTTATAGGTTCACAAGGGTATACTTCGTATTTTATCAGTAGATTAACGATTACCTAATAACGGTTGGCTTGCTAGAAAGTTTGACGTTATTATCATACTGATGGCGGTGATCAACTGGTCCCTAAAAGTCACACCTAAAGGATGTGTTTGAGAGATGTGGTTATAAAATGTAGTCACATTAATGCCTTATATGACTAAACAGTTAGTCAATGTGATGATGAGACGATTATTTAATGCCGATTAAATAATATTAGCTGAGACGAATTAACTGTCAATTCGTAAATTGAATATAATATGTTATATTTAATTAATGTATATAATGTTAGCTTGAACGAATTAAGTTGTTAATTCGCAACTAAATGTAACCAGTTATATTTAATTAGCTAATTATAAATATGCAATATTTATAGTTAAAGTATATTTTATTCGAGATTGTTATAATAAATGTTGTCAGGCCGGATTTAATAAATCAACTACAATCGGTTATGTAAGGACTTATTAAAACGGGACAACATATATGATAATTAATAAAATGTACACATAATATACATTTTCATAACTACCCAAAAATAAGAAGATATTTTCTCCTTATTTTTTTTTGGTAGTTTTGACCGAAAAAAAAAAGAAGAGAAAAAATCTCCCCTAATACTCCTCTTTCACGGTTTAAAGAGGGAGTATAGGTTAGATTAATTTCTCATTCTTTTGACCTAATTTTTGCTTCTCTTCAAAACGCACAAAACCGTAAAAAATTAATCAGTTAATTGGGGGATCTATTCTAGCAAGAACAAAGGCATATCTCATATCATCTTGGGTGCAACTGATAGGTGAATATCATTGCGATATTGTTCTTAGGCCGATTTTGCTAGGACCGAAGGTTGATTTCATAATCTCTCTATTTTGTTTATGCAAATTTCTTTTATGACTAGTTTTCATATTAATAATTTCGTTATAATCCTTATAATGTTAATGGAAGTAGACCGATATTTCCTACAGTTTTTACTTTTATTGCTCTTTAGTTTAGTCAAAACAACTCAAACCCCCATTTTGTGACCATAGACAGACTGAATAACGAGTAGATAGTGACCGCCTCCCTATGGATACGATACTTGACTTGCCTCTGCTGCATTAATTAGAGCCGGTTGGTTTTATTTTTGATAGAGTTGCGACAGCCGTGTCAAATTTTGGCGTCGTTGCCAGGGAGGCAACTATTTTATTTGCTTCTTTTATTTTTGTCAGTATTTAGCCTCAAGGAATTTATTCCTTGAGGCCGTTCTTATCTTTCCTTCTAGTTTTGTTTTGATAGGTCCTGCAGGTCCTACCTAGACAGGCTCCTTGGAGAAAGATCATCAAAGGGAAGGCTTAAGTACCTTTGATTCTTCTGCCAAGATGTCTAGCGTCTCCAGAATTATATCACAATTTAAAGCTCAAAATGTAAGATCTGACAAGCTCGAGAGTAGACAATCTTAGGGTGGTCCACCTCAGTTCCGTACTATGGCACAACAGGTGGTCTACTGTGGGAGATGTGGTGCTGCGGGGCACAATGCTATTATTTGTTTGGTGGAGAAAGATAAAGTCTATGCGTTTAAGCAGCATAGACAAGCTAGTCATTCCTTTGCATATGTGCCACCATATCTGTTTCAGCAACGAGGCTACCAAAAGCCTCCATTTATCTGGCCGCCGCAACAACAAACCCCTTCTTCTGCTAAAAAGAATGAAGAGATTGCTGAATTGAAGTCTTTAGTGAAGACACTTGCACATCAAGTGCAAGAATATGATAAATCTAGAGAGGCTCATTTCAAGCTATTTGAATCTCAAATAGCTCAATTAGCTGCCGAGTTGGATTTTAGGCACTCAGAGACGGTATATGCTATCTGTACCAAAAGCGGTCTTTCCTATGAAGGACCTGAGTTACCTATTGACGATGATGATATGTATGACTCGGAATTTAAATATTTAGATGAAAATGAAGCATCATACGACGACTTCTGCACTGTACATCAACAAAAAATCGATCGAACAGCCTACAACGTTCTATCGAATGACTTATATGAGGAAGTGTTTGATCGAATAGCTTACAACACTCGATCGAACAATTTGTATGAGGAAGACCTCGATCGGACACCCTATACTGTTCGATCGAGCACTGCTGAGGAAGAAGACCTCAATCGAACGGTAAGCATTGTTTGATCGAGTAGTTTTGGTGAAGAAATCCTTCGATCGAGCACTACTCATTCTCGTTCGAATGATTTGGCTATGAACAATGTTGACTCGTCATTTACGCCTATTCCGGATGATGATAAGAAGGTAATTGAAGTCCAATCCTTTCAAATTGGAGGTAATGCTACTCCTTCTATTGAACTCAATGGGATTCCTTCTATTCCTTCCGTTAAATCATATACTGTTGTTGATTTGACGCCTCCGCCCCAGTTAGGGAGCAAGTTGGAGGAATATCGTCTTGTTTCTTCTTATATAGGTTTTGACAGGTTAGAATACCCGAAGGAGGATTTGAATATTCTATCCCACATATGAGGAGGGCGTGGGATAAGGCCAAGAGAAGACGCGACGTAGTTGATGTTGTAAAGAGTCGTTGTTCTTCCGATGCTGTGCTTTGGAGACCTAAAGTCAAAATTATGGACGCCGAGGGGACTTCATTTAGTCAGAAGCCTTGTTGTGGGCCATTTATTTGCGTTGGTGGATGAAGAAAAGAAGGTCGAGCCGGGACCTATCTTAAACTAGCGCTGACCGGGAGGCAACCTGGAGTTTAAAATTTTTCAGTCGATTTTCAAAAATTTCAGTTTTTGTTGTGTGTGTAATAATTGGTTTTCAGATGATAGGCTGGAATATTAGGCTTATTTTGTTAGTCCTGTGGTCCTTCATTGAGTATTTGTTGGTACCTCACGAAGATCCATCGATCGAGTACTTTTTGTTCTCGATCGAGCAACTTCTGCAGCCCATTTGACTCGATCGAGTACTTTTGTACCTTGATCGAGCACTATATTTTCTCGATCGAGTTCCCTTATTTTGATTCGGTTCCAGTGATGTTGTTATGAAGCTATTAGCGACCTCCCATGTTGCTGGCTGGTTTGGGGAGGTCCCTACTTCGCGTGTTCTTGTAAGTTTTCCGAGCTTCATTCTTCTTATCAGTTTGCATTTCCTTTCCCTATTTTGAGTATAATGAGGGCATTGTACAGTTTGGTTTGGAGAGGGTATATGTATCCATATCTATGTCTGGATATTGTTTTTAATGTATTTTTGTTATCACGTTTAATTTTTGTATGCGTTGTCTGTTATTTTCCAAAATTTGAAACAGTTAAAAACATTAGAAATTTTTTGAAAAAATCAAATAAAAAAATTGACGTTTATTTTTGCATTTAGGTTGAGTTGGAACGGTGTATTTCGATGATGAAATTGCACTACTTTTAGTCTTTTCGCTTAAGCCTTGTATAAACTAATTATTCTTTTAGCATAGTCTTATTGCATAATCTACGAGTTAAACTGAACGAATAGACTTGACCTGAAATTTTGGCAACCTACTCATAATTTCTAAGGATTTAGAGCTTTAAAACTGGTGTCATTTATGACCAGTTCATGTAGGATTGTGAGTAGTTACTACTTGCATCACATGTATCATTAATTTGCACAAGTATTAAATTCAATTGCTTATTGCCTGCTGATGTGAACATTATTTGCGCACATTTAGTCCCCTAATTGAACCTATTTTGCATACTTTTATAACATTTCTTGACCATTTTATCCGTCAAATCCTTCCTATTTGCTTTCCTAGTGCATTTTACATGTTTTGTAGGAAAGAAGATAATAAGGCGAAAATTCTCGTCTTTCGTGCATATTTGGAAGCTTGTTGACGATATTTGATGGACTAAGTTTGAAGAGGAGGCAAGAATGATGACCAAGGAAGAAGAAATAAAGAGTATATAGAGGCATCTTAGGCTTAAAAGCAAAAAGAAAGGGAATATCAGCTCAACCCGCGCGGGTCAAGCCTATCTGGAGCAGGATACTGAAGAACCCGCTAGGGGTCATTTTCAACCCGCTCGAGTTGAAGCTCTGGATGCTCGTTTTCAGCTCGGGACGAGCGTATTCCTAGACAGAAAGTCTTCCCTTGCTACATGAACCATGATCCGCGCATATTTCTTGAGAGACTAGCAAAAAGGAGACCGGAGTCTCTCTTGAGACCGGCGATTCCCTACCCAACAATTAGCATTGTTAAATTACTATTTTACCCTTGCTTAACCTAATGATGCTATATTATATATACCCCATTTGTAATAATCAAACCATCAAGTTTTCATTAGATTAATTCAATCCTTCTTTAGATTAGGTTAAGCTTTCATTAGGAGTTGATTAGAATAGATTACTCTTTAATCTTTCCACAAATCACACATTAATCTTTCCTTTAATTATTGTTCAAATTTATTATTGAGTAATTCAAGTTTATTATTGGGTAATTAGAAGATCATTTGGGTTTATTGGGAGATTGACAACCTCCCATCAATCATCAAGTACTTCTATTATTCTTTACATTATTATTTTGGAATCTCCATAGGTATAATTCTCTTAATCCTTGTTTTAATTATTGTTAATCTTTCTTACTTGTTCATCATGTTTTGCCTTGTTAATATGATTGACAACCTTGTTAGCATGTCAAACTTGATAATGAGTGAGTAGTCTCTTAGTTAGGATTAATGGGTAATTAGGGAAACCAACATGGGGATTGATTCATGCTTAATCTAATATGTTCACATAATTAATTTGTTTGCTTGTTGTGATGTCAACCTATACACATGTTATGTTTGATGAAATGCTAAGCCTATGAATCCTTGCATTTACAACCATCTCTTATCTATTCAACTTGACTTGTAAGATATAAACCAACTCGAGTCTTGTTAGACCATGCATAGAAGTGATTAGGGGGAAAGTAAGTCTACTTGTAGGTGTTGTACAATCTAATCGATTCGGCTCCGGGACCCAACTCTTCCTAAGAATCGTAAGACATAAACCAACTCGTTTCCTTTACAACAATAATTGCTTGCTTATAATTGAGAACATGTTTGTATGATCAAATCCCATGATTTCCTTATGAACCCATGATATCCTAGCACTTTTAATCATTTGTTTACATCTTTCCTTTTGTTGCTTGTTTATTGCTTTTATTAGATTAGAATCATCAACCCATTATAATTGTGACAACCCCAAGCACAACCATAATTAGATTGAATAATTTGAGTAACCACCGTCCCATGGATCGACCTCGACTTACCGCTAACTAGTTGTTTATTGAGAATTATAAATGTGTTTGACTGGGAGACCCGACGACATCACGCTCACATCAAAATGGCGCCGTTGCCGGGGATGGTGCTATGTGATTAAGTTCTTACTTGTTTGTCTATTTTGATTTTGCTTTCACCTTGAGGAACTTGTTCCTCAAGGATTGTTCTTACCCTTTTTGTGTAGTTTACATGCTTGTAGTTGTTTCCTTGTCTTAGCTACGATGACTCAAGATTTGACATATGGAGTATGTGGTGGATCTTTTGAGTATGACTATGGGTATGGGGAGTTTGAGAAGCAAGTCAACACAAACCTACCTTATTATTTGTACAATGAACATCCTAACTACTACCCCAAATTTTCCAACCAAAATCACCACATCCAATATCAACAACAACAACCATCCACCCAATACCCACTTCATAATGAGTTTCAATTGCCACAATACAACTACTTTCACACCTACCCACAACAAGAAGATGAACCCATTCAAAATGTGATTCTCCAAATGATGGGAGATCAACAAAACTTCTTCAAACAAATGCTAGAAGAGAGCCAAAAGAGGGACAATGTTCTTCAAGGCATTGTTGCCCAAGGTGATTAATTGGAGATTCAAATCACCCAATTGAAAGAATCCCAATCAACCACCCCACACCGCTCTTTGGACATTGATCATGAATGTGAGTTTGAAGTAGTAACTTTTGACATGAAAAATGAAGAATGGGAAGAGCCAATCTCCTTGAGCTCTTGTGAGTATGAAAGTGTTGTGTTTGATGAGGAAGATTTGAGGTTGAGCAAGCCGAATACTCCTGACCTTTGTGAGTATGAGGGTGTGTCCTTTGAAGTGAGTATTGAGATGTTGGAGGAAGAAATAACAAAGAAGAATGAAGCCCCCATTTATGATTCGTATGAAGATAGCAACAATGATGATGAGCCTAAAGGATGGACTTGTAATATCACTTTGCTTGAGGAGCCTATCCTTGAGACATTTGAGATACCCTATCATGAAGAAGAACGTCCTTCCCCTATTCCTCATAAAGACTACTTGACATCTATCATGGAGCCAATGATCATTGAAGAGGATATGGTGGACCTTTTTCAAAAGGCCAAAGCATCGTACAAAAGCTACTTGGTGAAAAAGCTCGAAGAGAAACTTGCTCGTGAAGCTACTTGTGGAACTTTGGCACCCACAATGACAACTTCTAAGGAACTCGATCATCAATGCCATGAAAATTCTCCTTCCACCTTGGAAGGATTGAAAAATCAAAATGCTATCATCATCACCAAAATTGAAGAAGAGGTTGGTGAGTGGAAGTCTACGGATGAAAATGAACCATACTTCATGCCTAGTGTTGACAAGAATCATGGGCTTGTTTATTGGAAGCATTGGGAAAGCTCTAATGCCGAGGACAAAGCAAAAGAAAGAACATTTTACAAGCTTCCTTGGCCAAATTTCATATTCAAATGGAGCAACCCATACTTGTGTTTATTTGGAGCTTGTTCACAAGCTTTTGATCTCCTATTAAGAGCTTTGAGCTCTATGGACAAGAATTCCTACAATTTGAACTAGTTTGGTGGAGTCCTATCTCAAACCACCACTTGTAAGATATTTCTTGGACCCCTTACTTTGTATAATATTGTACATTTTTGCATTTGTATTTGATTTCTTGCATGAGAGTAGTGAGAGAGAGAGTCTTCTTACATTTTTATTGAGCAAATTTCAGAAAAAGATAAGGAGGAATAACAAATCGGTGAAAGGGTATGATTGTGCAAGGAAAAGAAAGAAAAAGAAGAAAAGCAACCAAAGACGGCCGTCCCGAGGCCTGGACGCCCGTTCAGGGCCCTCATCCCATCACTGTTCAGCACTGTCTTAGAATTCGAGCGGATTCGGCACAAGACGCCCGTCTTCAAAGAAGACGCTCGTAATCTCCACGTGACGCCCGTCCTAAATGTCATCTGAAACAAAATTTTGAAACTGCCAGGAAATCCGAGCGGATTCTTGGAAAGACGCCCGTCCCGAGTAAGATGCCCGTCCCAATGCAAAAGACGCCCGTCTTTTGCATGCTCCAGATTTTGTTGAATTTCTGTCTTAAAATCCGCGCGGATTTAGAGGAAGACGCTCGTCTTCTACAAGCTAAAGACGCCCGTCCCGCATGAAAGACGCTCGGATTGGGGTCTTTTTCTCGAACAATCCGGCCGGGTCCCACCCTTATCCGCTCGGATTCCCCTTTCTTCTATAAAATCACCCCCTTTCTCCCTCATTTCTTCACCTTATCTAACCCTAAAACACTCATCTTCATCCTCAAAAACACTCCCCTCACATCAAAAGCCAACAAAAACCCCATTTCCCTCAACATCAAGATGATGAACCTCAAGGGCAAGGCTAAGAAGTTTGTTGAATCCACCGAAAGGAAACGCAAGGGATCATCCTCTTCAACTCCGCGAGAGGTAGTGCCACCAAGAAACTTCCGTCCCATCATGAGAGGAGGAATTGAACAACTTGAGTACTTCCAAGAGGTGCTTTTCGAATCCGATACCCACCGCAAGAACTTTGTCAAATTGCTAGGTAAGAACTATGAACCCACTCAATTCATAGATACTAGGGTGTTGGAAGTCCTTGGGATAAGGTACCACACCGAGATGTTCTTTGATGGCTTAGGGATTGGAAAACGTTTCCATGCCCATGAGGAAACGTACCTTAGTCTCACTCTTGAGTTTTTGAGTAGCCTTTGCATTGTAACGAATACTCGAACCAATGTGGGCATGGAGTTTAGGTTGTGCAACCTAGACCATAGTCTTACACTAGATCAATTTTCCCACATTTTCGGTCTTGAAGTGCCCACCAACTATACAGAAAAACCTGCTGATTTCGATGTGGACCTACTTTGGAGGGCTATTTCCGGGAGGAATTTTACCGGTTTAAAGCAATGCTATACCTTCGCCATCCAACATCCGGTGATTCGAATCACCGAGCGCTTTGTGGTCGGTACCATCAATGGAAGGTACGAACAAGATAGGTGTACTCTCATTGATTTAATTTTTCTTGAGTCCTATTTGAATGTTCGGGGGACGAGGCGCTATAACTTCAACACACCCCTTGAGATACTTACTAGGTTGAATGATTTTCCACAAGGGACCACCCAACTGAAGACCTTCGTAATGGGAGGTCTAATTACTATTTTGGCCAACTACCTTTGCCCCGGGTTCAACGCCTGTGGGATTTATGCTCCTCTTGAGGGGATGACTTTGATTGATGAGCACACCGTCTTCACCCATCACCGGTGGTGTAACTACACTCAAGAAGGGAGTGTAGAATGGTACACAAAAGGATGCACCTTAATCATCCTTGAGGGTTGGAAGATACCGGGCACCGACCCAAGATTGAGCCCATATTCGCCTCCACCAAGCTACCACCTTGATATCCAAATTCTCGACAATCCCCCTCAAAGGGAAGAGCCACCACGCCAACAACAAGTACCTCATGGGGTACCGGCAAGGCCTACTCGCCCACCTTCCTTTGTGCCTATCCCACCATACCCTACTCCATATACCCAATTCCAACCGTAAATCCCCAATACCCCGGGCATTAATGATTTGATGAAACTCAAGAATAGAGTGGACCTCGGGGTACATGAAGGGAGGGTCGACAACTACTTCGCCCTTTATCCCCAATACTATAACATGGCTCAACAAGGGTATATTGACCCCAATGGTCCTAAGCCCTCTTGGGACCAACCACAACATTTTTTCCCTAATCAAGGGGGCCAAGCTTGGAATCTCGGTGGTGGAGGGTACTCGGGCCAAGGAGGAGGGCATGATCAAGGAGAGTTTGACTAAGGAGGGTATTGGGGCAAAAAAGGAGGGTATGACCAAGCCGGGAGTTCTCACCAGTATGGTTACCCCCAAGATGAGGAGGATGACGAGTGAAAGAGGCCTACCTCATCACCTCCATTTGTATGATACCCCTCTCTCCCTCTCTCTTTTGTATATACATTGCATTTAGTGTAGTTTTCACATGCATTTGTATCATATGGCATTTACATTAGCTAGTTCATTTAGTATAGTTTGCATTGTAATATACCTCACATGATTCATGTAGATAGTTGCATATAGATTAGAATTCATGCATAGTCACTAATGGCCAAACCTATTCATTTCTACACTAGAAATAGTGTTTAAATCGGTTTGGGGAGGTTTGATCATAGGTGACCATAGTCTACTAGAAAACATGCATCATATAGTATAGTTTAGATTGCATTCATTTGTTACATATTTCATATAGAAATTGCATTTAGCTAGAGCATGCATTCATTTATATCATATCATTTCATTTGTACTTTATTTCAAAAATATAAAAAATTCAAAAACATGTTTTTCTTTTTCATTCCTACTCCTACATGTACATTGAGGACAATGTCCAAAATAAAGTGGGGAATGAGAATTTATATTCCAAAAATGCATAAAAATTGAAAAATCATGAAAAATCACAAAAATATGTCTTTTAATTTCATAAAACAAAAACCGATAAGAATTTGAAAATTTCAAAAACCAAAAACATGTTCTTTAATTTAGTAGTGTAGAATTGTATATACTTGTGCTTTTGTTCTCTTCTCACATAGATACAACACTATATTTGAGGCATTAGCAAGGGAAAATGAAGACCGCTTGGTATGATCGCTCTAATCTTTATTTCCCTTCCATTTCTTTTTCATTATTCATATGAGGAGGATGGACTTACATGTCAAGGAGGATGTGGTGTATTTTGTTGATGCGGTTTGTGTATCTATGTGTTGTTAGAAGTTGCATTTAGTTTATATGGCATATTAGTTGGTAGAATCATATGCATTAGGATGTATATATGTTAGTTGCATCATGGCATGTAGTTGCATGTTAGAAAATTTTGCGAAACCGTCTACTTGGGAAGCTTGACAAGTGTATATAGGCCCTAGTAGATGTTTTTTCTTCTTAAGACTTTGCTTGTTAGAATACTTGTAAAACACCCTAGGATGTGTCATGCTAGTATCCTTTGACCCATGGATTAAGGCCTAGTCAAGAGTACCTTGTGATGTGATAACTCCTTGGCTACCGTTTATTCGAAGGTGACCCTTGAAACCATGCAACCATCATTCATCCATGTTCTACCATACATTTTGTCATCAAAGGGAATGGGTACAAAAATTGTTCAAATTTGAGAAAAGAAAAGAAAAGAAAAAGTTTGCAATTGCATCAAAAGAAAAAAAAGGAGTAACAAAAATAAAAACTCCTATGCTTAATGTTTAAACAGGCAAACTCTACTATTCTCTCTTTTATTTCTAAAAAAGATGTCCCTCGTACTGTTATGGATTTTAGACCTATTTCTTGTTGCACAGTTTTTTATAAAGCTGTTAGCAAGGTTCTAGCTAATAGGCTCCAAAAAGTGATTCCTTCTATTGTTGGAGAAGAACAGGCTGCTTTTGTTAAAGGACGGAGTATTCATGAGAATATCCTTCTTTCTCAAGCTTTGGTGAAAGGGTATAATAAGATAACTATTTCTCCTAGGTGTCTTATCAAAGTGGATATAAAGAAAGCCTTTGATTCTTTGCAATGGAGTTTTGTTGCTCATATGTTACAGGAGTTTGGGTTTCCCAAGCAGTTCATTAGCTGGATCCTTGGTTGTATCACAGGGACCTAGTTCTCTTTGAAAATTAATGGAGGTCTTTTTGGCTTTTTTCCTGGTAAGGGTGGCCTTAGGCAAGGGGATCCTCTTTCCCCTTACCTTTTTGTGCTGAGTATGGAGATCTTATCTAGATCTCTTAGAACTCTTTGTCTTCAACCTTTGGTATCTTACCATCCCAAGTGTAGTCAGCTGGGTTTGACCCATCTTATTTTTGCTGATGATTTAATGGTGTTTGTTCGTGGGGATGTGCCATCTGTGTTGGCTGTTCAGCAAGCCTTAGCTTCCTTTGCTTCTATTTCTGGGCTCCATGCTAATGTGGACAAAACTCAAATCTATTTTGGTGGAGTTGTTCAGGAAGTTAGAGATGCTATTTTGATTTCTACTGGTTTTTCTGAAGGAAGTTTTCCTTTTCGTTATCTGGGGTTGCCCCTTGGCACCTCTAGGTACTCTGTGAGTATGTATGACTCTTTGCTTCTTAAGATTCAGACCAAGTTGCAGCATTGGTCAGCAAAGTCTCTAACTTATGCTGGAAAGGCTCAACTTTTGGATGCTGTTATCTTTGGCATTGAGAATTATTGGTGTTCTAGTGTTCTTTTGCCCAAGCAAGTCTTACATCAGATCAATCACTTCAGTAGGAATTTTTTCTGGGGCATTAAGGAAGGGGACAGAAAAATGCAGTTTAAAAGTTGGCATACTATTTGTGCTCCTTGGCATAAAGGTGGTTTTAATATCAAGAATGTGCAAATTTGGAATATAGCTTTATTGATCAACTGGATTTGGAAGTTCTCTAATAGTTCCAATAGTCTTTGGGTTAAATGGCACAAGAAATATGTTCTGAAAACTGATACCATTTGGTCCCTTCCTTCTAAAGATCAGTTCTCTTCTAGCTTTAAAGGCATTTTGGCTGCAAGGAGTATTTTCCTCCTCAAAACTGGTTCTCCCCAAGCAGCTGAGGCCATGTTAAACTCTTGGGTTGCAGGTGGTAAGCTCCTTATCCGCAAAATTTATGAGTTTTTGCTTGATGTTCCTCAGCAAGAGGACTGGTTTTCAGTGTTCTTTCACCAAAGCATAGTCCCTAGTCATAGGGTGACTGCTCTCCTTGCTGCTCAAAGAAAGTTGGCAACAATTGATAATCTTCAGCAAAGAGGTTTTCAGCTTGCTAGTAGATGTAGTCTTTGTAAGCAAGACTTGGACACTCACCAGCACTTGTTAGTCTGGTCAGATTTGATTCAGTGGCAGCATTTAACTCTTCATAATTTAGACTTACTTGATCTCATGCATTGGAGTTATGGTTCCCAACATGGATGGGCAGCAGCTTGGTTTCGAACTACTTTAGCTGCTGCTACTTATGGCATTTGGATTGAGAGAAACAGGCGTATCTTCTTGGATCATGAAAGCACAGTTCAAGCAGTGGTTAACAAGATTAAGTATACTGTTGCCGTCCGTTTGTATATGAGTCCTAGATTTTCTAATTTTGTTTCGCAACTTAGTGCTTAGTCTGTTTCTTGTTTTTGCTCACTTGTTAGAGCATGGCTATGCTTAAGTTTTGGCTTAGGCTATTCTCTAGTGTGATATCCTTGCAAAAATTACTTGTAATTTCTTTTCTTCATTGAAATGAAATGATAATCTTTTGCAAAAAAAAAAAAAAAACTCCTATGCTTCAAATATAAGGCACCCTCACTACAAATGGGGTGACTTTGAAAATGTTCAAAAGAAAAATGCAAAAGTTGAAAATTGTCAAGTATTGAAATGCCAAAAATCAAAAGAAATGGCAAAAGAAAGTGTTCTCAAATGTTATATGCCACAAGAAATTGGGGGGAAAAACAACAACAAAAGCAAACTCCAAAATGAAATTCAAATTCTATCGATCCCTTTATCCATCGTATCCATTTTTGTGCATGGTAGAGAGGGGATGACCCTTCTTCTTGTCTAGGCAAGAGGGGGAATTCCGCGATCCTCCAGTGTTTCTAACACCATAGGGAGTTTATTCTTGACAAAAAAATTTAACGATTGAGGACAAAGATACCCTAGCTTGACACAACTTGGAGGTGATTTGTTGGTATCCTTCTAGGCTTAGTAGTTTGAAAAAATTGCATATATGAAGGAGTGTGTACCCTTATATTGCTTCCTTTGTAGATAATTTCCGCCAGTTAGATGAGAAAAGTGTCTATTCTTTTGTAGATGCATCCATTACTTGATTTTGTGTGCTTTAATGCTTGGATGTGTCGCCATTTTGGCAAGCCCCACCTTGCCTTGCAAGAAGGCATCCTACCTCATGGTTGTCTTATTGTGAGTTGAAGGGGCGGAGTGAGACCCGCTAATTGTCTCATATTGGTTATATTATTAGCATAGTTTAAATAAAGGTCTAGTTTTTGTCACCTCTTTACTCGGGACGAGTAAAGGTTCGGTTTGGGGATATTTGATATGAACATTATTTGCGCACATTTAGTCCCCAAATTGAACCTATTTTGCATACTTTTATAACATTTCTTGATCATTTTATCCGTCAAATCTTTCCTATTTGCTTTCCTAGTGCATTTTACATGTTTTGTAGGAAAGGAGATAATAAGGCGGAAATTCCCGTCTTTCGTGCATATTTGGAAGCTTGTTGACGATATTTGATGGACTAAGTATGAAAAGGAGGCAAGAATGATGACCAAGGAAGAAGAAATAAAGAGTATATAGAGGCATCTTAGGCTTAAAAGCAAAAAGAAAGGGAATATCAGCTCAACCCGCGCGGGTCAAGCCTATCTGGAGCAGGATACTGAAGAACCCGCTAGGGGTCATTTTCAACCCGCTCGGGTTGAAGCTCTGGATGCTCGTTTTCAGCTCGGGACGAGCGTATTCCTGGACAGAAAGTCTTCCCTTGCTACGTGAACCATGATCCGCACATATTTCTTGAGAGACTAGCAAAAAGGAGACCGGAGTCTCTCTTAAGACCGGCGATTCCCTACCCAACAATTAGCATTGTTAAATTACTCTTTTACCCTTGCTTAACCTAATGATGCTCTATTATATATACCCCATTTGTAATAATTATACCATCAAGTTTTCATTAGATTAATTCAATCCTTCTTTAGATTAGGTTAAGCTTTCATTAGGAGTAGATTAGACTAGACTACTCTTTAATCTTTCCACAAATCACACATTAATCTTTCCTTTAATTATTGTTCAAATTTATTATTGAGTAATTCAAGTTTATTATTGGGTAATTAGAAGATCATTTGGGTTTATTAGGAGATTGACAACCTTCCATCAATCATCAAGTGCTTCTATTATTCTTTGCATTATTATTTTGGAATCTCCATAGGTATAATTCTCTTTATCCTTGTTTTAATTATTGTTAATCTTTCTTACTTGTTCATCATGTTTTGCCTTGTTAATATGATTGACAACCTTGTTAGCATGTCAAACTTGATAATGAGTGAGTAGTCTCTTAGCTAGGATTAATGGGTAATTAGGGAAACCAACATGGGGATTGATTCATGCTTAATCTAATATGTTCACATATTAATTTGCTTGCTTGTTGTGATATCAACCTATGCACATGTTATGTTTGATTAAATGCTAAGCCTATGAATCCTTGCATTTACAACCATCTCTTATCTATTCAACTTGACTTGTAAGATATAAACCAACTTGAGTCTTGTTAGACCATACATAGAAGTGATTAGGAGGAAAGTAAGTAGACTTGTAGGTGTTGTACAATCTAATCGATTCGGCTCCGGGACCCAACTCTTCCTAAGAACTGTAAGACATAAACCAACTCGGTTCCTTTACAACAATAAGTGTTTGCTTATAATTGAAAACATGTTTGTATGATCAACTCCCATGATTTCCTTATGAACCCATGATATCCTAGCACTTTTAATTATTTGTTTACATCTTTCCTTTTGTTGCTTGTTTATTGCTTTTATTAGATTAGAATCATCAACCCGTTATAATTGTGATAACCCCAAGCACAACCATAATTAGATTGAATAATTTGAGTAACCACCGTCCCATGGATCGACCTCGACTTACCGCTAACTAGTTGTTTGTTGAGAATTATAAATGTGTTTGATTGGGAGACCCGACGACATCACCCATCACCTGCACACATTTGGGTTAGTGGTTGGTGTCACATGCAGGGAGGTGCTTACATTCCCTTTTCTTCTATTTTTAACCATTTAACTCCACATTTAGCCAAATTTGCCTTTTGACCCTTAACTACATTCCAAATTTAGCCTGCCTTGTCAAGCTAGTTTAGATTGTTTTTGCGGTATATTGTCTATTGAGTCGAATTTGGTTTGTATTGAAAGTCGGGAGTCGGTAATAAGAGAAGGATGATGAAATGCAATTGAGAAAAAAGAAGTTAAAAAAGAAAAAAAATCAGAAAAAAAAAACAGAGAAAAAGAAAAGAATTAAAAAAAAGAATTTGATTGTTGTCGGTTCTTACTCCCATGCGATCATTTTATCTTATGAGGAGTTGATTTTATTCGGTTTGGTGAGTTTGTATGCCAAATTAAGGGCATTGTGCTTATTTTTGATAGGTTTGAAGCGGATATGGTTCATTTGGTTCTGTTTAGTTAGCTAGCTTGGCTATTAACCTCACATTGCCAAAAATGTTTTTCCTTTCTTACCCATTACCTCACTTTTCCGTATTTTTGTAAGCCCTCAGCTGTGACAGGACCTTGTTGGTTGGAATGTATATGTACGGTAGCTAGAATTGTCTATCATACTTCATTGCATGCATGTTTATGTGGGTCGTAGTTTAGGTGAGCGACTATATTCCTTTCTCTCTTACATTTATATGCTTACCCTTTGCTTCATGAGAGAAGAGTGACCCGTGAGAGTCCATTATCTAAGGTCTTGCAAGGTCGATGGTTCAGCTTTATTATAGACATCTTATAACTCGTTTGCATTTGACAATTTTTGCTGTGGGTGTTAGTTTGCTTGCATTAAATTGGTTTAAGTGGGCATTTGTAGCTGGCTCTGAGTTTTTATTCCGTTCCATTAGTTTTGCATATAGTTTGCTTGGGGACAAGCAAAGGTTTGGTTTGGGGAGATTTGATAAGTGCATTTTATATAGTCTCTCTAAGCCTCTTATGAACGTATTTCTATGGAATTCCAGAAGTTTTAGGCTACGAAATGCCCCGAATAGTCTACTTTGGTTTGTTTGGCTTTAATTGCAAGAATGGACCTGAAAGTAGCGGAATTGAGCTTTCTACTGTCGCTTTAGCCTGCATTCAGGAGATGGAAGGAATTGGAGCGGAAATACTGCTGCCTTGGGATGCGTGAAAGTGTCATGGAAGCTAAATCAACGAGTCATAGCTGACTTAAGTGGTGGAATAATCGATCAGGAGGTTTTGATTGCCTATATGCTCGATCGAAAGCCTTTGGATGGTGAATAGTACTCGATCGAACCACTGCTTTGTTCGATCGAGAGGTGCTCAAATGGTGTTCCTCGATCGAGTAGTGATGTACTCGATCGAGAGGGTTTGCTGGAGGATTGACTCGATCGAGTGATTCCAATATGCTCGATCGAGCACTTTGCTATTGAAAGTAGATTTTAATATCTTTAATTATCGTGCTTAGGTTAAATAAATCTCTCTCCTATAAATAGGAGAGTCTTAATCAGGTTAAAGACATTCTTCATACTGTATTATTCAGCTTTCACTCTTGTTCGACGTCTATTTTCCGGATCTCAACTTTTGTAACTTACCTTCTCCCTCTTATTCAAGTATTATTTCTCTTTTGCACATCTCTTTACCATCTTTAGTATTGCTTTATTAATCGCTTTATTAATCGTTATGCATAGCTAATTTATCTAATGCTAGGATTAGGGGAACCATGGTAGTAAAACGATGATGCGATAATTAGGTTAGAAGGTCTACATGTAAGAATTATTTTATAGTAAAATAACTGTAATTATTAGGTTGAATGTATGCAACTGAAGTAATTAAAATGGTTAAATTCAGACCTAGATCGGAAGATTGGAATGAACAAACCTGTTATAAACAATAAACTACTCTAATGAGGGGGGAAGCTAAGTTAGTAGAATTTTAGGGCGATAGCGGACCGGAAGGAACTTTCCTTTACCCTTCTCACATCAGACCGACTGACCTACCTTTAGTTGATTTGTGTAATATCATGGTGAACCGACATCTTGGCATCTCTCTTTCTATTTTCTCTCAATCCTTTTCACTCTTGCCTTTTTAATTGTTTTTACTTTTATTGCTCTTTAGTTTAGTCAAAACAACTCAAACCCCCATTTAGTGACCATAGACAAACTGAATAACGAGTAGATAGTGACTGCCTCCCTGTGGATACGATACCCGACTTGCCTCTGCTGCATTAGTTAGAGCCGGTTGGTTTTATTTTTGATAGGGTTGCGACAGCCGTATCAAAAACAAATAAAAGTACAAGAGATCAGCACAACACATAATTGACCCATCACTATAGGGGCAACATATGACCCATCACTTCAGGGGCAACATATATAGTGTAACACCCCCATCTACCAAGGAGCATTAACAAGACCTTCCCTACCAGATAAGGGCATTACCATATCGGTTGCCCGAGGAATAGTAAATATCATAACGTCAATAAAAGAACTATTACAATTGATTACATACTTTAACTCAGAATAAAAGATAGCTACAACTAATAAATTAACAACTACGGTGATACTATCCATGCCAAGACTCAGTGATAGACTCGTCCCTCCAATGCACCCAGCTATGCTCCACATATCAACACCTACTAAGACTGACTGCTCACCATAAAGGATCACGACAGACACATAACAAGAAAGAACAATAAACAACACCACACTAGGTCATTAACTGAAGAACGACAGACAAACAAGATACAACATACACACAACCAACTCCAACTCCAAACATCCATCAATCATCTGACTAACCCGAAGGTAAAGTCCTACCCGAATATCCATCGCAACAGATATTCCACACCGCTAGTGGGGGACCGCAGCCTTTCCCACCTAAGCCCCGCTCATCTCCATCGAGCGAATAACCCATGTCCATTAATGTGCACATCCCCCTTATGATGGGAACCACAAGGGGCGAATCAAGGGCGTGAAGGCGTTCTCGATGAAGACTCCACTCAGCCAGGGACGCACCCCGTACACAAACACAACATTACAATCATATAAACAACATTACTATCCACCACACATGACAAACAATCGACAGTACTGAGTAGGAAAACATACCTGAGCAATTAGCAGCGACACTGCATACATCCACATGACGACAAGATAACCTCCATCAACACCTATCACAACCAGTAGGAAAAACCCTGTTATTAACAAACATAACCACAAGGAAACCTAAGTATGATGATGATGATGACTTACCTATGCTCGGCATTCCGGCGACAAGGCCACTACCCGACTCAAGTCTCCCTCCCCATGGTGTCTCCAAGTGTAAAGGGATCTCAAGGGTTGAAAGATGGTGAAAGAGAAGAAGTGTCATTGATTAGATTTAGGAAGAAAAGACAGAAAAAACTGATTTGGGGTTTATGACTTCACGATTTATAACTTACTCGATCGAGTGGCCTCTACTCGATCGAGTTACTAGACTACTCGATCGAGTAGCCTACGCTAGATTGAGTTCTCCACTTCAAAAGGTCACCAAGTACTAAGTCCGATTGTATGAGAGGTTCTCAAGGGTCTACCAAGTGTCTAAGGTAAGTCAACGGCTAGTCAACTGGTCCCTAACGGGGCGGGTATTACATATAGAACCTTTAGCTTAAATGAACAAACTACAAGACACAAATCGAAAAACAACACAATTGTTCAAAATAACAACGTAATATTAAATCTCGCCAGTATCAAACAAGTCTCTCGGCTTATTCCTAATCACGTGTAACCATCCTTTTTGCATCTCAACTTCAACGAAAAATACTTGTTTTGCTTGAGATGAGAAGACAAAAGGTTCATCAGACAAATTTCGACTAGTGTGCATCAACTTTGAAAAGTTCACACAAACACTACTCTTGTCTTCATTAGTCTTTATCCCTCCATATATATCTACCCAATCACAACGAAAAAATACAACTTTGAATGTTCCAAAATAATGCAGCTCATAAATTTCGTTAAGCTTTCCATAATATGTTTCCCCTTTAGCTTCCACCATAATTCCAAAATTCTGCGTTTTTCTATGCCGCTCACGATCAACCGTCTGAAATTTATACCCATTGATTAGAAAACAAGTCATTTTTAATTACTTAAGCCATCTGCTAAGGTTTTCCGTAGTTGGCCTTCTTTAGTGCTTGCATCTAAATTTTGCACTTAAAACAATAAATACTTACATTAAATTTGTTCATAGAGAAGTTATGTTAATGTTCAGTATTTTAAATAAAAAGGAGCTAAACCTGAATTTGAAGTCACTCTCCAAATTCATTGATGATCCACTCATTTTCATTGTAGCTACTAGAGTGGCACCCTTGCCGCTTTTGGTACAGGAAATCATTTCAAAGTAGATAAATTAGTAACTTAAGTGAAAGTGTTGGAAAAAGGCTAATTATTCATAACTATAGATGATTACTTACTTAAGAACAACTTTCATCTCATCACAATGAAGTAAAATATTACGATGGGCTTGTTTTATACTCTTATCATCTACTCGTACTTTTTCCTTCTTCCCAATCAATCGACCACCAGAGTTGTACAAGTACTGGTCCATGTCTGGAATTCCATCATCATTTATTTTCGATCTATTAAATATGGTTTCAACACCTTTAAGATACCTCGAACAAAATGTGATGGTCTCCTCTTACATGATCCCTTCAGCAATTGATCCCTTGGGTTGAGCTTTATTGCCCACATATTATTTTAAGTGAGCTAAATACCTCTATAAGAACAAACAATAACTCTAAAAAAATTAAAATCAACATTTAAAATATTGAAGGTTTAAGTATTAACCTTTCGAAAGGGTACATCCATCTATATTGAACTGGCCCTCGAGGCTTGGCCTCCTCTACTAAGTGAATTAGTAGGTGAACCATAATTGTAAAGAAAGTCGGAAGAAACTCCATTTTCATCCGACAAAGAATAAGTATGATTTTTGACTAAAGAGCATCCAACTCACCGTGATCAAGAGTTTTTAAGCACAAACATTTGAAAAAATAAGATAAGTCCCCAATTAACTCAATGACTCCAGTGGCCTTGGATGCTGTAAGTGCTACAGGAAGGATATCTTGCATCAAGACATGATTTTCATGACTCTTAGGATTATAAAGCTTTCGCTGTTTTATACTCACACATCGTCTAGAGATATTAGAGCCACGCCCATCGGGATATCTAATCTTTTGTAACACTTTCAAAAATCTCTCCTTTTCCTCGTTAGACATAGAGTACAAAATTGGAGGCATGTACGGATCCTTATTTAGTCGTTCTTGCAGCCATAAGTGTTCCTTTATGCCCAACTTCCTAAGATCTTTTCAAGCATTTTCATTATCTGTACTTTTATCCATATCCAAAAGTTTTCCTAAGATATTGTCGCACACATTTTTTCCAATGTGCATAACATCTAGATTGTGTCGTAGTGGATTGAACTCCCAATATGGCAATTAAAAAAACACTCTTCTTGTGCCACAAATTACATTCATCATCCTTGTTATGGTCATTTCTAACAAGATTAGTTGACACACCAATCTCTTGAGCCCTCTTTTTTCGTTTTTGACACCTTTTTGACTTACCATAAATATAGTTAATATTTTGTTGCTGCCTAAGAACATCAGACCCACTTACTGCTTTAGGAGCATTACCATTCTTGATTGTTCTATCAAACAAATGGCCTTCAAAATGATAAGGGTTAAAACCATCAGTCGCCAAAGGTAACCTAACATTTCGAGGATCGGATGCAAATTGAAGATAACGAGAATCATATTTTTGCCAAGCTAGCCCATCAGCAGGGTGCCTAAGTTTTCCATCTTTCACACGACTTTCATGGTGGCACCTAATGTCTTTTGCTATTTTAGGCGACGCGTATAACTTATGTAGTCTAGGAATGAAAAGAAAATATCTCATTACCTTGGCGGGTTCTCCTTTCTGTAGGTGCCCATTTTCTTTATCATTGTTATTGCCTACTTGACTTGCGGTTTTTTTCCATCTTGAAGTGTGACATTTATGACACTCTTCTTTTTGTGAGAAATCCCCCCAATACAACATACAATTAAATGGACAAGCATGAATCTTTTCATATCCAAGTCCCAAATCATTGATAATCTTCTTTCCCTCGTAATAAGTTGATGGGACCACTTTAATTCGTGGAAATGCTTCCAATATTAGTTCAAGTAGTTTATTGAATGACTTATTAGATCAATGAAACATACATTTGATGTGAAACAAATGCAGTAAAAATGACAATTTTGAGAAAGTTTGACAACCATCATAAAGTTCTTCTTCTGTAGCTAATAACAATCTTTTATATTTTTCATTTTCCTCAATGTTGTTTGCTCTTGGGCTTTAATTGTAGTCATCATCATACTCATGAGCAGTTTCCATATTATCATCATCATTAGACTCATCACTATAACTAGACTAAATTTCTTCAGCTGGATGATTATGATTATCGATAACCAAACAACTGCATTTAGAAAACCTTTCATATCATCACGACCCACAAGTAACACTTTCTTGTGCTCCCCACGTCAAACCCGTGTAGGATTAAGAACATCCCCATTACCATGCCATATCCAATTTGTATATCTTTGATAAAAACCTTTTAATAAAATATCTTCCTCTACTTCCTTTAACGTCAATCAACAACGTAGTCTAAAATATGTTGGACCATATAAATATATGATTATGTTTTGATAATGACAAGTGTGTGCTTCGTTTTATATATACTCTTGCTCATAATCGTTTGTTTAGTCTTTCTTAGATTGACTTAGGTTTACAAGTTTAGCAAGTAATGTTATAGCATCCTTGGCTATAACATTGAAGATTTGTGAAGCATCGTTCAAGTAATGTTATAGCTGCTTGAGCTATAACATTGAAGATTCCTAAATCATTATAGCAACTGTAACTAGTTTCAAGTATGATGATCACTCAAGCAAAAGGCTCGATCGAGTCTATAACAAGCTCAAGATGAAGAGCTTATGATCAAGATAAAGAGAAGATCCTACCACTGAAGATCTCCAGGAAGATTAGATAGTATAGGTCTTCATCTAATAATGATATCTTAAGAAGAAATATTGGGAAAGTAAAGTTATAGCTATTTCACCTATAACTTTACCTACCAAACTTAAAGTTATAGCTATTTCTACTATAACTTTGGGTTGCATTTGAAGGCACGATTTTAAATAGTTTAAAATAATTTTTCAAAAGATAAAATTCTACAAATTATCTCTACTAACCAATAGGATAATGCAAATTATTTACTCCAAACATGTTTGAAGAATTTTACTAAGAAAGCACTTGATTATTTTCTTAGTAGAGATTGTTTGGAGCACTAAGGTTTTGATCGAAACCCTAGTAGAACCGTGAACACTTACAAGAACAATCAAGTGTTTTCTTAGTAACTTAAGATATTCAGAATCAAATATCTAGTGATATTCAAATTGAGTTATAACTAGAGTTAGTTATACGAGTTGGGTTGATAATTTTGTAATCCGGAGAAAGGCACTAAAATTATTAATCGAGAATAGTGGACGTAGGCTTCGACGTGTGAAGCTAAACCACTTCAAAACCGTGTGTCTTTGTAGTTTTTATTTATATTCATTTATTTACAATCACAATCAATTAGTTAATTAATTAAAGTTTAATTAATAAACTTTAAGTAATTAATTACATTGATATAAAATAAAAAGTGGGCATAAGTTTTTAAATACTCAATTCACACCCCCCCCCCTCGAGTATTTCGACTGTGATAGACTCTTCAATTGGTATCAGAGCCTCGTGCTCTTGATTGCCTAACCGCAAAGAGGTTGATCCGTCTATCTTTTTATCTTTTTATTTTATTTTAATTCTGCTGCCTTACACGTGTGAAATGGATTCCAAGTATCTTAAGTGTCCTATCTTTGATGGGAAAAATTATGAACTTTGGAAAAACATGATGACACACTACGTAAAAGGACATGATTGGGAGTGCTGGACGATTATTAAGAATAGACCACAAAAAATTTTGGTCGCATCTTCAGAAGGCACTACCTATGAGAAAAAGGAAGAAGACTATATTGAGGCTGATTACAAGAAGGCTGAGAAAAACTTGAAAGCGATAAGCTTCTTACAAAATGGCACGACATCGACTGAATTCGATCGTTTTTCTTCTTGCACTTTGGCCAAGGAAATATGGGATGGTCTTGAGTTGGCCTATGAAGGAACGTCAGCTGTTAGGAAATATCGTATTGACTTGCTGATTCAAAAATATGAACTTTTTAAAATGGAAAAGAATGAATCACTTGATAGCATGTCAGCATGATTTTCTACTATAGTTAATGAGCTTAAAAATCTTGGAAAAACTTTTAACTCCGAGGAAATTTCTAGAAAAGTACTTAGGAGTTTAACCAAGAAATGGCGTCCTAATGTCACGGTTATGGAAGAAGTCAGAGATCTCACTTATCTACCTTATGCAGAACTTATTGGTCTTATGAACTCGTCTTGGAAGACGATGAGGCCGAGGCCAGTAACAGTAAGAGCATGGCTCTACAAGCTTCTGCTAAGGAAGAAGAAGACGTTGAAATAGAGGACGAAACCGTTTTGTTTGCTAAACGATTTAATAAACGTATTTTCATAAATAAGCAAGCAAAATCGTTCAACAACAACAACAAGTCCTATAATAAGAAAACTTCTGAGACTAAGAAAACGTTTGCTAATAGAGGATGCTTCAAGTGAGGAGAATCTAGTCATATGATTAAGGATTGTCCCACATGGGATAAAATTAAAGACAAAGCAAAACGTGAGAAGACCAAGAAGGAATTCAAGCAAGTGATGATGGCATCATGCTAGGGAGATCTCGACACTGAGGACGACGAAGCGTCAGAATAAGAAGAAAATGCTAACCTATGTCTAAGCAACATAAGTCTTGACCTATTTTCAATGATAAAGATAGCGCAGACTCCTATTGCTGCTTTCTAGCATATTCCGATTCAGAAGAAGAAGAAGAGGTAAGCTATCTTGAACTTCAGTAAAGTGTTAAGAAATTGCCTAAGAATGCCTTAATTGAATACTTTGAGCAATCTCTTGATAAGTGTCACGAACAAGAGTTGGAATTGAAAGACTTGAAAGAACAAATTCTCGGTATTGCTGAAGAGAATCATCACCTTAAAGCAAAGGCCAAAAAGCTCAAATATAAAGTTACAGCTAATATGGCTACAACTTCAGATGTGACAAATGCTGAGACGAAGGTTGTTCAGTCTAAAGTTATAGCTAAAGAATCTATAACCTCATACCTGAAACTCAACATTAAGCATCTTCAAGCCAAAGTTACAGCTAATGAAGCTATAACCTTGGAATTGAGGAAAGTCAAAGAGCTTCTTGAGTCCAAGGCTACGGCTAGAGAAGCCGTGATCTCAGATCAAAACAAGGAGATTGAATCTCTAACTCATCAATTAAGGGAATCTAAAACCGTTCTATCAAATACTAAAAGAACGCATACCGAGACGGTACGAGTTCTCAATGACAGATTCCAAAACTTTCGTGACAATTATGAAGAGACTCATCCTCCCAAGTTCGTAAAGTAAGACCATTCCAAATGCAACAAAGAGATACAGTCCCTAAAAGACTTACTCTTGCATGCTAGAAAGGTTCACGAAAATTGGGAAGGTAGCACACGTGTCCTAAATTTCCTAACTGAGCAATCAGATAATAACATGAAAATGGGATTAGGGTACGAGTGCTATGGTCGTAGAGATCACTCTAAATGCAAATCAACCCCTTTCGAACGAGATTTCAGAAGAAGAAAATATTCAAATCTACCAGAATATTTGATTTGTAATTACTGTGGTCATACTAGTCATATCCAAGAAAACCGTGTCAAACATGCTCAGGATTTAAGAAAAGGAATCAACTTTGTTAAAGCCTCTGACACTGTTTTCGAGGATAATGATTGTACCCCATTTGAACCAAGTACAAATGAAGAACGCAACAATGATCATCGTTGGTTCTATGATATGAGCTTTGATTTTAAGAAGGCTACCAAATCAGAACAAACACCTAAATCTAAAGAGCCCTTCAAAACCAAAACTCCCCCAAAACAACCTAAAAGACCACAACATAAGGAACCCAGAACTCAAACCAAGACGGTTCCCAGACAAACCCACTCGCCTCTAAAATGTAAAGTTATTAAAAAGGTTTGGGTCAGAAGAGATTTAGTTTTTAGAGTGACTAACGTCAAAGGACCCAACTTAGCTTGGGTACCTAAAAACTGCCTCTAATTATTTTGTAGGTTATGGTGAAAGAAAATAACTTATGGTACCTTGATAGTGGATGCTCAAGGCACATGACTGGAGATGTAAATTTATTTCTTTCACTTGAACCCTTCGATGGAGGTAAGGTCACATTTGGTGATAACAAGAAGGGTAAGATTATCGGTGTTGGTAAAGTTGAAATATCTTCTTCTCATGCTATTAGTGATGTTTATCTTGTCAGTGGTCTCAAGCACAATTTACTAAGTATCTATCAATTATGCGATAAAGGAAATAAAGTTGTTTTTCATTCAGATTCTTGTCAAATAATAATTGAAGGAACAAGTAGTGTTGTGCTTGAAGGACATCGTAGAAGGAACATTTATATGATTGATATAAATAATATTCCTACTAATTAGCCTTGGTGCAAAGAAGCTATCTTATGCAGGAAGAGTGGTTCTTATAAATTTAGTGCTTAACACTCTTTACAATTATTGGGCTGCCATGTTCATTATCCCAAAGAGTGTGATCAAAAGAGTAGAAGCCATCTGCAGGAACTTTCTATGGAGTAGCTCATCTTATTACCACAGAGTTCCACTGGTGGGATGGGATAGAGTTACATTGCCAAAGGATGAAGGAGGTCTAGGAATTAAAAAAGCAGAGCTGTGGAATACTGCCTCAGTGGGGAAATTGGTGAATTGGCTATATATCAAGCCTGACAGGCTTTGAATCAAATGGGTTGCTAATGTGTATTTAAAGGGAGTTGAATGGCATGATTATACTCCTGGAAGTGATACCCCCTGGACCTGGAAGAGCATTTGTAAGGTTAAGGAAAGGATTAAGAGTGGTTTTCATGGTAATCTTTGGATTTCTTCGACCAAAGGATACTCTATACGTAATGGATATGAATGGTTGATGGGTCAGCACCCCAAAACTGCCTGGTCTAATCTTGTATGGAATAACTGGAACATCCCTAAACACTCTGTTGTTGCTTGGATGATTATGCAAGATGGATTAAATCTTAGAACCAAGTTATATGCTATTGGTTTGTGTCCTGATGATGACTGCATCTTATGTGGGGAACAGCCTGAGACAAGTGACCATCTCTTTTCAGAGTGCAGGTTCACTAGTAAGGTTAAGGATAGTATTGCAGATTGGATTGGTAAGCCAATGCCTGATCCTACTGCATTAATATCTGCAAACAGGAACAGATTACAATGGAAGGCTTCTGCGTGTGTTCAAACAGCATTCTGGTATACCATATGGTTTCAGAGAAACAATGCGAGACATCAGTTGTGTGTTCAGAGACCTGACATTATAGCACAACAACTGAAGCAGTTAATTCAGAGGAGAATTCGTAGCAAAATGTGTAATCTAGAAAGCAATGGTGCCATTGACTGGCAGGCAAGCATAGGATTTATGTGTTAGAATGCCTTAGCCGGGATTCGAACATTGTCCTTGTAATTATGGTTGTTTTTTGATATAATTTATATACTCACATTTTACCTAAAAAAAAAATTCCTACTAATTCATTCACATTTATGAATGTAACAACGGATGATCCGTGTCTTTGGCACAAAAGATTTGCTCATATAAATTCAACAACGTTGAATAAGCTAAAGAGATGGGATTTGGTTGAAGGACTTACCTTAATCAAATTCAATCAAGAAACATTATGTGACTTGTGTGCTCATGGAAAACATGTGAGATCATCGTTCAAACCTAAGAGAATGGTAAGTACCAATGAACCACTAGAACTCGTGCATATGGATTTATGTGGCCCAATGAAGGTAAGAAGTAGAGGTGGATCCAGGTATGTCTTCGTTCTAGTTGATGACTACTCCAGATTGTTTGGCCAATCTTTCTCAATCCAAAGGATGAAACTTTCGAAGAGTTTGCAATTCCAATGAAGCTTGCCCAACATAAGTATAAATCAAAATTAGTTTCCATTCGTACGGATCATGGCACCGAATTTGATAACAATGCTTTTATAGAATATTGTAGGGAGAATAGTGTTGGGCATAACTTCTCAGCACCACGAACCCCACAACAAAACGGTGTTGTTAAACGTATGAATAGGACGCTGGAGGATGTGGCACGCGCTATGTTATTGTGTAGTGGACTACCTCGCAATTTTTGGGCTGAAGTTGTTAGCACTGCATGCTATGTTCATAATCGAGCTTTGATTAGACGCATTCTCAAGAAAACTCGTTATGAGCTTCTTTGGGGACGTAAACCTAACATATCACATCTACGTTGCTTCAGGAGTAAATGTTTTGTCCATAATAATGGCAAAAATAGATTAAGCAAATTCAATCCCAGAAGTGACGAAGTGGTGTTTGTCGATTATTCTAATCATAGTAAAGCATATAAGGTTTTCAATAAGAGAACTTTATTCATCGAAGAAAGTGTTCATGTTGTTTTTGATGAGAATAATATGTTTGACAAAGCTGAACAAGAGGAGGAAGAAGACTTGAACGAACCTGATTTCCGACTATCCAGGGATAATCTTCCGGAATTGGATGAGGAAGATAAAGAAATCCAGGGCACAAATGATGAAGAAGGAAGCCCTTCGAATGATAAAGAAAAGAGAACTAGGAGTTTAGTTGATGATACTAAAACCTCTTCTCAATCCAAGCAACTGGAGAATAAAGTTATAGCTGATGATGCTATAACATCAACTCCGAGCCAGCAAACTAGATCCAATGTTATAACTGGTTCTATTATAACCCCAGGATTGGATTCAGGGGGAACAAGGCTTGAACCCCAATCATTCGAAGAAGGTGAGACTAGTTCAGATAAAGATGTGCCTCATGTTTCTAAGAAATAGAGATATAAGGACTCTCATCCAATGGAAGCCATCCTAGGAAGTCTGAATGAAGGTGTTCAGACTCGAAGAAGACTTAACAACTTTTGCTCGTTCTACTCCTGTAATACCCCGTATTTTAATTATATTTTATAAATCATATTTTATAAATTATATTGATTAGTTATATTTATTAATTATAATAATTGCGGATTATGTTGTTAGATAGAAATAATTAATAAAATAATAGAAAAATGAGTCGGGATGACAATTGAGCAATAACAAAATACGATAATTTATAGAATAATAATACTCGATAATTATGTTATAATTATAATAGTAATACTAGGAATACTAATAATAATAATAATATAAATGTATGATATTAATATTATGGTAAATTACATATTTCCTAATTAATTTCTTATAACCTAAACCTACCTATATAAATAGTTGAAACTATAGACGATATTATTCATAATAAATCTGAAGAATTCACAAAGGGGGAGTATTGGGATCAACGTTGGATATTCAACTAACTTCGCTAACGCTAATTAACTCAAGGTAAGACCGTCTCATAGTTTAATGTATCGATTTTATAACTAGTATAACTCGTAATTTAGACCATCTCAAGACTAGCCGCGACCTTGACACTGACCGTGGACCACCAGGGAGTGACCGTTGACTACCGTTGACCACCATTGACCGAGGGAGTGGGGTGTTTGCAGGAGGTTTTTGTAGTAGTCGTGTTTAGCAATTACCACGGGTACGAACCCTTTTCTTTGACTCGTCTGACCTGGGCTTGGTGGGGCTGGGTCATAGGGTCAAGTCAACCACCGTGGGTGGTCAGGTGCGGTTAAGGGTGGTGGTTTGCGCAGGTGGTTGGCCGGAATAAGCGAAACAGGGGAGGAGCTATGGTGGGTTGTTGGTGTCGGTTCTGGGTGGTCATGGTTTGTTGCGTGGGGTCGTGACTGGTGGTGGGACCACCTTGGGCCAGGGGAAACCATGGTGGTGGCCACAAGGTGTCACGGTGGTGGTAGGGTGGTGTATGTGCTTATCGTATTCGAGTTGTGTCGGGTTTTGGGGGTCCGTTTAGGCGGCTTTTTGTGGGGTCTTGGTGGTGGTATGGCGGGCGGTTAGGGTGTGTATGTGTGCGTTGGGTTGCAGTCTAGTGGCGGCCAGGTTGGGTGGAGTTATCGGAGGCGGGTGGTGGTTGTAGGTGGTAGTTAAACGTGGAGTTGTATGTGACGGGTTTTCGGTAATTGGTATGTTCGTGGAAAGGAGCTAGGGCGTGAGTTTGGAGCCTTGTATAGAGGTGTTGGTAGTGGTGGATAGGGCGGTGGACCCATGGTCGTGGGTGGTTGATTAGGTGGTGGGTAACGGAGGTAATGGTGGTTGTGTGGACCGTAGGATAGGGGTATTTAGGGGTTGAGTGAAACATAGGTAAAACGGGTTGTGGGGAGGTGTGATTATCACATGAATTACGTGGGCATTGTTTTTGTTGCAGGATTTATTAGTTGGGTCGAGTCGGGTTCTTATAAGACGGGTTTTGCATATTAATTTACACGGGAAATAATTAATGTAAATAAATTTTAATTGAGTAAATTAATATATGTAATTGGATAATTAATAATTTAAGTAATATAATTAAAGATGATTAAATCAATTGGTTGAGAATAATTAGTAATTGTAAATAATTATTTTGATCGGTGTGATTGTGAAGAATTATAATTGGGTTCGGATTGCTTTAATTGTTTGGATTGCTTGAGTTTGCTTTGTTGGATTCGGTTATCAGGTAGGGATTATCCTACTCAACTTATATTTATGTGATTGTAAATTGTTTGTATATATGTGGTTGATTTATATATTGAGATTGTGATTACGAATGTGGAATTGAGAAGATGGAGTTGGGTTGTTTATGAGTATTGGTGATTATTGTATATTATTTGAAGGGACCGATATATCGCTAGTCCTTGTGAGTTATTTGTTGAAGGGACCGATATACCGCTAGTCCTTGGTTATTATTTGAAGGGACCGATGTCCGAGCAACCGCTAGTCCTTGTGGCGTCGATTGATCATCGCCGCCCCTCGAATCTCTTCTCTAGTAGGCTCACTACTAGGGAGATGTGCACATTCGGAGCTGAGGAAGCGTTAAGACGGAGTTTGGAAGGAGTAGAGGTGATTGGAGTATAACATAGATGGTTGAAGGTTATGGGTGTTACCATAACATGCGATTATCTTGGCTGAGTTGGATATATTATTATTGTGCGTTGTTTAGTTAGTCCCTACTCAACCTCGTGGTTGACCGTGTATTCGTGAACACCTGCGGTGAACCGTTTTATGGGGAGCAGATTTGACAGGTACCAAAGATTAGCTGACTTGGGAGCATTGGGATGAGAGCCAAACTTGGAACCTTAGATGAAGTCTAGATCACATATATAGTCATATCACTTATTTATTTTTCCGCTGCGAGTTGTATTTATTTTTATATTAAGTTTTAGTTGATCAAAATTGTAAAACATATGTAATCATTAAAGTTTTTATTTAAAGTACTTTGGTGAGTTGAACTTTGTATCTACTACCTCGGGAAACCGGGATGGTAACAGTCCTATTTATTTGGGAATGTCTAGCCAAAGGCTCCTGAATAAATGGGTGTGTTACAAAGTGGTATCAGAGCAAAACGGTCCTGAGGCCTAACCAATGAACAATAATGAACATAGGACGTGTCTAATAAAATGAACCCTGGTAGAAACTGTTAGGAGCCCACTTAAAGATTGGGATGAGTTAGGGGCCCCCTCACACCAAACTTCTGGCCCTTTCAGTTTTGAACCGGTTACCTTGAGAGATATCAAAGAGTGGGGTAATTTAAAATGAATATTGTTTATTTCTTCGTAGGAGTTTTGGTTGCTTTGCTTGAATATTGTTTTAATTGATGACTGAGGTTACGGGACGTAACCTTGATTTTAAGGAGAGTTGAAGGGATGAAATGAGGATTTGATGTTGAACTGTTTTGATCATGAGCATGAAAGTAATTATATATTGGTATTGATTATATGGTTGAACGTTGTGTGATAGTAGAATCATGTCTAGTGATATGCGGTTGTGTGAATCCCAAAGCCATGTTATTAAAAATTTAATATGAAATGATTAAGCTTGTGATATGAATGCTTTAGAGTATATACTAGTCCTGTGTGAAAGTTTATCGACCAAGTTGTGTTGATATAGGAGTAGAAGGGTGTTAATAAGGGCTTGTGACCTAGTAGAAAGGAACCTAGAGCTGAACTTTATTCCGTCAGATTTTACCCCTATTAGATTTAGTTACCATTTGAACTCCGTTCATCATACATGGTTGAAATATTTATGAGTGATAACCCAGTGAGTTAGCTTACCAATGCCGTTGGTTTCATGTTTAAAAGTTTTATGGTTTGGGAGAAATAAATAATTTAGTGGACAGTGGTCAGAATGTTCCTGTGCAGTTATGTTTTCGACAAATAAGTTTGTAAAATTTCTCATTTAATACCTACTTAATAATTTTGCTTGATTCCAACTCCACTGTTTAAAAGAATCAAATATGTTTCTAAATTGATAAGGCACGTTGCAAGGTAAATTTATGACAATTAATAGTGATTTTTACAAGTTGACTTTAGTTTTTGACAAATTGCTGATCGGTTTTTGTTTGGACCAACTGGATTGTAAAAATCTTTATAAAATGGTTGAATGAGATTTCGGTTTTATTCTTTTTTTCATGGTTTGATAATTCCTTATATTTTCTGGAAAGTATAAAATCTCAACGTGGAATATAACGGTTATTTAATAGTGATTTTTAAAAGTTACAGCTTGATTTTGATTTCCAAAAAAACGCGAGTTTTACTAAAAGTTTAATATAAATATTTTGTCAATTCCTAACCTATGATAATTGGGAGGTAGGAGTGATGATAGGAGGACCTAAAGAGGGGTGAGAAAGGACATAGTTGACCAAACCTTGTTTTGTAAGTATAGAATATTTAAAAATGTTGAGCCATCTTTACTCGGATAGAAACTTATGTTGTCTTGTTTTAATTTTATAGAACCATGCCTCCAAAGAGATCTACACCTACACCCTCTACCATGTCCCAAGAGGAGATTGACCGTTTGATATCTATGAATGTGGCTTTGACTGCGGCATTGAAGGCTAAGGGGTCAGTTCAGGATCCGGCAAAGATGAGTGCTAGCATTGCAAGGCACAACCCGACAAAATATGACGGCTTAGGAGAACCATCTTTACTTGGGGATTGGCATAGGGAATTTGATAACCTTTTTGAGTTGCTAGGATGTCCTGCGGAGTTGCAAGTAGATCAAGCTGCTTACTATTTGAGAGGAAAAGCGGGTTTGTGGTGGAATCGTAGTAAGGAAGTCTTAAGGGAAGCTTGGAAAGAGAGTGACGAACCTTTATCACTTGGAAAGGTTTTAAGGAGACTATGAGGGCTGTGTTTGTACTAGAACATATTAGGAGTAAAATGAGAGCCGAGTTTGATTCTTTCAAGATGACTGAGGAGATGACAGTAGAGACGTATTATAATAGGTTTATGGAATTGTCAGAATATGTGGCTGATTTGAATTTTAGTGATGAGATGTTGGCACTCAGATTTGAAAAGGGATTAACAACCACTATTAAGAAGAGGCTTGCAGCTGGTCAACCAAGTACCATGGATGATGTTTATCGTGAGTGGACATGCGAGAGAGGATCGATATCTTTGAAGGAGGAGAAGAAGGAGAAGGGGGAGAAAAGAAAGACTGAGTGTACTGGAGAAAGGAGTGGGAGCGGTAACAAAAAGAGAGGTGATAATGAATCTCGAATTACCTCACCAGGAAGGTTTGGGAATGGAGGGGAAACACGTCGGGGCACTAGTTGGAACCGTGGGTCGGAGGTTAGGATATATAATTGTAGGGTATGTGGGAATAATCATCCAGGTAAGGATTGTAAGGGGAAGTTAGTGAAGTGTTATGCATGTAACCGGATGGGACACCGAGCATATGAATGTAGGAGTACTCCAAGGAATGACAATGGGAGTCATGGAAGAAGTCACCAAACTAGTATGTCAGGTTATAGGAGCAACCCGAGAAATTTCAGTAACAACTATACTAATCAGAGTCGCAACAACCAAGGAAATGCGGGTGACCGGAACAATTATGGGAAGTCAGCAGCTACTACAGTGCAAGGGGGAAGGAATACCTAGTTATCGAGTGACTTAGAAAATTTTTACTACTATTATTTAAGCATTTTCTTTATTTTGGTAGCACCTTAATATTTATTTAATAGGAAACTTCGGGACGAAGTTTGTTCTTAGGAGGTTATAATGTAATACTCCTAAGATTTTATTATGTGTGTTTAGACTATGTGTGTTTAATTGTGATGCGTTGGATTTATCATGAGTAATGGTAATGGCAAATTTATTGGAATTTATGGTGTCCTTCGAGTAGTGTGGGGGTGAACTTCGGGACGAAGTTCATTTTTAAGGGGGGAAGACTGTAATACCCCGTATTTTAATTATATTTTATAAATCATATTTTATAAATTATATTGATTAGTTATATTTATTAATTATAATAATTGCGGATTATGTTGTTAGATAGAAATAATTAATAAAATAATAGAAAAATGAGTCGGGATGACAATTGAGCAATAACAAAATACGATAATTTATAGAATAATAATACTCGATAATTATGTTATAATTATAATAGTAATACTAGGAATACTAATAATAATAATAATATAAATGTATGATATTAATATTATGGTAAATTACATATTTCCTAATTAATTTCTTATAACCTCAACCTACCTATATAAATAGTTGAAACTATAGACGATATTATTCATAATAAATCTGAAGAATTCACAAAGGGGGAGTATTGGGATCAACGTTGGATATTCAACTAACTTCGCTAACGCTAATTAACTCAAGGTAAGACCGTCTCATAGTTTAATGTATCGATTTTATAACTAGTATAACTCGTAATTTAGACCATCTCCAGACTAGCCGCGACCTTGACACTGACCGTGGACCACAAGGGAGTGACCGTTGACTACCGTTGACCACCATTGACCGAGGGAGTGGGGTGTTTGCAGGAGGTTTTTGTAGTAGTCGTGTTTAGCAATTAACACGGGTACGAACCCTTTTCTTTGACTCGTCTGACCTGGGCTTGGTGGGGCTGGGTCATGGGGTCAAGTCAACCACCGTGGGTGGTCAGGTGCGGTTAAGGGTGGTGGTTTGCGCAGGTGGTTGGCCGGAATAAGCGAAACAGGGGAGGAGCTATGGTGGGTTGTTGGTGTCGGTTCTGGGTGGTCATGGTTTGTTGCGTGGGGTCGTGACTGGTGGTGGGACCACCTTGGGCCAGGGGAAACCATGGTGGTGGCCACAAGGTGTCACGGTGGTGGTAGGGTGGTGTATGTGCTTATCGTATTCGAGTTGTGTCGGGTTTTGGGGGTCTGTTTAGGGCGGCTTTTTGTGGGGTGCTGGTGGTGGTATGGCGGGCGGTTAGGGTGTGTATGTGTGCGTTGGGTTGCAGTCTAGTGGCGGCCAGGTTGAGTGGAGTTATCGGAGGCGGGTGGTGGTTGTAGGTGGTAGTTAAACGTGGAGTTGTATGTGACGGGTTTTCGGTAATTGGTATGTTCGTGGAAAGGAGCTAGGGCGTGAGTTTGGAGCCTTGTATAGAGGTGTTGGTAGTGGTGGATAGGGCAGGTTGGACCCATGGTCGTGGGTGGTTGATTAAGTGGTGGGTAACGGAGGTAATGGTGGTTGTGTGGACCGTAGGATAGGGGTATTTAGGGGTTGAGTGAAACATAGGTAAAACGGGTTGTGGGGAGGTGTGATTATCACATGAATTACGTGGGCATTGTTTTTGTTGCAGGATTTATTAGTTGGGTCGAGTCGGGTTCTTATAAGACGGGTTTTGCATATTATATTACACGGGAAATAATTAATGTAAATAAATTTTAATTGAGTAAATTAATATATGTAATTGGATAATTAATAATTTAAGTAATATAATTAAAGATGATTAAATCAATTGGTTGAGAATAATTAGTAATTGTAAATAATTATTTTGATCAGGTGACGGTTGTGAAGAATTATAATTGGGTTCGGATTGCTTTAATTGTTTGGATTGCTTGAGCTGCTTTGTTGGATTCGCTTATCAGGTAGGGATTATCCTACTCAACTTATATTTATGTGATTGTAAATTGTTTGTATATATGTGGTTGATTTATATATTGAGATTGTGATTACGAATGTGGAATTGAGAAGATGGAGTTGGGTTGTTTATGAGTATTGGTGATTATTGTATATTATTTGAAGGGACCGAACTGCTAGTCCTTGTGAGTTATTTGTTGAAGGGACCGATATACCGCTAGTCCTTGGTTATTATTTGAAGGGACCGGTCTGAGCAACCGCTAGTCCTTGTGGCGTCAGTTGATCACTGGCCGCCCCTCAGAATCTCTTCTCTAGTAGGCTCACTACTAGGGAGATGTGCACATTCGGAGCTGAGGAAGCGTTAAGACGGAGTTTGGAAGGAGTAGAGGTGATTGGAGTATAACATAGATGGTTGAAGGTTATGGGTGTTACCATAACATGCGATTATCTTGGCTGAGTTGGATATATTATTATTGTGCGTTGTTTAGTTAGTCCCTACTCAACCTCGTGGTTGACCGTGTATTCGTGAACACCTGCGGTGAACCGTTTTATGGGGAGCAGATTTGACAGGTACCAAAGATTAGCTGACTTGGGAGCATTGGGATGAGAGCCAAACTTGGAACCTTAGATGAAGTCTAGATCACATATATAGTCATATCACTTATTTATTTTTCCGCTGCGAGTTGTATTTATTTTTATATTAAGTTTTAGTTGATCAAAATTGTAAAACATATGTAATCATTAAAGTTTTTATTTAAAGTACTTTGGTGAGTTGAACTTTGTATCTACTACCTCGGGAAACCGGGATGGTAACAGTCCTATTTATTTGGGAATGTCTAGCCAAAGGCTCCTGAATAAATGGGAGTGTTACAACTCCTTTCTCTTAACCATTGAGCCAACAAATATCAAAGAAACATTTGTAGAACCAGATTGGATCGTTGCTATGCAAGAAGAGCTTCAACAGTTTGAACGGAACAAAGTTTGGCATTTGGTTCCAGGACCTAAAGACCGAATGGTTATTGGTACAAGATGGGTTTTTAGAAACAAGCTGGCTATTATTCTCTGTTTATTAATTGGATTATCCTCAATTTGGTATAATCCTTTTTACCCATTCTTATTTATTTACTCATTCACCATGTTTAACTTTGCTAATATGATTGACACCTTCATTAGCATGTTTACCATAGTCATGAGTGAGTAGTCACCTAGCTAGGGTTAATGGGGGGATTAGGGGAACTATAACATGGGGATAGATCCATACTTAATCTAATGTGTTATAATATGATTGCTTGCTTGTTGTAAGTGTTAACATATGCACATATTATGCTTGATAAAATGCTAGACTATGAAACCTTGCATTTTTTACCCATCTCTCATCTATTCAACAAGACTTGTAAGATATAAACTAACTCGAGTCTTGTTAGACCATGCATAGAAGTTAATAGGAAGAAAGTAAGTCGACTTGTAGGTGTTGTACAGTCAAGACGACTCGGCTCCGGGACCCAAATCTTCCTATGAACCGTAAGACATAAACTATTCCTCTACAACAATAATTGCTTCAACTATGAAAACATGTTTGTATGATCACCACCATGAATCCCCTATGAACCTGATGTGACTCATATTTGCGCACATTTAGTCCCCTAATTGAGCCTATTTTGCATACTAATATAACATTCCATAGCCATTTTGTCCGTCAAATGCTTTCTATTTTGCTTAACTAGTGCATTTCATATGTTTTATAGGAAAGGAGACAATTAGGCGGAAATTCCTGTCTCTTGAGCTTATTTGGAAGGACATTGACGATCTTGGTTGAACGAGTATGGAAGAAGAGGCAAGAACTAAAGACCAATATTGCAAGAATAAGAAGTATGCGAGAGGAAGCATTCTGAACAGCAATCCGAGCGTCCAAAGCAGGAAGCCGCTCGTCCAAGTGCCCCAGAATCCGAGCGTCCCGACCTTCAGCCGCTCGTCCTACCTGCCAAGAATCCGAGTGGATTACCCCTGTGTACGAGCGTCCCTCGGCGTCTTCAGCAAGGATGTGCATCTCTCCAAAATACTTGCGTTTCCCTACATAGAACTTAGAATTGTTAATTACTAATTTAGCCTTAGTTAACCTAATGAAGAACTACTATAAATACCCCATTTTGATGATAATCAAGGGTGGGCTTCCACATTAGAAATTCCTCTTAGATTAGATTAGGAGTAGATTAGAATAGATTATTCTTTAACCTTTCCACAAATCACACATTAATCTCTCCTTAATTACCGTTCAAGTTTATTACTTTTGGGTAATTAAATATTATTTGGGTTATTATTGGAGGATTGACAATCTTTCATCAATCAATCAAGTTCTCTTCTTTTATTTCTTGCTTTATTATTGGGAATCATCTCAAGTTTGGTATAATTCCTTTACTCTTTACTCTTTATTATTTATTTCCTTAAGCTATCATCATGGTTATACTTGTTGTAATGATTGACACCATTAATGACATTTTTTCCATGATAATGAGTGAGTAGTTTCCATTAGCTAGGATTAATGGGTAATTAAGGGAACAAACATGGGGAATAATCATGCTTAATTTAATACGTTTCCATGACTAAGATTGCTTGTTTGTTGTAATGTCAACCTATGCACATGTCATGTTTGATGAAATTCTAAGCCTATGAATCCTTGCATTTACAACCATCTCTTATCTATTCAACTTGACTTGTAAGATATAAACTAACTCGAGTCTTGTTAGACCATGCATATAAGTGATTAGGAGGAAAATAAGTCGACTTGTAGGTGTTGTACAATCTAATCGATTCGGCTTCGGGACCCAACTCTTCCTAAGAACTGTAAGACATAAACCAACTCGGTTCCTTTACAACATTAATTGCTTGCAACTTTGCGAACAAGTTTGTATGGTCAACTCCCATGAATCCCTCATGAACTCATGATACCCTAGCACTTTTAATGATTTATTTACATCCTTTATTTCATTGTTTGTTATACTTTATTGCTTGCATTAGTCTAAGAACACAACTACAAACCCAAACAAATTTTGACATTAGCATAAATTGAAATAGATAGACTTACAACCCAAAGCATACCGTCCCATGGATCGACCTCGACTTACCACTAAGTAGTTGTTTGTTGAGTATTATAAATGTGTTTTGATTGGGTGTACAACGACACGCTCCCGATCAAAAATGGCAGAGTTGCCAGGGATGGTGCTATGTGATTAAGTTCTTACTTGTTTGTCTATTTTGATTTTGTTTTCGCCTTGAGGAACTTGTTCCTCAAGGATTGTTCTTACCATTTTTGTGTAGTTTCCATGCTTGTAGTTGTTTCCTTGTCTTAGCTATGATGGCTCAAAACTTGACATATGGAGTATGTGGTGGATCTTTTGAGTATGACTATGGGTATGGAGAGTTTGAGGAGCAAGTCAACACAAACCTACCTTACTATTTTTACAATGAAAATCCTAACCACTACCCCAATTTTTCCCACCAAAATCACCACATCCAATATCCACAACAACCACCCACTCAATACCCACTTCATAATGACTTTCAATTGCCACAATGCAACCACTTTCACACCCACCCACAACAAGAAGATGAACCCATTCAAAATATGATTCTCCAAATGATAGGAGATCAACAAAACTTCTTTAAACAAATGATAGAGGAGAGCCAAAAGAGGGATAATGTTCTTCAAGGCATTGTTGCCCAAGGCGAGGAATTGGAGATTTAAATTGCCCAAATGAAAGAATCCCAAGCAATCACTCCCCACCATTCTTTGGACATTGATCATGAATGTGAATTTGAAGTAGTAACGTTTGAAATGGAAGATGAGGAGTGGGAAGAGCCAATCTCTTTGAGCTCTTGTGAGTATGAAAGTGTGGTGTTTGATGAAGAAGACATGACGTTGAGCAAGACAAATACTCTTAACCTTTGTGAGTATGAGAGTGTGTCTTTTGATGTGAACTTTGAGATGTTGGAGAAAGAGTTGAATGAAGCGCCCATCTATGATTCTTATGAAGATAGCTATGGTGATAAAATCATGCTTTGCAAGAACTAATGGGGTAAGGAAACGGAAGTGTATGAGGTTACTCTCCTTGAGGAGAATATCCTTGAGAAATTTGAGATATCTTATCATGAAGAAGAATGTTCCTTCCTTATCACCCATGAAGACTACTTTACACCCACTATGGAACCTATGATTGTTGACGACGATATGGTGGATCTCCTCCAAAAGGTCAAGACCTCAAACAAAGGATACTTGGTGGAAAAGCTCAAAAAAAAACTTCCACATGAGGCTACTTATACGTGCATTTTATATAGTCTTTTTAGCCTATTTTATGCACGTATTTCTATGTTTTTATCGTGGTTTTATGCTACGAAATGCCCTGAATTGCATACTTTGGAAGTTCTTGTCTTATTTGCAGGAATGAGCCATAAAGTAGCGAAATCAAGTCATTTACCGTCCGTTTTGCATGCATTTGGAGGAAGAGATAATTTGGAGCGGGAATTATTGTTGTCTTGGGATGCGTGAAGCTATTTCGGGAGCTAAGAGGACAAGTCAAAGACCAAACTACAAGACCAACACGAGCTGGAACCAGGAACCACTCGATCGAGCAGTTTCTCTTGGTCGATCGAGTGAACAGACGGAAGAACTGTTCGATCGAGTGGCCAACTCGCTCGATCGAGTGGCCAACTCGCTCGATCGAGCGTTTCTCTTGGTCGATCGAGTAAACATGTGACGCAGAACTGCTTCGATCGAGTGACTTAACTGTTCGATCGAGCGATTCAAGCTATTAATTTCTATTCACGTGAAGTTTAGATTAGGTTTTATGTTTTGGAGGCTATAAAAGAAATCTAACAAGAAGACTACGGACCTCTCTCTTCTTTTTCTTCTCCTCTTTTTATCACTTTCACATACATTGTTACTAACTGCCACTTTTGTTCTTAATTTCCGGACTTGATTCAGTAATTCTTTCCTTTCCTTTTCTCCTTTAATTATTGTTTATTTATGTTTATTGTTCTTCCCTTATTTCTCGTTTCCCCCTTTATTATGCGTAGCTAATTCCCCTTAGTATGTTAGGATTAGGGAAGCCGTGGTAGCATGTTTTAATTGACTTGAATAGATTAGTCTTGCGATAAGAATTGTATTAGGCAATTTAAGTGTTATCCGGTCGAATGAATGCATGCAGGAGACCATAAATCTAGTTAGCCCCGACCTAGATCGAAAGATTGGAAGGGAAGGCTTGCTTAATTACAATAGGGTATTGCAGTGAGGGCGAAAGTTAAGCTGTTTACGCTCTAGGGCGGTTTAAGGACCGAAAGGTGACGACCATAGCTCTTCTTATCAATAGTCTAATCGCTTTAGTATTCATGATAGTATAAGATCTGATAGCTGCCACGGTGGACCGACTCCTAGCATACTTCCTTCCTCTTACTGTTAATTCTCTTATTCATTTCTCTTCTTTAGCCTTTTTAGTTTAGTCAACACAATCAATTCAACCTTATCAGTGATATTAGACAGATAAATCGACAATTAGATAGTACACCGCCTCCCTGTGGAGATCGACCCTACTTACCGCTGACTTCTGTTAGTAGTACTTAGGTATTTTATTTTTGGTACGAAACGACAGTATCAGCTACTTGTGGAAATTTGGCACCCACAACATCAATTCCTAAGATATCTGGTCATTAATGCTATGAGAATTCTCCTTCTACTCTTGAAGGATTGATAAATTCAAATGCTATCATTATCACCAAACTTGAAGAAAAAGGTAGTAAGTGGAAGTCTCCGGACAACCATGAACCATACTTCCTACCTTACGCTAGCAAGAATCATGGGCTAATCGGTTTGAAGCATCGCAATTATTCAAGTGCCAAGAAAAGGAAGAAAACAAGAATGAATGACAAAATTCCTTGGCCAAGCTTCGTCCTAAAGTTAAGCAAACCATACTCATGCCTATTTGGATCTTGTTCACAAGCTTTCGATCTCCTTCTAAGAGCCTTGAGCTCTATGGACAAGAATTTCTACAATTTAAATTAGTTGGGTGGAGTCCTATCTCAAACCACCATTTGTAAGGTATTCCTTGAACCTTTGCCTTGTATAATATTGAACATTTTAGCACTTTTATTTATAATTTCTTGCATAAGAGTAGTCAGAGAGAGAGTCTCCTTACATTTTTATTGAGCAAAACTTCAGAAAAAGATAAGGAGGAATGACAAAATGGTGCCAGGGTACGATCTTAAAAAGAAAAGAAAGAAAAGTTTGAAAAGCAGCGAGGGACGCTCGTCCCGAAGGCAGGACGCTCGTCCCAAAGGCAGGACGCTCGTCCTCAGGGTACTGTTTGGCGCTGACATGAAATACGAGCGGATTATGAAGCAAGACCCCCATCCAGAAAAAGACGCCCGTATTATCAGTTGGACGCTCGTCCTGTAGGACACCTGAAGAAAAATTTCGCACTTGGCTTGAATCCGAGCGGATTTTGAAGAAGACGCTCATCTCGGTTCAGCTGCTCATCCCAAGCTCGGTACGCTCATCTTTTCTCCAACCCAACTGAAGCAGGATCCCTGGAATGAAATTCGAGCGGATTTTTGCTAAGACGCTCGGACAAAATGCAGCAAGACGCTCGTCCCGACCATAAAGACGCTTGGATTCCTGCACTTACCTCGACTAATCCGCCCGAGCCTGAACCTCAGCTGCTCGACCCACCCCTCTTTTCTATAAAAATACCCCCACTATCCCTCATTTCCTCATCTTATCTAAACCTAATCCACTCATCTTCATCTCCAAACACTCCCTTCACAACAAAAACCAACCAAACCCTAACTTTTCCAAATCAAAAATGATGAATCTCAAGGGAAAAGCCAAGAAGCTTGTTGAAGCCGCTACCAAGAAACGCAAGGGCTCATCTTCTTCATCCCCTCAAGAAATGATGGTACCAAGAAGCTTCCATCCTGTGATAAGAGGAGGGGTGGAGCAACTTGAGTACTTTCCGGATGTACTCTTCACATCCGATGACCACCGTGCTAAGTTCGTCAAGTTGCTAGGTAAGAATTACGAACCGACTCAGTTTATTGACACTAGGATGTTAGAAAACCTAGGTATAAGGTACCAAGCCGAAATTTTCTTTGACGGTTTGGGGATTGGGAAATTATTCCATGCCCATGAAGAGACGTACCTTAGCCTTACTTTGGAATTTTTGAGTAGCCTTCGTATTGTTTCGAACACACGGAACAATGTTGGTATGGAGTTCCGGTTGTGCAACCTTGACCGTAGCCTATCACTTGACCAATTTGCTCAAATTTTTGGTCTTGTTGTACCAACAAGCAACATCAACAAACCCTCCAACTTTGATGTGGACCTAGTTTGGAAGGCTATTTCCGGGAGGGATTTCATTCACCAAAAACAATGCTACACCTTTGCTATTCAACACCCGGTGATTCGGATCACCGAACATTTCGTAGCCGACACCATTAATGGGAGATATGAGCAAGATAGGTGCAATCTCCTTGACTTGACATTCCTTGAGTCCTATCTAAATGTTCGAGGGACAAGGAGGTACAACTTCAATACCCCCCTTGAGATGCTTACGAGATTCTATGATTTCTCTCAAGGGAACTCCCAACTTAAGACCTTCGTGATTGGAGGTCTAATTACTATCTTGCCTAACTACCTTTGTCCGGGGTTCAACACCCATGGGACTTATACACCTCTTGAGGGTAGTACTTTGATTGATGAGGACGTGTTCTTCAACCACCACCGGTGGTGTGCCTACACTCAAAATGGGAGTGTAGAATGGTTCACAAAAGGGTGTTCCTCTATTATTCTTTCGGGGTGTAATATACCCGGTACCGACCCAAGGTTGAGCCCGAATTTGCCTAGGCCGAGCTACCTTCTCGACATCCAAATCCACACGAAAACCCCTCAAAGAGAAGAAGTACCCCGCCAACCTCCACAACCTCGAGGGATTACGGCAAGGCCCATTTCCCCGCCGTCCTATGTGCCTATCCCACCATACCCTACTCCTCATACGCCATTCACACCACAAATCCCTAATGCTCCGGATATACATGACTTGATGAACCTTATGAAGAAGGTTGATCTCGGAGTACACGATGGGTGGGTCGATAACTACATGGCCCTTTATTCTCAGTACTATCAAATGGCATAACAAGGGTATATCGACCCTAATGGCCATTGACCATCTTGGGCTCAACCGCACCTCTTGTTCCCTAATCAAGGGAACCAAGCCGGGAACTTTGATGGTCAAGGTGGAGGATACTCTGGTCAAGGAGGAGGGTATGACCAAGGAGGAAGTTCTAGTAGGTATGGCTACCACCAAGATGATGATGACGAGTGAGAAATGCCTACCTCACCACCTCTATTTGTATGATACTCTTCTCTCCCTCTCTCTTTTGTATAATGCATTGCATTTAGTTTAGTCTTCACTTGCATTTGTATTATATTTCATATTGCAAAAAGACGCTCGTCTCCTATCGAAGACGCTCGTCTCAGCATGAGTTGCATTTTCTGAAACTGGCTGACAAAGAATCCGAGCATCCCGTGCTGCAGACGCTCGTCTCCCCTGCAGCAATACAATAACACGGGATTAAAACCCCCTTTCCCTATTTCATTTCCTTCATTCAAAACATAAACACACACCCAAAACACTCAAAACCCTCAATTTCTCCATCCATAAAAATCAATTTCCTCAACCAAATTCACCCAAATCAATTCCAAACCTCCTCAAAACTCAAACAAATCACTCCTCTATCAACAAAAAGCCATTCAAACATCCAAATCCTCAAAAAATGAATCGATTTTCTAGGGTTAAAGGCAAATTTGTAAAATTCTAAATCTATTTGGGATTCATTGAAGCTTGAGAATACTAGAAGAATTCAAGCAAATCTTTGGTTGTTGATACATACAAGGAGAAGAACAATGGCTAGGACCAAAGGTGGAAGCAAGGCACCTACAAAACCAAACCTTTCTAAAAGGCAACAAGCACTTCAAGCTTCAAAGGCTTTGGTGGTTCAACAAGCAAGAATGGAAATTCAAGAAACTTCTATTCTTATGATGGAAGCTACTCCTTCTATCCCGGTTATTGAGCAACTAGAAAAATATCCGGAGGTAACTTTCACATCCGACTCTCATAGGAAAAAATTTGTGTCTCTTGCTAAGAAATCGATTTTACCCACCAAGTTTATTTGCCAAGATGCCTTGACCTAATTGGGTGTCCTTGAAAGGACCAAGAACTTCTTTGAGTCTATGGGGTTGCTTACATTGTTTAATATGCAAGAATTGACCTACCCCTCCCTCACCTTGGAATTTCTAAGTTCATTCAAAATATGAAGGAAAGGTAGATCTTTATACCTAACAACATACTCATATATGCATAAATTTAATTTGTCATAAAATTAACTAATGATCTTATGCATGCAAACATTAAAACAAAGTAAGGAAGAAATTAATCATACATTGCGATATCGGTATATATGGGCACAAAAGAGTTCTCCTTCTCTTTTGTTCTTGAGCTATCCCTTAAATGGAAGAACAAAGACCCAAGACCGAAGTGAAGGATCTCTCCCAAGGCTTTATACCCAAAGCTTTCTCTTAATCAAACCAATATTATGAAGACTAGATAATACTAATTTTGCAAGAAAATTGAACCAAAAATATGGTCTCCTTTGGCACTAATTGGCACGGTTTGGAGAGGAGGAAGAGGAAGAGTTTTTATGCATTCTTCAACACTTAATTTCAGCATACTAAATGAATGAATTGACTCTAGTAAATATAGACAATTGTGGGCAAAAGAAGACTTAAAGACATGACTTTTAATCTTCCCAAATAGTGTAGAGAAGAGGAAGAGTCATGGTCTCTTTATTTTGTCTTCAAAATTTCGGCCATCTAGTAATATGGTGTCCATATTATCTTTGTCAATTTGTCAATATGTTACATGTCACATGTCACATAAAATGGCTATGTATTTTTAACACATTTAAAAATCAACGTATTAATAAAAATACGTCATACACAAAATTGACTCAGTAATTCGTAATTACTTGTACCAAAATATTTTACCAATTATAAATCACAACAACTTGTATTTATAATTATTCATTCAATTTCAATTGTTTCCTTAAACAATAATTTCATCTGAGTAAAGATACAATTCGATTACTCAGACCGTATCTCATCTAAATGAGACACGTAAATTTTACTTCCAAAATCGTCCGTCAATTTTCAAGTAATTTAATTAACTCGCAACATTATACGATTAATTAAATAATCAATTAAGAGTGTTGCCCTATAGGTATGACCTAGGGGATCAACTCGATCACCACCGTCCGCACGACGGTAATGTCAAACTCTAGTCGACCAATCATTACCGATATGTGTGGACCATTGACATATAAATACTTCCCAATTGTATTCTTTAAAATGAGATTTAATAATGATATTTAAATCACATGATCGCACTGTTGTTGAGGACACATTTCCCAACAATCTCCCACTTGTCCTCGACAAGTGTGCGTCACCAATTCTCTTGTCCTATTACTATCTCCCACTCAATGCAAGGTGTCTTTCGGTCGTACTTGCAAGTGATCATATCGTGAGTGGTTTCCTCGATCCGGAGAATAATCTGATTGACCGGATTTATCCACCATGGATACATTCCGAGCGTGGCCACGCATTTCCAATTCATTACTCCTCGAGTGGCCCCGAGATATTGTTATAACCCCCGACAAAGGGGTGGACAATTCCTATCGCACTCATTCCCTTCGACTAGCCACAGCCATCAAACCCAAAATATGCCCATTTGACCCCATTTACGAAGGTCGTAGTAACACAAATCAAAGTTAATCTAAAACTGTGCCATCTTAGGCGAATAGTCTTTAGTCAAAAGAATCGACTCATTTGAATACTATAGCGGCTCTCGCCACGACCAGGCTATATAAATTTGCAGAACTCTATAAGCGGTCATAAGGCCCGACAAAATGTTCCTAACATCTGCCTATGTGATCGACTAGTCATCTCACATGACTCTATGGCACTTGAACTTGCCATCAATCGCATCACACTCTAGTCACTTCGAGACGTCACCTCATACAAGTGACTATGGGCGAATACAATGTTAATCCGTGTTCACTTTAACGGGGTTCAATTGTCTCTACAACCCGTTTGGATGTAACAAAGTATAAAAGGAGTTTTTAAAGAAAAACTCGAACGACAAATGCGATTATCACATATGAATAGTCAATGCCTGATTACTATTTCATATTCTATAATCTAATTTGATCTTGTACGTAGTTGTTTATTTCAACTCAATTGAAATGACATGACTCATCATGTTTAGCCTTTGAGAAGGCTTTGGTTAGTAGGTTTTATCAACTTCTTGTACCTTACTCAACCTTACTACATACTCGTTTTCCTTTGTAATGTATACATTTGCATTACAAAACTTTCTGAGTACGTGTCGAGATCCAATCAAGACATAGGCCCTCTAGCCTAAGAATAGCTCCCACTGTTTTCACAGTGTGCGGGACTCATCCTTCTTGCACATCTCATGATTGCAAGTGTACTCAATTTCCGTTATAAATATCTCTCATTGTTCTTTATTGCCTAGAACGATTCTAGAAAATCTACTTCTTAAATATCATAGCCATAATGGTCTCTTAACCATCCTAATGTGTTTTGATTATGGTTTTGTCGAAACCATGCGCAATCTCAATTGTCAATTGTCACTTGTATAATACCCTTACACAAAATTGCATCATAAACACTTTGCTTTACTTCCTTAATACTTCTGCAAGCACTTAAGGGTAATCTTCATGGCTTACTTGATAAAGATTTCTTAAATTCGATTTTGAAAACAATTCATCATACTCAAAGTATATGAAGTGTTATACATCATTACTCATTTAATTGATCCGAAAATGAAGCAAATGGAATCAATCAAATATGTTCAATTTAATTGAACTAGTCATGAATCTTATCAACATAAGACTTCTTATTGACGCTAATATCATGTGGATTTATCTACATAAATCTAGATATTAAAGATGTATTATATTACTCCAAAAGTCTTAAATCATTCTCAATGATCAATATGTCATCCACATATCGGACTAATTAAAATTTTCGTAACTCCCACTAAACTCCATGTATAAAACAACTTCTCGTCTTATCGAGATAAGTTTTATAACATGATCAAAACATTGATTCTAACTCATTGATGTCCTACTTAAGACCCTCTCTTAAGTTTCACATTATCTTAGGATTGCAAGAATCTATAAAACTCATGACATGTATTGAATACATTCCTTCTATTGAAGAAGTGGGTTTTAGATTCACTTGCTGTATTCATATCCTCATAATGAAACATAATCCCTAAGAAGATCCAAATAGACTTAAGCATTTCAACCAGTGCAAAACTCTTTGCTACCAATCTTGCTTTGAAATCTCTCTTTATTAGTGCAAAACCCTTTGTCACTAATCAAGTCCTTTTATTTTGGATTTTCATGGCTCTAAGCCTTGTATTGAGTTGTGACTTAAACACTCTTATGTAAGTCATATGTTCATTACTTTCTAGAAGTAATCAACTTGAATCAAACAATTTGTTTTGTAAGTTATAAGCTCTTTACTTTCTTAAAAGTAGCTTGAATTCATCATCTTTAACAAGTGACGAATTTAACCTCCTAGGTTTTAAAGAAACAACGTCTTACACAACACGTCTCATGTAGCCAAGAAAGACCTGTTTCTTGCGACATGACGTCTTACACAACACGTCTCATGTAGCCAAGAAAGACCTGTTTCTTGTGACATGACATCTTACACAACACGTCTCATGTAGCCAAGAAAGACCTGTTTCTTGTGACATGACATTCTTTGTGGCTCTTGAATAACTTTCTCCCACTCTGTCTTCTAGAAATAAACTTGTATTTTAGAAGACGACTTCACGAGCCACAAACCCGGTGTACTCGTGATTATCATAGGGAAAAATGAGCATTTGTTTCTTGTGAAAACTTACAAACATGGTACCCTTACCATTTCATATCTCATATGATTCTATTTAGTGGAAAAAATAATTTAGACAAAAATGATAAAATCCCCAAAAGTATCAAGTAACTCAAAGTAACTTGATTGAAGTCCAAACCATATCGAATATCGTTTGATTTCTTATCCAAACACACATTACTCCATAATGCGTGCTAAGAGAGATTAACTTGTGATACTATATCACATTTCCTTTGGCTTATATCAAAGTCTTCACTTTGATAATCCCATCACGACTAAATCGTGATTCCTTGAACTCTTTGAACTTCTTCAAAAGATTTTTCTATTTACCTCATCAAATTAATTCGTTGGTAAAAGAAAATGATCAACCTATTTTGGATCAATGATTTACAACCTCGATCTCCTTTTCAACCAAAAGGCACGAGACATCTTGCTTTGAATACAAGATACGCATATACCATTGACAATCTAATGGTTTCAAGAGTACTCGATAACTCTTTGCGTTCATCATTCCAAAATTTAAGGTTTAATCTTGGGTTACCAATTTGAGTCTTGCATCATCTTCATGATATATCATTCTAGTTTGGTTTAGAATATATTCACCTTGATAATGGGCTAGCCATACATCAAATCGTGGTGTATAGGGTCACAAAAAGTGAAACCTTCTTTGTATCTTAACAAGTTTGTATTCTTATTTAGAGTTTTTGTACTTAATAGTCACAATTAAGTACAACTCTAAACCCAAAAACTAGATTTAGTACACAATGACTCTATCTCTCGACTTCATTGTTGCTAGTCGTCATATTCTAATCATCCTATGTATCAAACATAATGATGAAAACCACCACTGGTTTCTAATATTGACGAAGTGGTACTAGCAAAATTTATGTTTAATCTAATAAACATTTAAAGAAGAAGATCCCATTAGATGTCCCACAACTAACTTGTTGATTCTTCAATAATTTGGGGTAGTTTCCTTTCTCGTGTCCAACATTTAAGACAATGGAAACTTTATCGGTCGGGATTGATAGGTTTAGTATCGTCATTCTCAACAACTTTACTTTTAACATTACCTTGTATCAATTCCATTATAATATTTACTTCTTGAACCTCGTTCTCATCTTAACGGTTTAGGAGAATGCTCCCACTAATTTCAATGAGTTTTTGCTTTGAGAAGCAAAATTGAATTCATGAAGAACACTCTTCAGTTGTTCGTTTTAGTCTTAAAAACTCTCATTGAGGTGGTTGCGTTATTTTGGTCAATTACGAATTCTGACAAAACTAATTACCAAAACAATCATTTCAAGGTACTTAATTCTTTTAAGTACATGAAAAACAATCCAATTGCAAGTAGATGTGTTTGTCTAGAATCAAAAACCTGTTTGATAATAGATAACTTTAATCTATACTCTTTGCAAGAGATCCTTAGCAATGGTTCATATGAGGTTTCAGAAGCAAAATTCAAATTTGTCTCTAATTACGATGTTTTAATGGAGATTTTGAAAAATCGAAATGATATCGTATATGAATTGTGGTAAAGAAATAGAACAATATGATAACGGAATAGTGGAAAACTTAACATTTATCGTTTTAATAATACTTGTAGATAACAAGTTTTATGCATTTTTCTAGTGACCTCTACCCAACTAGATAAAAATGATTCCGAGATCCAAATTCATATCAACTTGGGCACGGGGTAGCCGATGAAACCCTTATCAATATAACTCGGTGGATTAACCTTTTAATCGATTCTACTTTTAGAACTCTCGGTCGATAAAATTACATTAACATTTATCTTTAGCCCAAAACACATTCAACAAGGGGACGGTGTGGCCGATGAAACCCTTATCGAAAAACTTTTGTTGAGTTCAATCCAAATTTCGAATAAATGTGTCCATGATCCAAACCCACATTAACTTGGGCACGGTGTGGCCGATGAAACCCTCATCAACATGAATTCGGTGGATTGACATTTATCACCCACTTCCCCTACGTAACAAGGTTTGTACCCCGGTGTGGCCGAGTGCACTCCCTCACGAAATAGGTTTTCATGGTTTCTACTATTTGGTAAGGCTATATCTCAATTGATTGTTTTAGCGAGAGGTCATGTCAATTTATTATCTATCACGTTTTAAGTGAACTAAAGCGGTGAACTACGATAATTCTAATTGACACGGTCGATGGACTCGATTAGAATGATGCATGTTTTAGTTATGGCGATTTAGCGATGCATGCGACATAAATAAAATGCAAAACATAAAAAATCCTAGTATGGCCTTCCTAAAAAAATAGAAAACTGTTTAACTATTACATATTCGGAAACCAACTCCATTGGTCCCTTGAACTTCGGTTGTGGCACGCATCTCGAGGTAACACCGTCTTTATGTATCGCCATCTTTAGGAAATCCGTCTTTAGGAACTCCGAAATGAATTAAAATTACATAATAAATTACATAATTCCTATTATACATTTGTAACTAATAAAATAAATCTATTAAATTACAAGACGGTGATACGAGATCACATTAAAAATTACAACCGAATCGATATTCCCATACATTTCGGGAAATACCAATTAAAAATCTAAGGCCATACTAAGCAAAATTACATAATTCAAAAATTATATAAATAAAAGACATTCAACAATTGAAATATGCAGCATTATAATATGTATGGACATGCCCAATTTTATGCTAAATCGCCTTTAAATTTGCCAATATCATATATTACTCGGTTTTTACGGATTTGCGTGATTCAACATTTTACAATCACCAAAAATACATAAATTCATATTTATGCATAAGTTAATTATGCTAACTGTTTAGGACTCAAAATTTAGTCTTCACTAATAATTTGACCATAATTAACTCATATTTGTTCATAGTGGACTTAAAATTATAATAAAATGCTATAAACTTCAAATAAATCATAAAAATTTCAAATAAATTCAAAATTTGAAATTTAAACTTATGAACATTCTGGAAAAATACCATGACACTCATAATGTTCAAAAACTTAGGTTAAAAATTTCGAAATTTATCCGGGAAAAACAATGTTGCGGTTTTATCGATTTAAACTAAAATAATCATAAAAACATGAGAAAAATTATTTTCATCAAATTTTCAATTTTAGATCTGAAAAAGATAATAAAAAGCAACATGTGACGTTTTTCCTTAGTCATGAAGTATGTTTTAGCAATTTTTCACTAAAAATGTCACTATTTATGCTATTTTTCTTCAAAAATCCATAAATCATGCATAAAGACTTCAATATAGCCAATTATTTTACACACATCTTGTAAAATTGCATGTGACAACATACTAAAATTATATGACCAGAATCGAAATTTATCTCATATTAACCTATTTTTCACCAAAAAACGAATTTAATAATGAAAAATTCATTTTTCGAGCATAAAAACTCATAAAATTATGAAAATTTCCAGATCATCTAATAATAATATATGTGAAAACATATCCAAAAAGAACTGGAAAATTCGAAGTTTAGCTAATTTTCGTCCAAAAATGGCATTTTTATCATAAAAATCACATTTTAATGCCAATATTATATAATATGAACAGTAAAATCCGTAAATTAACCAAAAATCCTAAAAATCATTTTAGGACCAGAAACTTATCATGCATAAATTAATTTCGTGATATATCATAATATCACAAATTTACAAGTTTTGTTTGTTAATCATATAACTCGGAAAAACAATAACCGATTTGCATGCAAATAACCATGGCTCTGATACCAATTGAAGGAAAGGTAGATCTTTATACCTAACAACATACTCATATATGCATAAATTTAATTTGTCATAAAATTAACTAATGATCTTATGCATGCAAACATTAAAACAAAGTAAGGAAGAAATTAATCATACATTGCGATATCGGTATATATGGGCACAAAAGAGTTCTCCTTCTCTTTTGTTCTTGAGCTATCCCTTAAATGGAAGAACAAAGACCCAAGACCGAAGTGAAGGATCTCTCCCAAGGCTTTATACCCAAAGCTTTCTCTTAATCAAACCAATATTATGAAGACTAGATAATACTAATTTTGCAAGAAAATTGAACCAAAAATATGGTCTCCTTTGGCACTAATTGGCACGGTTTGGAGAGGAGGAAGAGGAAGAGTTTTTATGCATTCTTCAACACTTAATTTCAGCATACTAAATGAATGAATTGACTCTAGTAAATATAGACAATTGTGGGCAAAAGAAGACTTAAAGACATGACTTTTAATCTTCCCAAATAGTGTAGAGAAGAGGAAGAGTCATGGTCTCTTTATTTTGTCTTCAAAATTTCGGCCATCTAGTAATATGGTGTCCATATTATCTTTGTCAATTTGTCAATATGTTACATGTCACATGTCACATAAAATGGCTATGTATTTTTAACACATTTAAAAATCAACGTATTAATAAAAATACGTCATACACAAAATTGACTCAGTAATTCGTAATTACTTGTACCAAAATATTTTACCAATTATAAATCACAACAACTTGTATTTATAATTATTCATTCAATTTCAATTGTTTCCTTAAACAATAATTTCATCTGAGTAAAGATACAATTCGATTACTCAGACCGTATCTCATCTAAATGAGACACGTAAATTTTACTTCCAAAATCGTCCGTCAATTTTCAAGTAATTTAATTAACTCGCAACATTATACGATTAATTAAATAATCAATTAAGAGTGTTGCCCTATAGGTATGACCTAGGGGATCAACTGATCACCACCGTCGCACGACAGTAATGTCAAACTCTAGTCAGCCAATCATTACCGATATGTGTGGACCAGTTGACAGTATAAATACTTCCCAATTGTATTCTTTAAAATGAGATTTAATAATGATATTTAAATCACATGATCGCACTGTTGTTGAGGACACATTTCCCAACAGATGTCCTTTAATGAGTTTAGCAAAGTTTTCGGTCTTGATAATGACTCGACTTATGTGAAGAAACCTTCAACAAAATATGATCCCGCCCCTTTGTGGAAAGCTATTACCGGGACGAAATTCGAATCCTTCCATGAATGTCGTGCCCTTTATGTTCATCACCCGGGCATAAGGGTGAGGCACAAGGTAGTGGGAAATACTCTTATTGCCAGGAAGGGAACAAACCACTTCATCGAACTTGATTTTATCTATCTTGAGTCAACCTTGAATGTTGATAGAAAGTTCACCAAGAATTACAATATTCTTCAACTTTTGATCGAAAGGTGGCTTAATATCGATCATGGCAAGGAAGGTGCGGCCTTTATAGTAAATTGGGGATTGGTAACTTGATTGGCAAAACACTCAACCGGAATTTTAATAAAGATGGTACTTATAAACCGGTTAAAGGAGGTCACCTCATTGATTTAGCCACTATGGTGCGCAAATTCCATTGGGTCAAGAACGACAATCTTGACAACAAATTTGAGTGGCTTACAAAAGATGCCAAGACCTTCTGTCTACCAAACAAAATTTGCCAGCTCAATGTCCGTAGCCCACACTATCTTCTCCCACTCTCTGACGAAGCCGAGTCCATAATGCAACACCATAGGGAGGCCATTGTCGAGCTCTCCTCCTCTATTATCACTCCACCCTACCCGTTCACCTACCATGAATTCCGACCCGAAAATGTTACGGTGGGGAATGATTACTTGACTCTTTTGATTCAAGAAATGCATAAGCAAGCCCATGAAGACCGAGTAAATGCATATAGAGCTCAATATCCGCCCCTCTTACACCTAGCTAGGCAAGGGCTTCTTGACCCATCATGTCCCTTGCCTAGTTGGGCGGATAGAGAAGTTTTCTTTCCTAATGCTCCTAGGGATACTATTATGGGTGATGAGGAGGTTGTTGTTGAGAGTGGTGATGAAGAAGAAGAAGGTGAAGAAGAAGAGGGAATAAAGGAAGAAGAAGAAAGCTCAAGTGATAGTGGTGAAGCCTCCGGGTCTATGGAGGTAGATGATGATCAGGATGCTAGTGAGGAAGTTGGTGATAATGATGATAGTGATATCACTATGGGCGATGATTGAGGATTAGCAAGCTCTTGGGAGTATGCCACAATACTTGGTGAGTTTCCTACACCTCCTTTAAGCTTTGTTCATTTCTCTTGTTTTTCTTGAATTTTTATCTTGATCATGAGCTTGAGTCCTAGCACCACATAGAGGACTCCCACCTCAGTCTCATTGAGGTATGTTTTATTGTTCCCACCATTTAAAATCCAAAATGACAAGTTTAGTTGCATGCATAGCATTTTTTTTTTCTGCATGAACTCCCTCACTCTCACTTGATTTGGGGAAGTTCAAGCATATGCATTGGGAGTTAATTTAAATTATGCTCTCCAACCAAACAAAAATTCATGCATCATATAGCATAGCTTATTTTGCATTCACTTTTGTATAAATATCATATAGTTTGCATTTAACTTAGGAATCATGCATTGTCATATAACTTGCACAATTTCCTATCGTATTGGCCATTGATGACAATGCCCATACTAGTGTGGGGATGGGAAATTCTAACATGACTTATAAAACAAAAATGATAAAAATTGAAAAATTTTGAAAAAATGATAAAAACTGAAACTTTTTGAAAAATACAAAAACATGTCTTTTATTTCATAATCATAAAAACCATAAAAAATTGAAAAATGCAAAAATTCAAAAACATGTTCATTTCCTTCATAGTGTAGTACTGTATATATTGTGTTTGTATATATTATGTTTGTTCATCCTTTTTCACATTGATCGACTACGCCACATCCGAGACATGAGGATATTGAAGACCGCATGGTATGATCTTTCCAATCTCCTTTTTCCTCTTTATGTTAATGACTATGTGGCTTTATTTTGATTGATGCGGTATAAACAATATGATTATAGGATTGCATTTAGATTACTTGGCATATTATTTGGTAGAAGCATATGCATTAGGTTGTATAAATGTTAGTTGCATCATGGCATATAGTTGCATTTAGGAAAAATTTTGTGAAAGCATCTATTTGGGAAACTTGACGAGTGTATATAGGCCCTTGTAGATACTTTTTCTTCTTGAAACTTTGCTTGTTAGAATGCTTGTAAAACACCCTAGGATGTGTCATGCTAGTATCCTTTGACCCATGGATTAAGGCCTAGTCAAGAGTACCTTGTGGTGTGATAATTCCTTGGCTACCGTTTATTCCAAGGTGACCCTTGAAACCATGCAACCATCATCCATATTCTACCACATTTTGTCATCAAAGGGAATGGGCACGAAAATTGTTCAAATTTGAGTTCAAGAATTGAAATGAAAGCCAAAAAGTTTGCAATTGCATCAAAAAGAAAAGAGGAGTAACAAAAATAAAAACTCCTATGCTTCAAATACAAGAACCCACACTACAAATGGGGTAGCTTTGAAAATGTTCAAAAAGAAATGCAAAAGTTGAAAGTTGTCAAGTGTTAAAAATGCTAAACATCAAAGAAATGGCAAAAACAAATGTTCTCAAAATGTCAAATGCCACAAGAAATTGGGGGGAAAAACAACAACAAAAGAAAACTCCCATATGAAACTCAAATACAAATGATCCCTTTATCCATCGAATCCACTTTTGTGCATGGTAGAGAGGGGGCGACCCTTCTTCTTGTTTAGGCAAGAAGGGGAATTTCGCGATCCTCCAGTGTTTCTAACACCATAGGGAGTCTACTCTTGATGAAAGCATTTAACGATTGAGGACAAAGGTACCCTAGCTTGACACAACTTGGAGGTGATTTATTGGTATCCTTCTAGGCTTAGTAATTTGAATAAATCATATCTATAATGGAATGTGTACCCTTAGATTGCTACCCCTTTAGATGATTTCCGCCACTTAGATGAGGAAAGTGGCTATTCATTTTTTGTAGATGAATCCATTACTTGATTTGTGTGCTTTAATGCTTGGATGTATCGCCATTTTGGCAAGCCCCACCTTGCCTTGCAAGAAGGCATCCTACCTCATGGTTGTCTTCTTATGAGTTGAAGGGGTGGAGTGAGACCCGCTAATTATCTCACATCGGCTATATTAGTAGGTTAGTTTGAATAAGGGTCCTAGTTTTTGTCACCTCTTTACTCGGGATGAGCAAAGGTTCGGTTTGGGGATGTTTGATGTGACTCATATTTGAGCACATTTAGTCCCCGAATTAGCCTCGTTCCTATGCTTTATAGTGCATAATTGGGTCATTTACTATCTTTAGTTTCCTATTCTACATATTCTTTGAGGTTTTGTTTCCTTGGTAGGAGAGGAGTGCAAACCTTGCATTTACATGGCGAAATGGAGCTAAATTGATCGCATCTAATGACCAAGCATCAAAGGGAAGACGATACTAGAAGGCCTATGTAGATAATAAAGTAGATTGAGCAATGATGAAAGGATCCTTGCATCCTCAACAAGATTCCCGCGGATTGTTGAGGATTGAAGAGAAGAGAAGTTGTCTGACCCAGGATCCAAGCGGATTGCCAGCAATCCGTGCGTCTCCCTCCACCAGAATCCGAGCGTCCTGAGCTTAAGACGCTCGTCTTGAAGCCCTAGGATCCGAGCGTCTCCTCTATGATATGCTCGGTCTCCTGACAGAACCCACCGTGCCAGCTTCCAAGCCGCTCAAGACGAGCATATCCACACGGGACCAGCAAAACGGAGATGCTCATCTCCTTGGTGAAGAGCATTTCCTCAACTTTTCTTAAGGGTCTTAATAGTCATTTAAGCCCTTAGTAACCCTAATTTATGTACCTAATCTTTAGTATAAATACCCCATTGTACTACCTTGATTAGCATGCTCTCTTAATCAAGTTGTAATCAATTAGTAATCTCATCTTAATCTTGTAATCAACTCTTAATCTAGTCATAATACAAATCTCATTTCTTAATCTTTTCTTAATTTCTCTATTGTTCATCATTTATTTTGGGTAATTAGAAGATTATTTGGGTTTATTTTGAGGATTGACAACCTTCCATCAATCATCAAGTACTTCTATTATTCTTTCTATTATTATTTTGGAATCTCCATAGGTATAATTTTCTCTTAATCCTTTTAATTATTGTTAATCATTTTCATTTATTCATCATGTTTTGCCTTGCTAGTATGATTGACAACCTTGTTAGCATGATAAACTTGATAATAAGTGAGTAGTTTCCTTAGCTAGGGTTAATGGGGAATTAAAGGAAACCAACATTGGGATTGATTCATGTTTAATCTAATATGTTTTCATAATTAATTTGCTTGCTTGTTGTGATTCAAACTTATGCACATGTTATGTTTGATGAAATGCGAGCCTATGAATCCTTGCATTTTTTACCCATCACTTATCTTTTCAATGAGACTTGTAAGACATAAACCAACTCGAGTCTCATTAGACCATGCATATAGTTGGATAGAAAGGACTAACTCAACTTGTAGATGTTGTACAATCTAATCGATTCGGCTCCGGGACCCAAACCTTCTTAGGGATTGTAAGATATAAACTAACTCGATCCCATCACAACAATAAGTGCTTGCATCTAGTAGATAACATGTTTCTATGATCAACTCCCATGAATCCCCTATGAACCCATGACACCCTAGTGCTTTTAATCAATTGTTTACATCTTCATTTTATCTTCCTTGCTTTGTTTTTATTGTGATTAGTTTTAATTGATCTCCTATCTCAACCCCAAATTGTGACACCCTATGACACGACCATTTACAATTGAAAATCCTACATCAATACCCGTCCCTTGGGATCCGACCTTTACTTACCTCTTTACTAAGAGTAGTTTGTAAAGTTATAAATATTGTTTTGGTTAGGTGACTTTTGACGACGAGTTTAACAACACACCACAGCACCACTTTTATTTCAGTTTGGATGTTTGGTTGAGACAGTTGTATTATATTTCCAGTTTTCGTTTAAGTTGTACACACATTTAAACTTTTGAACTTAAAGTATGTTTTGGAATGGTCACTTTTGATTACTATACCTCGGGCGACCGAGATGGTAGCATCTCCATGTGCTAAGGTGGTCTTGGTAAGGCACCTTGGTGTATGGGGGTGTTACAAAGCGGTATCAGAGCGACGATTTTGGAACCTGTAACCAATGAACTTAATGAACCTAGAGAGTCTAATTAAAATAAACCCGGGTAGGAATTGTTAGAAGTTAATGCAAAGGCTTGGGAGACGTCCTAAAGTCGCGAACTTGCCCTCGCATCTTTGAACCGGTCACTATGGGGTGTCATTGGATCGCTACTTGTTTATAGATGTCTTGTGATGTATGAATTGGATGAGGTATGTGAATGGAGTGGATGAATTGGATGGAAGTGATTGGAGTACCTGTTATGTAATGTGGAGTATATCTATATGATCAAGATGACGTTAAGTTTTGGTTTGTTTGTAGTAACATGTGATTAGGAGTATTGGTATATATGTTGATGTTATAATAAGTTAAAGCATGCGGGTAGTACATGATTGATAAGTTGAATATTTTATGAGCATGATGGATGTTATTGTTTGGATTTTGTAAATAGTAACATCTTGTTAGGGATACTATTTTTACGAGTATTGAGTTGCTTTTGTTTGCTTTGTTGTTATTTAAGTTGTTTGGAAGGAAAACCGAATAGTTATGTTGTCCGATTACAGAGAAGTTGTCTTTAAACTGTTATAACTTTAGATGCATATATGATATTGATGTGATTCTACTTTAATATGATACCTTGTTCTCATACGATTCTAACGATAGGTCACACGCCCAAAACAACTAAGAAACGAATGAGATACGACTGTTTTAAGAAACGTGGACGATGCTGAGAACTGCGTAGGGTACTCGATCGAGTATCCCTTACTCGATCGAGTACACCTCCTTGTACTCGACCGAATACCCCGTACTCGATCGAGTAACCCTGGTAATTTATTATGCGTGCTTCTGATCTTCACCTACTCGGTCGAGTAGGCTGTACTCGATCTAGTAACCCCTGTTTTGGTCTTATGCTTATCTTTGACTTCGCCGCATATCATATTTATTTCAAAGATGTTCTTTTGCTTCTTTGCGCATTGTTTTACATATGTGTTGGTGTTGAGTTTATGGATTCAAGTACCTAAGAGGGGGAGGGGGTGAATTAGGTACTATTTAAAAATTTAACTTCAACTTTATTAATTTAAAGTGAGTTGTAGAATGATAAGAGACATGAGAATACTTCGAATAGTATTGAGAAATTAAACGAGTATTTAAAATGAACGTTTGCTGAAGTATGAAGGTAACAATTGTTCTGACTGTAGCTATTTGTCTCAGTTTAAGGGATACAGACTGCAGACCAAATATGACAGTATGTGGAACTGTTACTTCGAAATTTAAGCAAAGCAAAAGCAAACGAAATAAAGAGTAGCGGAATAAAACAAATAAAATCAAACACGAGATTTTTGAATTGGTTCGGCAAAAAATCAAGTGCCTACGTCCAATCTACTTTTTATTGATCTACTTCGACTACTAAAAAACCCGTACAATAAAAAGACAACAACCTACTCCGGTTGTGACACAAGTTCAAGAACTACTCCGTTCTAGAACAAGTCAACTCACAACCTACTTTGATTGCCAAAGAGTTGAAGACTACTCCGTCCTAAACTCTACACACAAACTTAGAATGTTATAAGGATCAAGTTTCCACAAGCTTATTCTTAAAAAGAATTGAGATGGACAACTTTTACAAGATCAACAATTCATAAGTGAGAGAGTCTAGTATATTAAAGTAACAGTAGCCATGATTGTAACACTTGGAGACTTTTAGAAGTTTTGCAAAGTAAAGACTCGGTTTTAAGCTTTTGAAAACAATTTTCAAACTTAGATGAAATCTCAGAAAAAGTCTTGGAGTTTTGAGAGGATGAGGCACGCCTTTTATAGGGAGGGTAAGCAAGGTGGGTTGTTAGGATTTTGAGGGTCAAAGATCATCACATGTGATTAGTCTCAACAACTTCCCAAACTTGCACAAAAGAGGGTTCTTATTCAAAAGGCAAAGGAGAGAAAGAGTGTTTGAAATTATCCAAAAGAGATCATAAGTTTTCAGAAAACAAAGGATGGAAAACAAGTCACATGATGACAAGCTTTCACAAAAATGGCAAAAGGCAATCCTTATTTTATGAAAGACAAAAGAGTCAAATTTGCACAAAGGAGAAACCATTTGAAATGATAATTATTCAAACCACTTTTTCTAGAAGGCCAAATCCTTGTAAAAATCTGAAAGTCATTTTTCCAAATACAAGACATGTAAATGACATTTGAAAGATAAAAGAAAGTTCAAGTGTTACGAATTGAGGCAACGGTCCAGGCTGCTGTTACTTGTGAAAGTAACAGTGGTCTTGACTGTTTCTATTACTTTAAAATACTTTACTTTCTAACTTGTACATTAGATGACGTCTAGGACTCAATACATTTGGGTAATCAACAATTCAACACTTCTTAATCCAAGCTTGATTTAACCAAAAATTCTGAAAAGGTAAACTAAGATAGCACACATTAAATGGGCAAGTTATCACAAATCAACGGAACCCAACAAATTCCCCCGTTGATGATGACAAGCCCTAAAACGAATGTAAGCAATGTAAACAACTTATTTCAAGATTTAATCAAGCAAGATCATATGAGCGAAAGAACTAAATTACCTTATAGAGCAAGAACTTAGATCAAATTTACCATGGCAAATTTACATTGCCCCAAAACAAGAGTAAAAGTTGTGAAGGTTAGGCCTAGTTATGATTTAACCAATATGCAAAGAGATTAAGAGCATGAGTTTACCTTTTCCCCCTCTTGACATCATCAAAAAGGGCAGGGATGTCAAAAGCATTCAAGAGCAAGCTCGCATAAGAAAACACAAAAAGACACATATAAACGTGACAAGATAACAAGGTCAACACAAACATACGGTTTAAACATAGTTTAACCATAGTTCACCACAGATAAAAGTAGTTTAACATACACCACCAAGCAAAATATTACGAGTGAAAAAAGTTTTGAAAAAGGGCGCAACAAGGTGGGACAAAAGCAAGGTAAGGATAATATAGGAAGGGGAGTTTGGTTACGGGGAGGAGGCTTGGTCACCATACGACTCTTCACCCAAGGGGTCTTCATCCAACGGGTCGGCTATACCATCATCACCATGCTCCTTAGTTGAGACAAGTGTGGAAATAATATCCACTTTACCACGAATCACGTCCATAGTGGATGTAAGAGCAGAGAGAGCCACGTCCTTTTGACTAGCATCATGCTTGACCCAACCACTCAAATCAGCAATGGCTTGGAGAACTTCCCGTAAACTACCCGTTCCAACTTGATTGGACGACCCAGCCTCCGGTTCAGACTTAATCTTCACAGAAATTAGTTCATCATTATCCACTTTGATATGCATCTTTCCCATTTGACCATCACTCATTATATCACACATATCCAAGGACCCCATACTAGAGCTCACTAACTCCCCGTGTGCCTTAAGCACAATTGACAACCACATTCCATAGGAGAGATGAAGCACATTAGAGGAGGGTTTACGGAGTTTGGTTGAGATGAGATTAAAACGCTTAAACATTAACCCAATCAAATTGACCTTTTTGTGAGTGGCAATATGATATATGAGTTATTGTTGGGCTATGGACAATTTTCCCCGGTCACCCGAAGGGTAAAGAGAACGACAAAGCATGTTAAAGATTAATCGAGAGAAGGGGGTATGGAGGTATTACTAACGGGACCGCAAGTGACAGCTTTTGGACAAACAACTTTGGCAACGGCTAGGGGTGAGGCATAAGGTAAGGCAACCCAAATTTCAACAGGGAGATTATCGTAACCTCTGGTTGGGACATTAAGAGCAGTAGCGAAATCAGATTGAAATAGTTTGAGCGGCTTACCATTAACCTTAGCCGTGAGGAAATCACCTGATTTATCCACTCGGACCGTTGCAAGGAACTGAACCACTTCACTGACAAACATGGGTTCACAAAGCTCCAATAGATTTTCCCACCCTTGAGCCATAATCATGTTTTTTACATTGTGAAAAGCAGAAGACTCAAACCAGGACTGTTTATAGACCCGAGGAGAGTGAATAGCTATGGGGTTCATCAATTTTTAACAGTTTTTGTAGATGGAGGTAGGGAGATCCAAGTTTTCAAGTTGTTGCCAAACACTAGCCATATCCCATTTGGAAATCAAGGACACAGAATCTGAAGGTGAGAGGTATACTAATTTTTTCTTTGAGGGTTTTGATTTTTTGGAAGGGGGTTCAAGAGACGGTTCAATAGGAGGATTAATTCTTGCGGTTTCAACTTCACTTTGTTCGACACTTTCAGAAATAGGAGGTAGGGACGATAAAGCAGTTGTTTCTTTTCTTTTGTTACCTTTCTTTGCCGGAATCGGAACGGAATCGGCAGACTTAGTCGGATCCACATTTGTATCACACGGAGTTTCTTCATTTTCATCAATATCCACAGTGACGGTCTCGGTGGAGGATCTTAAGATAGTGGTATTCTTTTTGCGACCACCTCGAGTTCGACGCCCAACCATGGTGGAGATTGGAACGTCGTCGGATGGGACCGTAGATGGGGGAATAGTGGCGAGAGGTGTTGGATGAGGGCTTATAGGTTCTGGGTTAGGGGTTGGTGATGGATTTCTGGATGGGTTTTGATGTCGAGGAAAGGCATAGGAGTCTTTTTGAGATGGCATTATTTGTGAGGTAGGTGGTGGGTCTAATGATGTAGATGGGTTGGTCATTTTCACGGGTTTGATAGGAATGGTGGTATTAAAAGAGGTTTTGACCATGGTGGGTAAAAGGGTTATAGGGTAGGTGAGATGGAGGGAGTAGAAGGTGAAGGTTTTGTGGGTTGAGGGAGTTTGAACGGTGGGTTAAAGGGATAATTGGCCCAAACAATAAATGAGGTAAGTGGAGGTAGTTGGCCCGATTAATTAAATTGATCACTCAAAATTGAAAGCAAGATAGCATAATATAAATGAAAAATTAGATATGAGGTTGAGTGATTATCGACTCACGAGTATGGTGTCAATTTTCGGTCTAAAAATGATATGAATGCACTTAGAACACATAAAAACATATGTCCATTTTAGTTTAATCAATTAGGGAAATTAGCAAGACTCACACTAGAAATCACAAGCAATTAATTAACCCAATTTCTAGTCTAAATTTCTCAAAATGTTCTCTTGCAAGTGGCTTAGTGAAAATGTCGGCAATTTGATTTTTGGTTTTGCAAAAGATAAGTCTAACATGTCCTTTCTCCACATGATCACGAATGAAATGATGACGAATATCAATATGTTTGGTTTTAGAGTGTTGAATAGGATTTTTGGAAATATTTATTGCACTCGTATTATCACACATTATGGGAACGGAGTCAAGAATAATACCAAAATCCAAGAGTTGTTGTCATACCCAAAGGAGTTGAGAACAACAATGTGCGGCACTAACATACTCGCTTTCGGTCGTTGAAAGAGCTACCGTATTTTGTTTCTTAGCCCCATGAAATCAAGCAAGGACCCAAGAATGTTGCAATTCCGGAGGTGCTCTTTCTATCGACCGTGCACCCCGCATAGTCCGCATCCGAAAAGCCTATGAGATCAAAAGGACAATGTAAGGGATACCATAAGTAGAGATCTTGTGTTCCAATCAAATACCGAAGAATTCGTTTAATGGCTTTAAAATGGGATTCTTTCGGATTTGTTTGGAACCTAGCACATAAACAAACACTAAATAGAATGTCGGCACGACTTGCGGTCAAGTAGAGAAGTGAGCTTATCATACCTCTATACACCTTTTCACTAACATTCTTACCGAGTTCATGTTTGTCCAATTTGGACCCGGCTACCATAGGTGTATCATGAGACCTACCATTTGTCATCCCAAATTTCTTAAGCATTTCCTTAATGTACTTTTGTTGATGAATCATGATTCCATCCTTTGATTGTTTAATTGGAGCCCAAGGAAAAATCCTAGCTCACCCATCATGCTCATTTCAAACTCCGATTTCATTAGTTCCGAAAAATATAAGTAAAGGAGTTAATTTGTTGCACCAAATATAATGTCATCAACATATACTTGTACAACCAACAGTTAAATCATTGTGACTTTAAGAACAATGTTTTGTCAACGGAGCCTCTTTTAAAACCATTTTCAATAAGAAATTTAGACAATCTATCATACCAACACCTAGGTGCTTGTTTTAAACCATAAAGAACTTTGTCTAATTTGAAAACATGGTTAGGAAAATCATTGTTCTCAAAACCCGGTGGTTTCTCTACAAAGACATCTTCTTCCAAATATCCATTTAAGAAAGCGGTTTTAACATCCATTTGGAAGAGTTTAATGCCTTTGTGAGCCACAAAAGCTATAAGTAATCATATGGCTTCAAGTCTAGCTACCGGTGCATAGGTTTCATCATAGTCAATACCTTCTTGTTGGTTATAACCTTGCACCACTAGCCTAGCCTTGTTCCTTACAATTTCTCCCGAGTCATCAAGCCTATTGCGAAAGACCCACCTAGTACCAATGACGGTACGATTAGGCGGTCTAGGGACTAAGTGCCATACCTCGTTTCTTTTGAATTGATTGAGTTCTTCTTGCATGGCAAGCAACCAATCTGCATCAGTCAGAGCGACTGTTACATTGGAGGGTTCAATTTGAGAGAGGAAGGCATTGTGGGCACAATATTCGTTGAGATGAGCGAGATTGTTGAGGGATGATCTTGTTCGAATTCCCGAGTTGAGATCGCTTGTGAGATTAGAGAGTGGATAAGAGCTTTGATGTTTCCACTTCTTTGGAAAAACGGTTTCTTGTTCCCCATCAGCAGCATCAGTCACAGTGACTGTTTCCTTTTGCTTGGAGTGATCTTCATCAGCACTGTTTTGGGTTAATTCAATTCTGGAGGTGGAGGCAACAGTCGTTGGGTCTGTTGCATCTAGAGAGGAAACAGCAGCAGGTGTACCACGTGTTCCCCCTGAGTTACAGCTTTCCTTTGAAGGTAACAGTCCTTGTGGCTGTTGCAAGTCAGCGTTGTGAGCTTTTATTTCCTCGAACACGAAATCTTTTTGAAAAAGACCAATCTCAAACTCATCATCATATCATCATCATCATCATCTTCCACGTGTTGTACCTGTCCAAGCACACTAGATTCATCAAAAATGACATGGATGCTTTCTTCAATCAACATGGTTCATTTATTGTAAACTTTATAGGCCTTGCTATGATCGGAGTAGCCAATAAATACTCCTTCATCACTACGTGGATCGAACTTACCCAAGTTGTTTTTACCATTGTTATGAACAAAACATTTGCTTCCAAAACATCTAAAATATGAAATATTGGGTTTTCTTCCACGTAGCAATTCATAGGGAGTTTTATTCAAGATACTCCTTATCATGACACGATTATGAATGTAGCAAGCGGTATTTACCGGTTCGGCCCAAAAGTTCTTAGGCAACTTACTACATAATAACATTGTTCTAGCCATACCTTCAAGGGTCCTATTCATCCTTTCAACCACACCATTTTGTTGTGGAGTTCTAGGAGCCGAGAAGTTATGGTCTACATCATTGTCATCACAATAAGCACCAAATGATGAGTTTTCGAATTCGGTTCCATGATCGGTTCTTATTGAAACAAGTTTTAAATCAAGTTTATTTTGAATCTTTCTTAACCAAATTAGAAACTCATCCAATGCCTCATTCTTAGAACTTAAGAAGAGTGCCCAAACAAACCTAGAGTAATCATCAACAATAACACACACATAACGACTACCACCTCTACTTCTAGTTCTCATTGGTCCACACAAGTCGATATGTAGAAGTTGTAAAGGTTGAGATGTACTCACAATTCTTTTGGATTTAAAGGAACTTCTAACATGTTTGCCTCTAGCACATTCATCACATACTTTATCAAAATCAAACTTCATGTTGGGAATGCCTTCAACTAAGTCGAGTCTTTTAAGGGTATTAAGAGTTTTAGTACTAACATGACCAAACCTTTTATGCCATAACCAAGGATCATTGTTCATTAAACTCATACAAGACATGGTATGACCGGATAGAGTGTTCAAATTAGTTAAGTACACGTCTTTGACACGTCTTCCTTCGAGTATTAGTTCATTAGTAGTGGCGTCAATTATTCGACACACATTAGCACTAAATTCTACAATATTACCCTTATCACAAAGTTGAGAAATGCTATGGAGATTATGCTTCAAACCTTTGACAAGCCGCACATTGTCGACACAAAGTAATAGTGACTTACCAACCTTTCCAATGCCAATTACTTCACCTTTTTTGTTGTCACCAAACCTTACTGTGCCACGATTGTATGCTTTAAGTGAGAGGAATTGGCTTCTATCACCCGTCATGTGACGAGAGCATCCACTATCCAAGTACCAATTGCGGCCGCTTCTCACCAAGCCCTACACAAGATTAGATTTTGAGTTTAGGAACCCAAACAAACTTGGGTCCCCTTTTGTGATCAACATATCTTACAGTGTCTTTCCTAATCCATATTTGCTTTAATATTTTGATGTTTTTGTTAATGTCATCAAATCTTTTTCTACAAGCATTGAAGACATAACCATTCTTACCACAATAGTTGCAAATAATGTACTCGGTAAGACCCACGTATTTCCTTCTTCTAAAATCAGTTTTAGGCTTCTGGATGCAACAGTCTGTCTGACTGTTCCATTTGAAGCCCAAACCAGCAACTTTATTACATCTCTCGGTTTGACTTGTGAGAAAGTTTAACACGGTTTGACTTCCTTCCCATTTTTCAATGATGTTTTTAGCTTTTACAAGTTCATTGGTCAAGTCATTGACTCTTGAGAGAAGATGCAAATTCTTTTTTTTTTCCTCTTGAGTTCATCATTGTTTACACTTTCTAAAGACAAACTTTTCTCAAATATGAAGTCATGGGTGTGGTTATTGAGTTTAGACATGAGATATCCGATTTTTTCTTTGGACTCTTCATATTTAGATGTCATCTCATCAAGACGTTTGTTTAGATCAACGAATTCATCAGATCTATGACGAGGAGTAGATCTAGAAGTGCTACACTCGGGCATACCCTTTTGAAGAAAAGTATTCCTCTCATGAAGAACCTCTATTTCTTTCTTGAGACTAACTACCTCACCTTTTAGACACTTGTTTTCATTGACTAAACATTCAATTTTCTCATTTGACTTGTCTAAATGTTTGTCGAAGCTCAGATCCCGGTTCTTGTTTCTCTTAGGTCTACAATCTCAACCACAAGGTCATAGACTTCATTTTCGAGAGCATCTTTGTCCCTCAAAAGATCATCACGTTCCTTGGTTAGTGAGGAAACTTGCATCACCAAGGTAGTGTTGACATTTTCAAGGTCAGAGACGTCCGTGGGGGTCATCCTAAGACGCTCTAGTTCTTTAGTCAAATGTTTGTTCAACTTGTTGACTCTTTTAACTTCATCATAAGCCTCAGAGGTGACAGTGACAATGTCTGTTGCTTTTAGTTCATTTTTAAGATTAAAGTTCTCTTGAGCAATTTCCTCAATCTCATTTTGCATTACCTCAAGCTTATCATTTTGAAACCGACACTTATCAAAAAGTTGGTCAAGAAGCTTACATACTTTCTCTTTAGAGTAAGTTCTAGCCTTGGCCTTTAGATGATTTACCTCGTTGTCGGAATCGGATTCGGAGTCATCGGGATTAGCCATGAGGCATCTTAAGTGTTCGATTTTTGAGATTTTTGAGACTTTGTCCTGAAGATGACTTGTAAGACACATTTTAGCCTCTAGTTCCTCCTCGATGAGTTCCTCATCTTCCTCGGAGTCGGACATTCCCCAAATAGCACTCATGACTCTATGTTTATAGTCCTTTTTAACCTTTTCTCTTTTTTCCTTTGATTTGATATCATCCCACTTGAGACATTCTTTAATTTAGTGAGTTTTATCACCACATTTAAAGCATCCCACGGTGGAATTAGGTCTTTTCTTAGGAAAGCGTTTTTTCGAGTAATTATTAGTGAACCTTTTGTTTCCTTGACCATTGACTAACCCGGCTAGATTCCTTGAGAACATAGCAAACTCGTCTTCTCCATCACTTGGAGAGGATATGAGGGCGAGACTCTTTCCCTTTGAGGACTCACTAGAATGCTTGTCGAGATCTCGTGAGCCATTAGTGATCCCATTAGTTCATGAAGAGATAGGGTTGATAAGTCTTTAGCTTCCTCTATAGCGGTGACCTTGGGTTGCCACTTAGAGGTTAGACTACGAAGGATTTTTCGAATGATGTCCTCGGACTCGAAATTCCTTCCTAGACTCTTAAGCTCATTAATAATACAAGAAAAGCGTGAAGAAAAACTGTTTATGGACTCGTCCTTTGAAATTCTAAACATCTCATATTGTTGCATGAGAAGGTCAACACGGTGTTTTCTCACTTGGGATGTTCCTTCATAAGCAAGTACAAGGGAATCCCAAATAGATTTTTCCGTAGGACATCCAGAGATTCGACTAACTTCCCCCTCACCAACACAACGTTGAAGAATCGACATTGCTTTGGAGTTCTTTTCGGCAAGTTTGAAGTCATTTTCATTGTAGTCTCTTTCCTCTTTCGTTTTGGTGAAACCGTTTAAGATATCGGTTTCCTCAATAACAAGAGGTCCATTTTGGATGATGTTCCAACATTGATAGTCTATGCTTTTGATGTAATTTTCCATTTTGAGTTTCCACCATCCAAAATTCGCACCGGTAAAGACCGGGATCTTGGAGTGTTTCTCGGAATCCATTACCCACGAATCAAACTCTAAGGCAATTAGCCTCGATCAAGAGCACGAGGCTCTGATACCAATTGTTGAGTTTATGGATTCAAGTACCTAAGAGGGGGAGGGGGTGAATTAGGTACTATTTAAAAATTTAACTTCAACTTTATTAATTTAAAGTGAGTTGTAGAATGATAAGAGACATGAGAATACTTCGAATAGTATAGAGAAATTAAACGAGTATTTAAAATGAACGTTTGCTGAAGTATGAAGGTAACAATTGTTCTGACTGTAGCTATTTGTCTCAGTTTAAAGGATACAGACTGCAGACCAAATGTGACAGTATGTGGAACTGTTACTTCGAAAGTTAAGGAAAGCAAAACCAAACGAAATAAAGAGCAGCAGAATAAAACAAATAAAATCAAACACGAGATTTTTGAATTGGTTCGGCAAAAACTTAAGTGCCTACGTCCAATCTACTTTTTATTGATTAATTTTAGTGATCTACTCCGACTACTAAAAAACCCGTACAATAAAAAGACAACAACCTACTCCGGTTGTGACACAAGTTCAAGAACTACTCCGTTTTAGAACAAGTCAACTCGCAACCTACTCCGATTGCCAAAGAGTTGAAGACTACTCCGTCCTAAACTCTACACACAAACTTAGAATGTTATAAGGATCAAGTTTCCACTAGCTTATTCTTAAAAACAATTGAGATGGACAACTTTTACAAGATCAACAATTCATAAGTGAGAGAGTCTAGTATATTAAAGTAACAGTAGCATTGTAACACTTGAAGACTTTTAAAAGTTTTGCAAAGTAAAGACTCGATTTTAAGCTTTTGAAAACAATTTGCAAACTTAGATTAAATCTCAGAAAAAGCCTTGGAGTTTTGAGAGGATGAGGCACGCCTTTTATAGGGAGGGTAAGAAAGGTGGGTTATTATGGTTTTGAGGGTCAAAGATCATCACATGTGATGAGTCTTAACAACTTCCCAAACTTGCACAAAAGAGGGTTCTTATTCAAAAGGCAAAGGAGAGAAAGAGTGTTTGAAATTATCCAAAAGAGATCATATGTTTTCAGAAAACAAAGGATGGAAAACAAGTCACATGATGACAAGCTTTCACAAAAATGGCAAAAAGCAATCCTTATTTTATGAAAGACAAAAGAGTCAAATTTGCACAAAGGGGAAACAATTTGAAATGATAATTATTCAAACCACTTTTTCTAGAAGACCAAATCCTTGTAAAAATCTGAAAGTCATTTTTCCAAATACAAGACACGTAAATGACATTTGAAAGATAAAAGAAAGTTCAAGTGTTACGAATTGAGGCAACGGTCCAGGCTGCTGTTACTTGTGAAAGTAACAGTGGTCTTGACTGTTTCTATTACTTTAAAATAATTTACTTTCTAACTTGTACATTAGATGACGTCTAGGACTCAATACATTTGGGTAATCAAAAATTCAACACTTCTTAATCCAAGCTTGATTTAACCAAAAATCCTGAAAAGGTAAACTAAGATAGCACACATTAAATGGGCAAGTTATCATCAATCAAAGGAACCCAACAGTTGGTCCTGATGCGTAAGTTACCAGATCTTATGATGTAAGGAGTAGCACCTTATGATGGGTATGAGTTTGGTGGGGAGGACATGGGTTATATGTGGTTGTGATGGATAGTAGAAAAAGGAAAGGGACGATTGATGAGCTTACCGAGGCAGGGAGCATATTTTGTGAGATGTGGCACTAGTAGAAAAAAACCCCTATCGTGACGCCTTTATCGTGGCGGTTCTAACAGAAACACCACAAAAAGCCCAAAAAATTGGCGGGAGCGCATTTTTCATGTTGTAGAAGGTCTATTGTGGCGGTTTAAATTAAGAACCGACGTAATAGTAATAGCTATTTATGGTGATTCCATATAGAAAACGCCACCATAAGTCAATTGTGGCAGTTGTATTAACAACCGACGTTAATAACGACGCTAAAGGCGTAATACTTGACAATACTTTTTAATTAAAAAAACCGCCATCATATATTTTTATGGCGGTTTTAACAAGAACCAACTTTAATAGCCACTCAAAAAATAAGTTAACCCTTTGGTATTCTCTAATAATTAATTGATCACCAGGCCATTTTCATTCTTCAACTCCTTCCCCGCTGCTCTCACCCCTCAATAACACCATTTCTCTTCTTCAGACTGCACGCTGAACTCACCACCACTACGCAATCACATGTATGCCGCCGTCAACACCAGTACGTCGTTGTCAATTCCTTGTCACGAGGTTAGTCACAGACTTTATTTCATCGATTTTATGGTTTAGGGTTTAATCGATCTTGTCTTACGCCGTCATTGTTGCATCAATTCAACTCTCCGACCATGGCTGCCTCTACTCCAAACACACCCTTGGTTAAATTCAAAACCCTACATCAATAATCTCGTTTTAATCTGATTCAATCCCTAATTCATCATCCCTGTACTCGAAACCCTTATTAATTTTATTTTTAATCGCATTTGATTATTTAGACGATGTAAATTTGGTGGAAGAGTTGCTCGACACTAACCCTTACTTCCTGTCATCATATTTTAAGTTGTTTTTCGATTGAGTTTGTAATTTGCAGGTGTTGTTTTTTATACATATTGTGGAATGTCGTTATTGTTTTGATTTTTTGATTGAATTTTGTAATTTGCAAGTGCTATCATTCGTTAACTCTATTCCTATCAAAATTACAGCATGCAAAACTTGTAATTAGTTGTTTTCTTCAAGTTACTCTGATTGACACACACCTTGCTTATCTCTGAAGTTGCAAGTTGGCCTTTTTTATTGTTCATTCTCTATATAGAATGATTTAATGATTATTTATGGTCACTTATTATGCCGCATACTCGGGACAATTACTGGAACATGGTTGCTGCAGGTTATTAGTACCAGAACTAGGACTCCAAAGCCCAAAGTGACACAAGATGCTCCTGCTAGTCCGCTCGTCTTGTTAACATTCTGCCTTCTCCTGTACTTCCTATTGCACGTGAACCACTTTTCAACCATGTCAAGGAGAAAGCTGTTAAGTTCATTCCTGATGCTAATGGTTCGAGGTAATACATACTGAATATCTCTAATGTACCTGTCTGTCACCATTTCCTTTGGAAGTTATTATTGTTAAGTCGCTTGGTCTCTAGTATACATTTCCTAAACCTGATTTTGATATTTGGCTTTGAAATATGTATCTTCACAAATTTTGAATTGTTTCATATATCGGGATTCTGGAATTTTACTTTTATATCTCAGTTTCTTCTTTGAGTGTTCTGTATCTTTATAGGATTGAATTAGATTTTGTTTGATCGAAGCTCTTTTTTTTAATGTTGGCCTGGTTTGATTGTTTCAGCTGCACTTAAAATTCAGAAAACTCTAAATGCATCGGCACCTACCTTTCACCTTTAGGTTGCCTCTTGATGTTCTTCCTCAAACCGCAATCGTTCAGGGACAGCTTCTGCAGTTTATTATGAGACAATTCACTTCATCGGTACATCTCCCTTCATCTTTCTTCTTTTAACCATACATTGATAGGTCTTTAATATTCACTCTAAATCCGGACATATTAGACATAAGTGTGTACTGACTTTCTCCATTTTTCGCTATTTGGGTGTCCATGTATTGATGTTTGGTTTTGGAGTCCTATCGTGTTAAAGAAAAGAAAATTATTTTATCAATAGTAGGACTACCTTCTCCTTTTTGTTTGTCATTCTAATTTTTGCATCTTTTAAAGGGAAATATAGTGAATACAAGTGAATCGAGTGACTAAATAAACTTCCCTCTTTATTTGAAACATAATTAGCCATTCTACTTTTCGTAAAGCTTTCAAGTTTCAGCCGTTGATTTTGAAATTTTCAGATTTTAAGGGTAGAGAAAAGAGGTACTTAAATGGCATCAATGTGAGTTCATTACCTACTTTTTTAAATCTAGAATTAGTTCCATTTTCCTTTTTTTGGGACTATGAGTCTATGACTATGTTATCAATTTATTATCGAGTCACTCTATTCGCCCCTCACCGGTTGATTTTGATTACTCGATTTCCATGTGTGCAGAGATACTACATTAAGAAGTCATATTTGGATATTTTAGCCATCTTCCTCTTTACTTCAATTTTCGCAGCTAACTGATAGATTTATGTATAATTTTTCTATTAAACCCTAAGTTTTAGTTGTGTTTCTGTTCAGTTAATTGATTGTAATTGATGTACGAGTTTAACCGAAGCTTACCGGAGTTGTCATCAGTTCTCAATCTAATCTAAAGGTTATCCGTAATCAGGTATTGTACTTCTTAGTATTGGTCTTCTTAGTATTTCGTATTAAAAATATATCACTTCTCTTTTATAAATGAAAAGAAACCAAAGTTTATGTAGTAATCTTGTGTGGGAAACTATACATGAACTTATGCCCACTGCAAAAAGTTCATTCTTTTCTTTCTTCCCTTTGTTTAATTTATTTTTGAACATTTAGGCAGTAATTTGATGTGGTAATTTGTATTTATGATAGACTTTATCAACTGTTTAACTATTGCTAAGAATTTTTTATGTTGCTGGAAATAATGAGATTAATGAGATTGATATTGGACTACATGAACCGTGAGACTTCTACTCTCTTTTTAAGATTTGTTCTATTTGTTTGTGTAGGATTAAGTTATATATTCATAGTTTAGTTGGTAATGTTGTTAGTTTTGAGTTAAAATGGAAATGGCTAATTTTGAGTTCTTGAGAATAGCTTATTATTGTTAATTACTTTGTTTGTGTAGAGTCTAGTTAATTGTTCATGATATTTGACTTCATATTGAAAGTGCTTTGTTGCAAAAGGCAGAGACTTCCATATTTGCTCCAATGATAATGGCTGACTTTATTCTATAGCATAGAAGTATTATTGAAGTGTCTTAGCCTATTGACATCATAAGGAAATGCTCCACATTTTTTGTGATTTCTTTACATCCGAATCCTGCCGGTGGAATCATTTTCATTGGTTTATTTTAGAATATATTTGAATATTGCTGACTACTAAATCTTCTTATGCATGCCTGCCTAAAGTAGAGTGTTTTATTTTGTGATTGATGTACAGTTCACAGGTTGTTTGATAAAGTTTTATATCTGATATACAGCTAGTAAAGACGAGAGATATATATGATGGTCAAAACTATCAGAATACACAAGCAATGAGGACTTTTTCTTTTAATCCCATACCGTCGAGAATTCGAGATTCCACTATCGATGCCACTCATGCATATGCGACAGTATGAATTTTCTCAGTTCCATATTGTTGCGTGATACTGTGATTTGTAAATTTTGTTGTTGTTAATCTTAATAAGTATCTTTGGTTACAGGTTTTCGATATTTCTGTATCTCGAGAAGACGTTTAAGAAAGGAAGTGTTGTATAATTAGTGCCCTAAATATTTATTAGGTTATTACCTACCGTGTGTATGTGATTATTTATACACTTGGATGTATAATTTTGAACATCGACATTATTTTCCTATCGGATGATATGCAAGTTCGTTGGTTGTCATTCTTTTGTATGTATTGTTTGTTTATTTAGCTATTTGGCTTGTCAAAAGTATAGGACATCGCTGCCGTAATTTTGGTAGCAATTTTTTTTTTTTTAAAAATATCTATCTATGGTGGCGGTTCTTAAGTATGAAACTCCACTATTAGTTTACCTTTAGTGACGGTCCTTTACTAACAACCGACGTCATAATTACCTTATAGTGGCGGTTCTTAAATATGAAACGCCACTGTTGATTTTTATTGAAATACCCATGGTGGCGGTTTTCAAAAGATAACCGCCACTGTAGGTGAGTTATAGTGGCGGTTCATTGGTAACAACCGTCGTTTTTTTGTAAATCTATAACGGCGGTTGTTATAACAACCGCCACTATAAGAGATCTATAGCGGCGGTTGTACAACCATCTACAACCGCCGTAAAGTTTATACGACGCCGTGATAAACGACGGACCCTAAATCTCTGAAAACCGCCACAAAAGGTCATTTATAACCGCCATTGTAGGGGTTTTTCTACTAGTGTGGTGAGTGATATAATCGTGAGTTTGAGTAATGTAAAGGTAAGTGTATATGGGCAAGGGGTGATGTAAGTTTGACGAACTTGAGAATGAAAAGATTGAAATGAGGGATTCGAATGGTGATAACTTGGGACGTTTAATGATTTATGGAGGGAGATAGATATAACTGGGTTGGTTAAGAATATAGGTAATGGAAGGTCGTTGTAGAGGGATGAAAAAGAATGGTGTATGGAGAGCTTAGATTGAGTTATGCCGCGATGTGGATTTGTAGATAGTGACTAAGTTTAGGAATTTGGATTATTAAGATTTGAGCCTAGTGTATAATTCTTTGAGCAATTAACGGTATGAGGTGAATTTTGGTTTTCTAGGGATTCGAAATGAAGATACAACTAATTGAAGAGTAACCATTGGTTGTGTGGACTTAATGGTGGCAAGTGTGAGTGAGTAGCATGATAAGAGAGGATCAGTGATAAGAAAGATTGAGAAGATATTGATATGAATTAATGGAATTTGAGTTTTAGAGCGACGAGAAGGTAACCGGATTACTAAAGAGTTTGGTAGAAGGAATAAGGAGATGAATTATTAATTGGTATTGTTGAGTGTAACAGGAAAAGAAGGATGGGAGTAAGATGAGAGAGGGTTAACCGGAGTTGTGGGACATGAAAGTAAGAAATCATTGATATAGTATTCGTTTACACCAACTTCGTTCCTTATTTTCATGCTTTCCGACTCAATTCGAGTCGGTTTTCTATGTTTTGCATTGCATTTTGTACCCCGATTCCCTAGTCTATGATATTATGTCCGTCTTGTATGTTTTGGAGCAGAAATGGAGGAATCGGAGCAAGAGAGACAGTTTGATAGGCTAAGCATGAAGATAGGAGGAAGAAATGCTGAGGGGAGCTCCCAGCCAATAGGCCGGTAGCCGGTCAGCCGGCTGGGAGTCCCCCAATACTTGGCATTGTCATTTTTGGGAAAGAAGTTACAGAGAACTCCCAGTCGGTCAGGCATACGGAGCCAGCCACCCGGCTGGAAGAACAAGAAGAAGGAAGAAATTGAAGAAGTTACAGAGAACTCCCAGCCGGGCAAGGCACCAGCAGCCGGCCAGCCGGCTGGGAGTGCAAGATGATTAACAAAAGTCAACAAGGAGAAGGAGAAGTCAAATGAGCCCCCAGCCGGTGAAACACCGGCAGGTGGTCCACCTGTCAGAAGCACCTGATGATGTTTTCCAAGCTTCATTCTTACAGAGAACTCCCAGCCGGTTAGACCACCGGCAGTCAGTCCACCGGCAGTCGGTCTACCGGCTGGGAGTCCCCTTTCCGCATTATACCCCTCTTTGTAATTTCTAACCTAATTCGTGTGTAACCTATAAATACCCCCTCCCTTAATCATTTGTAGACACAACCCTAGATCTGAACTTATTTCCCTAATCTTATGCAAACCCTTAATCAAAACCTTAATCAAATATTAATTACTTCATAGATTAGCTTAGAATTAGTTGTTATCAATTGTTTACATTTAGTATTGGGTTGTTAATTGAAGATTGGTGAAGATTATTCTTCTATTTAATCAAAGATTGCAACTTTGTCTTCAATATTGGTATATAATCTCTTCTCTATTATTGTTCATATTTCAATTTTTTATGTTGAAATAAGTGTCCTCCGACAATAATGCGATCACAACTGTCGATCATAATGATCACATGTTTAAATCTCATTTTAAGAATACATGTGGGATGTAATATTTTACAGTCAACTGGTCCACACATATCGGTAATGATTGGCTGACTAGAGTTTGACATTACTGTCGTGCGACGGTGGTGATTAGTTGATCCCCTTAGGTCATACCTATAGGGAAATACTCTTAATTGATTATTTAATTAATCGTATGCCGATACGAGTTAATTAAATTTCTTAAAATTGACGGGTGATTTTGTGAGTAAAGTTAAGGTGTCTTATTGTAATTTGATTAAATGAGATACGGTCTAAGTAATCAAATTGTTTCATTACTTAGATAAAATTATTGTTTAAGAAACAATTAAAAAATTGAATGAATAATTTATTATGAATACAAGACGTTGTAATTTATAATTTGATAAACCATTTTGGTACAAGTGATTACGAATTACTAGTGGATTTTGTATATGACATATTTTATGAGTATGTTGATTTTTAATATGTTAAAAATACATTACAAATTCACATGTCAAGTAACATGTCACATATGTCACAATTTACAAATGACAAAATAAAATGGACCTTCCATTTTATGTTGTATGTACCGAAATGTTGGAGGGAGTATTAGTGGATAAATTGTGTTGATTATTTTAATAAGAGAAAACACAATGATTATAGTCTATTTGTAGCCATGCAACCCTATTGCTTTTGAGAAGAGCAATTTGTGCATGCATTGGCTTCCTTTCCTTTCCCAACCGGTTTTTACATAGAAAAGCCAAGGAATTTTTATCCATAATTATTCACTACTTCACTATAATATTTTCTAGTGTTAGAAAATGAATTCTCTCTACCATTTTTTGGGAAAAACTTAGAGAAATAAAAACTCACATATCTCTCCTCTTGGCCGAAATTTTCAAGAGAAAATACACAATATTTTGTGTCAATTTTAAGTATAACTTATATTTTACTAGCTCATATTTATATAAGTTATTAAGAGATTTCTTTGGGTATTCACTTTCGGGAGAGGTTCTACTTTGGACCTTTTGTTCATCCATTTTAAGGAAAGCTCAAGAATAAGTAAGAAGGAGATCTTACTTGTGCCCTTTAATCCGAAATCCTAAAGTAAGAAAGACGATTTCTTCTCTTGTCTATTTTAGTTTGCATGCATAAGATCTAGTTTTAATTTTATGACTAAATTAAAATGTCACATATATGAATATGTATATTAATGAGATTAATAATTTCCAACAGTTTACATATTTGAATTGTTTAGTTAGTAATATTTGCAAACATGTTTTCTCTTGCTTGTTATATGCTAAAGTCTCCATCTTTTACCTTTGTTATCAGGAGTATGTGTGAGTAGTACCTTACTAGGATGGAGGGGGAACTCTTGTAGGATTATAAGGGAGGATTAAGACATAGGAAGAATGAAACTATTGAGTGTCTTGTTATCATGAGTATCCTACTTCTCACCAAAGCCCTTCTTCTTCACAAAGAGCTCCACACTTGTTGCCTCCTCAAGGTTCTCATCCTAGGGATGGACCACCACCACACCAACAATCTCTTATGGTGACCTTGAGGAGTGGGAAAGACTTGGAGGACCCTTACAAGGACTATGAACCAAAGAGAAAGATAGATGTGATGAGAGATGGTGAGGAAAGTCCACCTCCCTCACCAACAAGTAGAATGGACAACACTAAGAAGGGGAAGGTAAGTGACTATATTGAAGATGATGAGAACTTTGTTTTAGAGGAAATAGTGGATGAAAGAAACCAAGAAAGAGTGGTTGAAAGAGACCAAGGGAAAGGAAAAGAAGCAAATGAAGTAGCTAACACAAAGCAAGCCTCAACTCCCAAAAAGGCCAATAACCCTCCAACTCCATTTCCTAATTGAAGTAGCGTCATGAATGAGGATAGGAAGTTTTCCAAATTCTTGGACAAGTTGAAAAATCTCGAAGTTTCATTACCTTTCACCGAGGTAGTGACACAAATGCCGCTCTACACAAAATTCTTGAAGGATGTGTTGACCAAGAAGAGAAGCATTGGAGGAGATGGTCTAGTTTCTCTTAGAAGGGAATGTAGTGCGATCTGTTGGAATATGTGTCCTCAACAATAGAGCGATCACATGTTTAAATCTCATATTAAGAATACGTAAGAGATGATTCAATATATAGTCAACTGGTCATCATTAATCGGTAATGATTGGCTAACTAGAGTTTGACATTACTGTCGTTTGACGGTGGTGATCAGTTGATCCCTTAAGGTCACAGCTAAAGGACAATTCCCTTAATAGACAAATTGATTAATTGTATGACGATACAAATTAATCAATTCCTTAAAATTGAACAATTCATTTGTGAGAGAGAATATTGATATCTTATTACAATGGGATTAAATAAGATTTATTTTAGTAATTGAAATACTTTATTACTATAAATTGATTATTATTTGTAAAACAATTGAGATAAGAATGAATGGCTAGTTATATCTACAAGATGTTGTGAATTATAATTATATGACCCATTTGATTTATGTGATCAAGTATCACTAGTCAATTTGTTGTATGTGATTTGATTAATTTATAAAATGATATTTATTTGATAAATATACATTAAATTAATTAATAACATGTAACATACTACATGTTACATATTGTGTGATAAATGACAAATTGACAAAATAAAATGGTAGTCCATTTTATGAAATGGACCGAATGGAGGGAGTAGTAGTGGTGTGAGGATGATGTTATTTTATGAGATAGAGTGCACATCATCATAGCTATTTGTTTACTAGCTTTGCACCTACTCTAATTCTCTTACATGTCTATAATGTTGATAAGAGTAAAAGAAAAAAGGAGATTCCAATTCTTGGCCTTTTCTCCTCACCCCCACCGGTTTTCCTCCTCTTGTTTTAGAGAGAATTGTTCTCTTATATTCACTACTCATTCATTCATTTTATATGACATGCAAAATTTTCTCTACTCTCCAACTTCTCTCTAAAATATTTTAGAAGATTAAAAGAATGTTCTTCACAAATTCTAATATCAAAATAAGGGTACTAGTGTAGTAATAATAACAATATTAGAATTAATTTTAAGGGTACTAGTGTATTAATCTAGTTAATTAGTATACTAGTTTAAGGGATTAGTCTTGGGTGCAATCAAAGGAGAATCTCTACATTGGGATTTTTGGAGGATCATCCATCATTTTAAGCTCAAGAACAAATAAGAAAGGTGACCTTATTTGTGCCCAATATTTCGAAACATATAACAATGTAAGGGACATTATTTTTCCTTCTTAATCTCCTATTTTGTTATGCATGCACTAGATCTAAAGAACTAATAATTAAAATGTTAATTTGTTCACTATTAGAAGAGTCTAATAATAGGTATATGAACCTAACAAGTGGTATCAGAGCATAGATGTTGCATGCATAATCATTATTGTTTTTCCGAGTTAATTTGTTAACATATAAAACTAAAAATTTGTGATTTATAAGAGTAAGTCACGAAATCATGATGCATGTTATATATTCTAGTTCTAAAATGTTTTTAGGTCATTTTTATGATTTATGGTAATTTATTGCTCATTTTAATCATTTTTAGTGATTTTATTGCATTTTTATGAGTAAAATGGACTTTTATTCACCAAAAATAGTTAAATATCACAACTGACCGTGATCTTTTAGTATAACCTCACATGAATATTTTATGTATTGCATGTAAAATTTTATATTAATGTGATTAATATTTCATGATTTATGATTTTTATGTGATAAAAATGGAATAAATGGAGGTTAAATGACTAAAAATGGCTAAACTTAGTTTCTGACCTTAAAAATTTTATATAACCTCACATGCATATTTTACAAGTTTTGTGTAAAATGTCGTGTTAATTTGATTAATATTGCATGATTTATGAGTTTTATGAGATAAAAATTGATTAAAAGAGGTAAAATCGTTAAAAATAGTTAAAATTCGAACCAGGCCATGAAACTTTAATATATTGTCACATGAATTATTTACACAGTGTATGTAAATTTTGAGATGAAATTATCTCATTTAGCATGATTTATGAATTTTTAGTGTAAAAATGGCATAAATAGTGACTATTTTAGCATAAATAGCTAAAACGAATTGCATAGCATGAGAAAATTATTTTAGGTTGCATAAATATCCCAATTATTAGATATAAAGTTGTAAAATTGATTGGATTATTTTTTGGATACTTTAGATATTTTATGAGAAAAATCAGATAAATTGCAACTATATTTTCTCGAAATTAATTCAAAAATTTTAACCATGATTTTTGACATTATGAGTATCGTGGAATTATTCCAGAATATTCAAAAATTTAAAATTCAAATTTTGAAATTATTGTAATTTAATTTGGATTTATTTCATAAATGTTATGATTTTCAGGTAAAAAATGAGCATAAAATTAAATCAAGTTGAATTATTGTCAAAAATTGAGTGATGACTAATTTTTGAGTCCTAAGAGTATTAGGATAATTAACTTGAGCTTAAATGTGATTTAAGTGTTAATTTGTAATTTTAAGAAGTTATTATCACGCATTTCCATAAAACCGGGTTATATAATTGATATAAGTTAAATAGGGCGATTTGACATATAATTTGCCATGATAGATACATATCATAATGCTGAATATTTTAATTGATGAATGTATTTTATTTATATAATTTTGAATTATGTAATTTTATCTTAGTATGGCCTTAGTTTTAATCGATATTACCCGTAATGAAAGGGAATATTGATTCGGTTGTCATTTAATGTGATCTCGTATCACTTTTATCTTTACTAGTTTTTCATATTACAAATGAATAATAGGAATAGCTTTGTATTTTTTATTATTATTTGTAATTATGGAGCTTCTTCAAGACGGTGCCATTCGGAAAGGCGTTCCGACAGACGGTGTTCTTGGGAGGCGTGCCACTTAAAGATTCAAGGGACCAAAGTAGTTGGTTTCCGAATAGGTAATAGATTATTTTCTATTTTAGGAAGGCCATACTAGGAATTTATTATTATTGCATTGCATTTTTTTTTTAATATGTTACATACATTGCCAAATCGCCATAACAACACGTGCATTTCATATCGAGTCATCGACCGTGTCAATTATAATTATCGTAGTTCACCGCTTTAGTTCACTTAAAACGTGATAGATAATAAATTGACAAGACCTCGCACTAAATAATAATTGAGAACTAGCCTTACCAAATAGTAGAAACATGAGTCCCAATTTCATGAGGAAGTAGGCTCGGCTAACCGGGGTACTAAACTTGTTACGTTGGGTAAGTGGGTAATAAAATGTTATTACATCGAAATTTGGACTGAGCTCAACGGAAGTATTCGTGACCGTAGTCGCATGTGTTCCGGGCTAAAGATATATATTAGAGTAATTTTATCGACCGAGAGTTCTAGAAGTAGAATCGATTAAGAGTTAATCCACCGAGTTATATTGATAAGGGATGAATCGGCTCACCATGCCCAAGTTAATATGAAGTTGGATCTCGGGATCATTTATAATAGTTGGGTAGAGGTCACTTTATAAATGCTTAAAACTTGTTTAAAATGTTTACAAGTATTGTCAAAACGATAGATTTTCATTAATTTCTTCACTTCCTATTTTGTAGTCAAAATCGTTTTCTCAATTGCAATGGCAACTCCAATCACATCCGCAACCACTAGTTCAAACACGCTCACCAATGTATCATGGCTCCGATCCTTCATGGATCGTTGTAAGTTAGAAAAGAATGGATCTAATTTCGCCGATTGGGACGCGTAACTTCGCTTGGCCGCGGAAGGTTACGACAAGCTTCGTTACCTTACCGAGGCATCTCCCGCCGAACCTAATGCTAGGTCTACCACCACCGCTAGGTAAGCCTATGAGGTTTACAAAAAGTAGTCGGCCGCGATCAAAAATGTGTTGATCTTTGCAATGGAGGCCGAACTCCAAAGAAGTGCTATAAAGATTAGCACCGCTCATGAGATCTACATGAAACTTGTGAACATATTTTCACGAGCTCTTAGGATCATACAACATGAAGCGGCATCCGCATTCTTTGATCTCAACATTAAGGAGGGCCAAAAAGTTAGCCCTCATGTGCTCAAGTTGATGGAGCATGTTGAGACCTTAAAAATGCATAAGGTGGAGTTTCCCGAGGAACTCGTCATTGATTGGATTCTTCATTCCCTAAACAAAGTCAAAGCATATGTTCAATTCAGGGTGAATTTTAATATGAAAGACAAGAAAGTTTCCCTTGATGAGTTGCACAAAATGCTTGTGCAAGCCGAAAAGGACATGGGGCTAAGTGTTAGCTCCACCAAGGATGTGCTCAATGTCAATCATAAGAGAAAGGGAACTTTCAAGAAAAGTGGGAACAAGGGAAAGAAGTGAACTCCCTATAAGAACAAAGGAAAATCTTGTGAAGCTAGTTCCTCCAAGCCCAAGTACAGTGCCTCATCCGGGGACAAGTGCCACTATTGTTGTGGTGTTATACATTGGAAGAGAAATTGTTCGAAATATCTTGGTGATATTAAGGCTGGAAAGGTTATTCCAGTAGGTATATAACTATTCCTATCTTTTATGTTTCGATCTCAACTTTGGTATTTTGATACAAGTTGTGATGATTACCCTTTTTATTGTAATTAGGGCATCCTAGCAAGGATAAAGACAAGGAAAAGCAAGCCTAGAAGATCGTGAGGGAAGCTAGATGTAGCCGCCCATGGAGATAGATCTATGGAAGCTTGGATTTATATTGCTTTTTCTTTATTTTCATGTTGTATTTTGAGATTTTAGAACTATTTTGATTTCCTCGTGTGACTTGGAAATTTGTTTGTATCCTTTAAACAAGGGTTGTATTTTGGATATTGGTGACTTGGTTTGCAACCCAAGTCACTTGCTTTATGGTATCGTTTGTTCTAAAATTTATCTTCATACACTACTTGCAAAGAGAAACGTAATATTATCGACTTAAATTGATCAAATTGACAATTATAATGATTAGATCATTATAAGTCCATAAGCTATGAATTTGATTCTCCTTATGCTATTCTTAGCAAAAGTGACAACTTACTTATGTAAGATCAAATTATAAAGTTATGTTGAGCTATTGAACTCATATATTAGGGAATTTGTGATACAAAATGGACACATTATTCTAAACGGATGGTCAACCAGGAGATACCTGAAATAGAGAGTCTATTTAACAAATGACATAGATCAGACTCGCATATTACATGAATCAAACTGCCATGATAGGGCTGGTCTTTTATGAGCTAATGCGTCAGTCTAGAGAAACTTCTAATACTCCACCATATGTATGTTTGTGACTCACAAAGCTATCTCTCAAGAAGATAGAAGTATTTCTGAGAGATAGAGTGGGAGTAGATTGGATCGTCACAAACATGCCTTATAGTTAATGTGTTACTTTGTGAAAGTAATGAAACTATAATCTATAAAGATAGAATGGGAGTATAGTTCAGTTGGAGTTTAGCACACATGTCTTGTTGTTAAAATATTGCTTTGCGAAAGTAATGGTATTATCCTAAATCGACTTTGTTACATACGAGCTATAGCATTACAATCCAAAGATTGTTACTCAAAGAGTAGATTTACTTAAAGGCGAGGGTCTCCTTAAAGTGAATAGAGCTTTAGAGTAAATAAGGGCATAGATCGACATGAAGATGTTGATCAAGATAAATCATGTTAGGAATTGCTACAATTCATTTTGATGAAGAATGGCAAATGATATTAAAAAATTCGCTTTTCTAAAATGGGAATTTAGAGAAGGATGTGTTTGGAACACAAAACCTTAGATAAAGATCTAAGAATCCTAACATATTATACGTAGCTTTCTTAAGTGACCCTAGAATGGTCTTAAGCAAGCATTAAAGGATTATACTTTTCGTTCATGTGATAATTAAGAATGGTATCATTCAAATGATTGAAGAATCATGTTTATACATGAAGTTAAGTGGGAGCTAGAATTGTTTCTCCATGTCTTATATGTTGATGACATATTACTTATTCAGAATAATGTACCAATGCTCTCTTCTGTGAAAGAGTGATTGAGAGACTTGGAAAAGGTGCGAAGTATTCTAGATTTTTGAATCTATGTGAGAGAATATTGGCATAGAGTTGAGAGTCTTATGAGGATGAGATTTTTCGTTTCTTTTGTACATCAACAAGGTTGAATGGGTTATTCATGTTGCTGGAAGTGGAATTACTATGATGGAGTCATAGTCGTTCACTGAACCTATTAAATTGTTGATTACATGAAATCGTTTGCTAATGTTTCCGCGATTAGAATGATCATGTATGCCAACAGACGCACATGCCATGCTGTATTATATGCTAAGAGCATAATAAGTCAATAACAAGATAATTCCCATGATATGGCTTGTGAAAGCCTTAAAGAACATCCTTGAGATTCTTGAGAAGAATTAAGGATTCGTTCATATGTTTGGATGATAAACTAAGTTATGTGTTGAAGGGTTGCACAAACTTTAGTCTCCAAACCGAAAAGAATTTGTTGAAATCCTAAGCTAATTTTATTGACTAAGGAGTAAGAGACTAGAAAAGTGTTTTAGTTTCGCGCATTGCAAATTCTACAAAAGGAATCTAAGTAAATTGTGATAAGTTGGTCAAGATAAGGATTAAGAGTGAATCCATCTACAAATGACTTTATCACATGTTATGTGATAACAGTGGGAGCATCTTTCAAGTTAAAGAGCCCAAGTCTGGTAAGAAGACTAGACATATACTTGGATAAATTCATGTTATTAGAAATAACATTGAAAAAAAGAAAATAGCAATTTATAAAGTTGGAAGATATGGATATATGGTATATCCACTTGCCAAGCTTTTATTGAATTTTAACTAAGTATAAGAGGTACACTAAAGATTATAAGATATGAAGTAGTAATAGAGTATTGACTATTCATATATGATAATCGCATTTATCGTTTGAATTTTATTAAACTCACCCATTACTTTGTTAAATCCAAATGGGTTGTAGAGACAAATTGAACCCTATTAAAGTGAACTGGATTGATAATGTATTCGCCCCTAAGTTACTTATATGAGGTGACTTCTTGAAGTGACTAGAGTGTGATGCGATTGGTGGCAAGTTCAAGTGCCATAGAGTCATATGAGATGACTTGTCGATCACATAAGCAGACTGTATGGGACACTCTGTCGGGGAGTGACCACTTATAGAGTTCTGGCAATTCATAAAGCCTGGTCGTGGCAAGAGCTGCTATAGTATTCTTATGAGTCAATTCTTTTGACTAGAGACTATTCGCCCAAGTTGGCACAATTTTCTGACTGGCTTTGATTTATGCTCTACGACTGTCGTAACTGAGGTCAAATGAGTATATTTTGGGCTATGACGAATTGTGGCTAAACAAAGGGAATAGTGCGATAGGAATTGTCCACCCCCTTGTCAGGGTTGTTTGAAATCTCAAGGCCACTTGAGGAGTAGTGAACTGGAAATGCGTGGCCACGCTCGGAAAGTATCTATGGTAGATAATTCCGGTCAGACAGTTACACTCCAGATCGAGAAAACCACTCAAGATATGATCAAGTGCAAGTACGACCTGAGAGACACCTTGCATTTAATGAGAGATTGTAATAGGACAAGAGAATTGGTGACGCACACTTGTCTCGGACAAGTGGGATATTGTTGGAATATGTGTCCTCAACAATAGTGCGATCACATTTTTAAATCTGATATTAAGAATACGTAAGGGATGATTCATTATATAGTCAACTGGTCATCATTAATCGGTAATGATTGGCTAACTAGAGTTAAACATTATTGTCATTTGACGGTGGTGATCAGTTGATCCCTTAAGGTCACACCTAAAGGACAATTCCCTAAATAGACAAATTGATTAATTGTATGACGATACAAATTAATCAATTACTTAAAATTGAACAATTCATTTGTGAGAGAGAATATTGATATCTTATTGTAATGAGATTAAATAAGATTTATTTTAGTAATTGAAATACTTTATTACTAAAATTGATTATTGTTTGTGAAACAATTGAGATAAGAATGAATGGCTAATTATAATTACAAGATGTTGTGAATTATAATTATATGACCCATTTTATTTATGTGATCAAGTATCACTAGTCAATTTGTTGTATGTGATTTGATTAATTTATAAAATAATATTTATTTGATAAATATGCATTAAATTAATTAATAACATGTAACATACTACATGTGACATATTGTGTGACAAATGACAAATTGACAAAATAAAATGATAGTCCATTTTATGAAATAGACCGAATGGAGGAAGTAGTGGTGGTGTGAGGATGATGTTATTTTATGAGATAAAGTGCACATCATCATAGCTATTTGTTTACTAGCCTTGCACCTACTCTAATTCTCTTACATATCTATAATGTTGATAAGAGTAAAAGGAAAAAGGAGATTCCAATTCTTGGCCTTTTCTCCTTACCCCCACCGGTTTTCCTCCTCTTGTTTTAGAGAGAATTGTTCTCTTATATTCACTACTCATTCATTCATTTTATATGACATGCAAAATTTTCTCTACTCTCCAACTTCTCTCTAAAATGTTTTAGAAGATTAAAAGATTGTTCTTCAGAAATTCTAATATTAAAATAAGGGGAGGTCCCAATTGGGTGGTTGTTCTCTTATATGTTATTAATTAATTTTCCTCCAATAGTACAACCACCCAATCGGGACCTCCCCTTCGAATTGATATGTGATGCAAGGGACTTTGCATTGGGGGAGGTCTTGGGTCAAAGGCAAGACAAGAAGCTCCATGTGATAGCATACATAAGCAAGACCTTAGACAATGCTCAATGCAACTACACCACCACGGAGAAACAAATTTTGGCGGTGGTGTATGCTTTTGAGAAGTTCCGGCCTTACCTCTTATGTTCCAAAGTCATTGTCTACACGGATCACACCGCCATCAAGCAACTTATAGTCAAGAAGGATGCTAAACCAAGATTGATCCGTTGGGTATTGTTGTTGCAAGAGTTCGATGTCACAATCAAAGATAAACCGGGGACCGAGAATCTTGTTGTGGATCACCTATCAAGGTTGACTAGATAAGCCCGAGGGGATGTTGATGATGGTATTCCCATTGATGAGTGGTTGCTCAATGACTCTATCTTAGCTATCACGTACTCCGACCCTTGCTATGCGGATATTGCTAACTATTTGAGCTCTAACTTTATCCCGGAGGAACTTGACAACCAAGCTAGGAAGAAGTTGAGATATGAGTCGAGGATATATGTGTGGGAAAATCATTTCCTATATAGGAGATGCAATGATGGAATTTATAGAAGATGTGTCACTCATGAGGAAGGTCAAGCAATCCTTTAAGCTTGCCATGCTACAACACATGGAGGGCATTTGTCTACCTCTAGGACCCAAGCTCGGGTTCTTCATTGTGGATTCTATTAGCCCTCCCTATTTAAGGATGCTTATGCCATGGTTCATTCATATAATTATTGCCAAAGAAGAGGCAATATTGGAAGGCGTGATGAGATGCCTTTGAACAATATCTTGGAAGTGGAACTCTTTGATGTATGGGGTGTAGATTTCATGGGACCGTTTCCGTCATCATTTAGCAAGCAATACATTTTGGTTGCGGTGGACTATGTGTCCAAGTGGATATAAGCAATCGCCGCCCCTACTAATGATTCACGAGTAATGACCAAACTATTCAAGGGGTACATATTCCCCCGCTTTGGAGTACCTCGGGCCGTCATAAGTGATGGTGGATCAAACTTTAACCGCACCATCTATGCTCTAATCGAGAAATACGGCGTCCGACACAAAGTAGCTCTTGCCTACCACCCCCAAACCAATGGGCAAGTGGAGGTATCAAATCGGCAAATCAAGGCTATTTTGGAACGGGTTGTGAACAAGTCTAGAAAAGATTGGAGCACCAAACTCAATGATATGCTATGGGCTTTAAGGACCGCTTACAAGACCCCGATAGACACAACTTTCTATCGTTTGGTCTTTGGCAAGTCTTGCCATCTACCTCTTGAGTTGGAACAACGGGCAAGATGGGCTCTTAAGGAGCTCAACTATGATTTAGATGCCGCGGGCAATAAGCGGTTCCACCAACTTAATGAGCTTGATGAGTTGAGGATGGATTCTTATGAGAATGCCAAACTTTACAAGGAGCGGACTAAGCAATGGCACGATTCCAAGATCACAAGGAAAGAAATCGGTGTAGGAGACAAGGTCCTACTCTTCAACTCCTGGTTCCAATTATTTCCCGGAAAGTTGAGGTCCCGATGGTCGGGACCCTATGAGGTGGTGACCGTGTTTCCCTATGGTTCCTTTGAATTGAAGAAGAGTAAAGATGAGTGCTTCAAAGTGAACGGACAACGAGTGAAATACTTTTATGAGGGTCATACTATTAAGACTCGAGGTGAACTTCACTTGGAAGACACCCCCCCCCCCCATCCTTGGGGGACGAGTAATCTCATACTTGAACAAGAAATGGTTTGGTGGAGTCCCACAAGAACCACCATTTGTACATAGCATGCATATAGATAGGTAATGAGAATTTTGGAACATTTGTACTTGGCTATTTGATTGATGACGGGGTTTCATTTTGAAAAAAATTGGGATTTGATTAAGAACAAGCGCATAACCTTCAATTGGCCATTTCCCGACTTGATGAGTCGGCTTAGAAAGACGAAAACACGCAATACGAGGCCAATTGAAGAAGTAATTTGAAAGTAGGGGCATATTGGAGAAAATATGAGGAAGTGTACTCCCAGCCGGGGCACCGGCAGCCTGTCCCTGGACCGGTTGGGAAGTTCTTGTAAGATTGTTAAAAAATTGAGAATTTAAGGAGAGGTGTCTCCCAGCCGGCAGGCCGGCAGCCGGTCCACCGGCTGCGAGTGCATTTACTTGGGAAATTGGTGAAAATGACGAGAAGGGGGTGTGAGCCGGTATGCCGGTCCACCGGCTGGGAGCACCCCATAGAGGCAAACACGAAGAAAAATAGAGGAGACGTAGTTCCCTGCCGGCAGGCCGGCAGCCGGCCCACCGGCTGGGACTACCTATATGAGGAATTGGAGTTATGATGTACTCCCAGCCGGGGCACCGGCGGCCGGTCCCTGGACCGGCTGGGAGTTACCTGACTGTTTTGGAAATATTCAAAATTATACTTATACTCCCAGCCGGGGCACCGGCGGCCGATCCATGGACTGGCTGGGAGTGCACTGACGGATTAAAAACATCAAAAACCAACTCAATCCCTCATAAAAACACACAACCCTTGATCTGAAATTATTTCCCTAATCTTATGCAAACCCTTAATTAAAACCTTATTCTTTCCTTAATCAAATATTAATTACATCATAGATTAGCTTAGAATTAGTTGTTATCAATTGTTTACATTTAGTATTGGGTTGTTAGTTGAAGATTGGTGAAGATTATTCTTCTATTTAATCGAAGATTGCAACTTTGTCTTCAATATTGGTATAATCTCTTCTCTATTATTGTTCATCTTTCAATTGTTTACATATTTGAATTGTTTAGTTAGTAATATTTGCAAACATGTTTTCTCTTGCTTGTTATATGTTAAAGTCTATATCTTTTACCTTTGTTATCATTAGTATGTGTGAGTAGTGCCTTACTAGGATGGAGGGGGAACTCTTGTAGGATTATAGGGGAGGATTAAGACATAGGAAGAATGAAACTATTGAGTTTATGCTTGTTAATTTCATCATGCACACAAGGTATTTGTGAGAATGCTTAGGTGAGAATTTGAGCATTTAATCTATCTTTCTACTTGTTCGGTGAGAGCTTGACTAGTAATTAGGAAACACATGCTAAAATTAAGGGTGGTTAATTAGGTGAGAGCTTAATCAACCGTACTTTAGGGGTTAGTCTTACATCGAGAGATCGAGTCTTTCGCTTGCATATGCTATCAGTTTTTCCTTCTTGTGTTCTTGTCCCCCCTTCCCTACTTGAGTGAACCCAACATCCTAGTCTCTTAACCATTTTCTTTATCATCTTAAGCTTTTAATCACCTTCTTTTGTTGTTCTAAGTCTAGTACCTTAGTTAGCTTTAATCAACCCAATTCCCTTTAATCGAACTAAACTAGTAGTTTAAACAAACGATCTTAGAACCATAATTTCGTCCCTAGAGTTTGACCTTTACAAGCTACAACGTTCATTCGTACACTTGCGAAGCTAATACAAATAAAAAGCATAACAACTACACCCGTGGCACCAAAAACACCCCCAACCACCTCGAATCCACCAACAACTCCCTCCCCTTCACTAACCCTCTCACAAATACACCCATGGCACCAAAAAAGAGGGTCTGAAAGGGGTATTTGGCACTACAAGCAGAACTTGTGGCGGCCGCGGCTACCGACGTGAGCCCCGATCCAGCATTCCCGGACCTCAAGTTTAGCTCCGTCACTATAAAAGGTAAGTTTGTATTATTAAAACAACGTCCCCTCACCTCTACTCGATTTATTGATCACCAATCGATGAGAGAATTAAGGTTAGACCGTGTTACCCATGATTTATTTAAGAGATTCGGTATAAAATTCATGTATGATATACATGAGAAGACTTATTCCCGTCTTACTTAGGAATTTCTTAGCTCCTTGAGGATTGATAAACACCGCCAAAACCAAAAAGTCGCGTTCTTGCATTTCCGTCTGATGAACAAAGATTACTCTTTGACATTACCGACCTTTGCTTCGCATTTTAGGCTAGACCCAAGCCCTCCTCATAAAGCCCCCGCCATTACCGGCCTTGATGACAACCCCCAATTCAAGAGAGTGGCCAATACTTGTCACAATGCCGCAATTAGAATATGGCATCGGTATATGGGGTGGATTGTTTTCGGCCGCGATGAGAATCAAAACTTCCGAACGGAGGATTTGGAAATTCTCGGCTCTTACCTTTGTTCCAACTCCACCACATTTAAAATCGATATTGCGTACCACATGGCCCTCCATATTCACCGCTTAAGTAATTCTCCGGGCCAATCAACCCAAATTGTGGTGGGTGGACTCATCACCCACCTTGCCAAGCGACTCATCCGGAAGCTCAACTTGAATGGGATGCGGTTTATAATGGGGGAAACAATGCTAACCAAGGACTACATCCAATATACCCTTAATTGGATCAAGAAGAACCCCCGTGACAAGCAAAAATATTGGCAAATCCGAGTGAATAGGGTGGATAGAAATTCAATTCCACTCCCTAATCCAGAGAGAATGAAAGTGGTGCCAAATTCACCGCACTACTTGCTTGAAATTAAGGCGGATGGAGACACCACCATTGCTCAACAACAAAATCCCAATCTTGTCTATGCGCATGAGCGCCCGGTGACCGCACAACCCACTTTGCAGTACACAATGCCTACTTCCCCTTTCTTTCCCGGTTCCTTCCAACATGGAGAAGGGTCCTCTAGTCAACAACCGCAACAACTCCTCCCGCTCCACGCCGACTTAAGCTCTTTCATGGAGGAGATGAATTTGGGAATGGCAACCGCCGCTAGTGAGTGGCTCGGTCTACAACAACGCATGGACCGTATCTACTTTGACTACACGGTTGGCCAATTCCCGGTTTACGATGATTACCAACGGCGGGGATACGAGCACTCTTCCGGCCTTCACCCCTCCTACTACCTAGCTCCGGATGGTGGCCATCCGAAGGACGGGACATATCTCTACGGCGATATCATGCGCCCGACTACTATAGCGCCCCCGTCTTCCCCACCCCGCCTTCCACTCATGGGGAGGGGCACGACACTCGATGGTTTGGGGGCGCTCCTTCCATCTTTGGCGAGGGAGGTGATGCTAGTGGCTCGGGAGGGGGAAAGGAGGTGTTCATCGATATGACCAGGGAGGTGAGGAATTTTGGCTCGGACATGCCCATGAACACGGATGATTTCATCCGTGAATCCGAGTTTGGGACCGGGAATGATGAAGATAATGACAATGATGACGGTGATGACACCGAAATTGAGAAGGCCTAGTAATGATGTCCCTCCTCTCTCCCTCTCAATCCAAATGCCAAGTATGATCCCCTTAAATCCAAACTTCTCATTCATATTTCCCTTTTTGTATGCATTTAGTTAGTTGTACAATATGTAGGATAGATAATAATTTAGTTGAATTCATTTAGACTTGCATTAGATTTCAATTATGTAAAAGTTGTCACATATAGGATTGCATTCATATAGACTAGCTTGCATCGTATTTTAAATTATGCATTTAGTTAAATCATGCATTGCATCCCCAATTAAAAATACAAAAAAATTGAAAAATTGAAAACTTCACAAAAACACGCACTTTAATTTCCGAATCTCCCCCATACACTATGTATATAGATAAGAGTGGGGAGGAGATCCTATAAATTTAAAAATACAAAAACATGTCTTTTATTTTCAAAAAAAACAAAAAAACCCCAAAAATACGTTCTTTTATTTCATATTTGCCTCCTATCCACGCTTCATCCGTCACCGAATATTTTATATAGCAAGTGTGGGGAGGAGGCCCAAAAAAAAAACAAAAACAAGTTGTTTAATTTCAAAAAATTTCAAAAACTACAAAAACACGTTTTCATTTCAAAAATCAAAAATACAATTTTTTTATTTCCTCCCTACATTTCGTTCCTTCGAGGACGATGTAAATCTTAAGTGTGGGGAGGGAAATACCTACTTTGTATATATTTGTATATAAATTTGTAAATTTGATAAAATCTCAAAAAAAAAATAGAAAAACCTTCAACAAATCAAAAAAATATTACATTGTATGTATATGTTTGGCTAAGAAAGTGGCATAGGTACATTTACTATCCGAGGCAAAAAGGAGACTAGAAGACCGCTTAGTATAGACGTTCTTATCTCTTTCTCTTTTTTCCGTTCTTTCTCTTTTTATATTGTTGTATAATATGGAGGAGGATGGTATTTTTGTGCCTTGGATGTTCCTTTGGGGAACTTTGGTTTGCTGGTGTTGATGTGCTGCTAGAATTAGCCAACTTGTTGCACGTTTAATTTTCGCATGCGTTTGTCAAATGTATATATGTGTTGTTTTACATATAGTCTTGCATAAGTTTGTACATAAATGTTTTGCTAGAAATGTGGTCAAGAGAGGGAAGTAAATACCCCAAGGATGAACATGTTCCAATTGTGTACTCCTCCTCCCCGTGGCTCGCACCCGTGTATACTTGGTTATTCATGGGAAGAGGAGGTTGTCTAACGAGTCTAGACCACCTCGTGAGACCAAAGACCGTAGGCTAGACTTAGGTCTCGACCTAGCTACTTATATGTGAGGATTAGAGCCTCCTAGGGTCGGTACATTCATACCCGACCCCCGCTTAGGATTGTGAGTAGGTCTCCTCGTGAGACGTATTTTGTCTAGACGCATAAGTGTGTCATTCCGTCCTTAGACCGTGAGTTGCTTTCCTTTTTATGCATATTTTATGAAACAAACTTGTTTGCACATATTTGAACCTCATATTGCCTAATCAAGCCGTGTTTTAACCCTTACATTAGTTCCCTTTTTAATGCACCCCTTTTGAGCCTTAGCCTATTTCATTTGGCATAACCACAATACAAGCTACATTCCATAATGACCTTCCTTAATCAAGAATGAATTTTATTTGTAGTAGTGAGCTACGAGGTGTATTGGGTCTTTTGTTAGTGGATGACATGAGTATTCACTTGGGTCGGGATTTTGGTTTCTATTTGGCAAATTGCATATAAATAAGAGGTTTTGAAAAAGAAATGAAAAACAAAGAGAAAATTAGAAAAGTTTTAAAAAATGCAAAGAAAGAGAAGTTGTGATTGTAAATACTTGTTTTAGAAAGAGCAAGCAACACCCATACTCATCATTTAAGGGGTAGAAAAAGTCGTTGCTAGAATAATGGGCAATTGATGTTTTTCCAAAATGAGTCGGGTTTACACAATTTTTGCTTGATTTTAACTCACCCACTTACTTGGGGACGAGTAATGATCAAGTGTGGGGAGGTTTGATATAGTATTCGTTACACCAACTTCCTTCATTATTTTCATTATTTTCATGCTTTCCGACTTAATTCGAGCCGGTTTTCTATGTCTTGTATTGCATTTTGTAGCCCGATTCCCTCGTCTATGATATTATGTCCGTCTTGCAGGTTTTGGAGCATAAATGGAGGAATCGGGGCAAGAAAGACGGTTTGATAGGCAAAGCATGAAGATAGGAGGAAGAAATGCTGAGAGGAGCTCTCAACCGGTAGGCCGGCATCCGGTCAGCCGGCTGGGACTCCCCCAATACTTGGCATTGTCATTTTTGGGAAAGAAGCTACAAAGAACTCCCAGCCGGTCAGGCCACCGGCAGCAGACCACCCGGCTGGGAGAACAAGAAGAAGCAAGAAATTGAAGAAGTTACAGAGAACTCCCAACCGGGCAAGACACTGGCAGCCGGCCAGCCGGCTGGGAGTGCACGATGAACAAAGTCAACAAGGAGAAGGAGAAGTCAAATGAGCCCCCAGCCGGTGGACCACCGCCAGCCGGTTCACCGCCAGAAGCACTTGATGATGTTTTCCAAGCTTCATTCTTACAGAGAACTCCCAGCCGGTCAGACCACCGACAGCCGGTCCACCGACTGGGAGTCCCTTTTTCGCATTATACCCCTCTTTGTAATTTCCAACCTAATTCTTGTGTAACCTATAAATACCCCCTCCCTTAATCATTTGTAGACACAACCCTGGATCTGAAGTTATTTCCCTAATCTTATGCAAACCCTTAATCAAAACCTTAATCTTTCTTTAATCAAATATTAATTACTTCATAGATTAGCTTAGAATTAGTTGTTATCAATTGTTTACATTTAGTATTGGGTTGTTAATGGAAGATTGGTGAAGATTATTCTTCTATTTAATCAAAGATTACAACTTTGTCTTCAATATTGGTATAATCTCTTCTCTATTATTATTCATCTTTCAATTGTTTACATATTTGAATTGTTTTGTTAGTAATATTTGCAAACATGTTTTTTCTTGCATGTTATATGCTAAAGTCTCCATCTTTTACCTTTTTTATCATGAGTTTGTGTGAGTAGTGCCTTACTGGGATGGAGGGGGAACTCTTGTAGAATTATAGGGGAGGATTAAGATATAGGAATAATGAAACTATTGAGTTTATGCTTGTTAATTTTATCATGCACACAAGGTGTTTGCGAGAATGCTTAGGTGAGAATTTGAGCATTTAATCTATTTTTCTACTTGTTGGGTGAGAGCTTGACTAGTAATTAGGAAACACATGCTAAAATCAAGGGTGGGTTAATTAGGTGAGAGCTTAATCAATCTTACTTTAGGGGTTAGTCTTACATCGAGAGATCAAGTCTTTCCCTTGCATATGCTATCGGTTTTTCCTTCTTGTGTTCTTGTCCCCCCTTCCCTACTTGAGTGAACCCAACATCCTAGTCCCTTAACTATTGTCTTTATCATCTTAAGCTTTTAATCACCTTCTTTTGTTTTTCTAAGTCTAGTACCTTAGTTAGCTTTAATCAACCCAATTCCCTTTAATCGAACTAAACTAGTAGTTAAAACAAACGATCTTAGAACCATAATTCCGTCCCTAGGGTTCGACATTTGCAAGCTATAATGTTCATTCGTACACTTGTGAAGCTACTACAAATACAAAGCACAACAATCATGGAGATGTATGATACTATCATGAGGGTGTGAGTTAAGGGTTATAGAGTAATTTTAGGATAACATGCAAGTCATGAGTTTTGAGGAATTAAGAGGGTAAGAAGTTGGTAGAGTATTTACACGATATGAGACTTTGGGTGGTGAGTTAGGTGTCGATACAATTAAGAACAGAATTGGACTGAATATTGAGGTAATATCGTTGATGGATTTGATATTCGTTAATTGGGATGGTAACCGAGGATAGGAAAGGAATTGTTATATTTACAGGTGATAGGTAGAAGGTAGCGATACGAAATATGGTGGCGTCGTGGTGTTGTCACAAGTGGCTAAGGATGTTGATAAATAGACAGGATAGTCGTTCTAAAGGGGTTTATTTTGTGGAGGCCGGATTGGTATGTATGGTTGTGAGGGAGTATAAGATGTGGATATAAGTGGCGTTTGCTAGTAGTGAGTATTAATGATATTCGTTAATTAGGATGGTAACCGAGGATAGGAAAGGAATTGTTATATTTACAGGTGATAGTTAGAGGGTAGCGATACGAAATATGGTGGCGTCGTGGTGTTGTCATAAGTGGCTAAGGATGTTGATAAATAGACAGGATAGTCGTTCTAAAGGGGTTTATTTTTTGGAGGCCGGATTGGTATGTATGGTTGTGAGGGAGTATAAGATGTGGATATAAGTGGCGTTTGCTAGTAGTGAGTATTAATGATATGGGTACATTGGTCAGGAGGTGATAGTTATGCGAATGGGAGAATGTGTTATGAAAGGCATACGAGTTAAGCTCAGGCGAGAGATAACATTTATCAAGTGGTAACTGACGTGATCAGGATTGACTAGTTACATGTGATTATGGGTCTATGATGTGTTGTGGTTTGGTGTGATAGTCATAAAGTTGTTACCTGAGTGTTCTGTGTCATATGTCGTGTATGGTAACCTAATAGGACGGTATTCAAAAAGGGTAATGGTGGTTGGATGAGTCATGAGATTATTGTTGTGGCGGGACTCTTGTTTTGGTAATGTGGTTGTTGTGTTTAGGGTTGCGATACGGGATACTTATCAGACGAACTTTCGAAAGTGTACATCAATTATATAGATTGTTGTTTTGTTTACTATTGTTTCCTGTGAGTTTCGGTCTGGGCGTATAGATTGTTGTTGTAACCCACCCCCCCCCCCCCCATACACCAAGGTGCCTTGCCAAGGACCACCCCATTTAAATAAAGGTTCTACCATCTCGGTTGCCTAAGATAAGTAGATCAAATAAACAATAATAGAACGTTTACTAAATAACTTGATACTTTACATCATAAACCAACGTGAGAAAGGTACAACATGTACTACTGAAAGAACTACTAGACATGAGTGATAGCGATAACTATCTCGTTAGCGTGATGACTCAATTCCCTTCCATGTCCCGCAAGCAACAAGACTAGCTGTACCTGCTAAACCAACTGCTCACCATCCCCGAATGGATCACCACAGTTTTGAAAATACAGCACGGGGTCAGTTCACTAAATAATGAATATAAGCAAATACGATAAAAGCAATGACACGATTCCACAACCATTCTCTATTTCCGATCTTTTCTCAATACTGACTACACACTTAAGTGTGTAGTCCTGCCATATTACTGCCGTGACAGATAATCCACACCACCAGTAGGGGACCGCAGCCTTGCCCACCTAAGCCCCGCTCATCGCAACGAGCAACAACCCATGTTCCTTAATGTGCACATCCTCCGTTGTGGCGGGTTCCACAAGGGGCGAATCAAGGGCATGAAGCCACTCCCGCAAGTGACTCCACTCAGCCGAGGACGCACCTCACAATCATAGTCAATCCACCACAACACCAATACTCCAGAATACAATCAACAACAATACTTATTATATTAATTAAATCACAACATCACATCTTAAATCTATTATGCAATCAACTGAGTAGGGAAACCCTACCTTTTCGCTATTCCATGAAAGTGCATCCAACAAACTAGACAAGCAAGACTACGAGATGAATCCTACAAGTAGCAACCACATCCTATTACTAGACTATTCAAGACCTACTGAAAGATGACGACAAAACAGAAACTCACCTTGAGACGCAGACCGATGCCGGCAACGGCGACAACCTGACTCGATGACTTCCAGCATCAACCATCTCCTTTCTTGGGTTAGTGTTAAGGCCATGTGAGAGAGTAGGGTGATGGGAGATAAATGGGGGAAAGAGAGATTAGGGTTATAAAGAGAAAAGAACCATCGAAAATGAAATGAGGTTTAAGATCTCGCATTTTATAATAACGCGTTAACAGACGTGATACTCGGTCGAGTATAGACATACTCGGCCAAGTAAGCCCTACTCCGTCGAGTATTCACACTACTCCGCCGAGTGACCTTAACTAGGTCGAGCAACCAGTAACGTTGGTATCCTGACCTCTCCCATATCTCTTGCTATGGGTCTCCTTTGGTCAAACGGTCAGTCAACGGGTCCTTAAACAGGGCGGGTATTACAGTTGTTTTGTTTATTGATGTTTCTAACCAGTTCGGCTTGGGAGTGAGGGTAGAGTATGATATGGAAGAGAGTTGCACATGTGGTCATTATTGTCATGGTATAGTGATATTCTCTTGATGGGACACATTTGTGAGAGGTTGTTAGAGTACTTTTGAGCTTGTTTTAGATGAGGCATTGGTTGACATAGTTGTGGCAAGTGATTTGTGGAACTTGGCTGTGCTGAGCTGGAAGCGGCAAGTGGTTCGTAATCTTCATTGGGACAGTAAGTATAGGGTGTTGGGAATTAGTATCATGTTAAGTTATGGATGAGTTTTGCGGCAATAAAAAGGAGAACTTGAGGAGCTAATATGTGTGTATGTAACAATTGTGGATTGTGAGTATTGATTTTTGAGATAGGTGCATTATAGAGAAGTATGTCGTTTTGCGGTAATGTGGAAGAGTTAGAGTATTGGTTATGCTAAGGATTTTGTAGTATAGGTTAGGTGGTGTACCGAATGATGTGAGGTATGACAACATTTAGAGAAAGAGAGCCCTGGATATAGGAATGGTTATAGGTGTTGAGGTTATAGGCGGTTATCATTGACATGCGGTGGTGATGAGGATAATGAGATGAAATAGCTAAAGATCTAGTATTAGTGGGTTACGAGAACGTAACACTTATCTTAAGAGGAGTAGGATGCGACAAAGAGAGTTTGATGGTTGTACATGTTGCACTATATTTGGAAGTTTGAGTATTGGTGTAGAATAAAGGATGGATTTGTGTTGTGGTTGATATTATTAAAGTTGGGTTTTCTAGTGGGTAATATGTTAGTGAGACGGAGTTAGAGGCATTTGTGGTTGGTATTAGGTAGTATTATGGAGTTAGTGTCGAGAGGCTATAATATAGTTGATACGATATCGTGAGCCGCATTGTGGAAGTAGGCATGGATGGTGGAGTTAGTGTCGAGAACGGGGGAAGAGAGTTGAGTATATGTGTACATGTTTTTGTTGGGGCTGAACTTCGGAGACGTAGTTCGTTTTAAGGAGGGAAAACTGTAATACCTCAGATATTTGAGTTGTTGGGTACTCTGTCGAGTAAGTCATTGACGCATTCTGGAGTACATTCTGCTTTGAATGTACTCGATCGAGTAGGTGCAACTCGATCGAGTAGGCAGTACTTGATCGAGTACGTTAGTTACTCGATCGAGTAAGTCGGGTTTTACGGACTTTTCCGCCGGGTATGATAGTAAAACTGGAGAGGTATTTTAAGTTTATATCGACAGTTTTTCACTTTTACTTTTACTTTTCAAAACTTTTCACAAGAAAAAAAACGACGTCTAATTCTCTCCTCCTTTTGCTATCAAATGAAGGTTAGGGTTTTCGGATTTCTGAGATCGTTATACCTTTGTGATCGTCATCGTTTGGGTAAGATTTATATGTTATTTTTATGTCAGTTTGTTAGTTTTGATTAAACCCTAATTGGGTTTTGGGGGTTTTTGGGAGTAATTGTTGTAGTAGATTGTAATTATATGATTATTGTTATAAGAGGTGATTTCATAGAGGAAGCTTTTTGATCTGCTGCTTTTGGTTGTTGGTGATTCCGTCTCAGGTAGGGTTTCCCTACTCAGTTGACTGTGTAATTAAGTAAAAGATCGTGTGATTGGTTTACTGGCATGATTACTCTTATTGTTACTTTGGATTTGGCATGTTTATATTGGTATTGTGGTTTTGGTTGTACTTGTATATGGTTCGCGCGGTGCGCCCTCGGCTGAGTGGAGTCATTTTCGGGAATGGCTTCATGCCCTTGATTCGCCCTTGTGATTCCCGTCACAAGGGAGATGTGCACATTAATGGACATGGGTTATTCGCTCTACGGTTTTGAGAGGGGCTTAGGTGGTACGGCTGCGGTCCCCACTGGCGGTGTGGAATATCCGTTGCGATGGGTATTCTGGCAGGACTACGGGTGATTGGTGTTCAACTGGATTTGGAGGAATGTGTTTATGTTACTGGATGTTGTTGTTTGCTTATTTTGATTATTCAGTAACTAACCCCGTTTAAATGTTTTGAAAACTGTGGTGCTCCATTTAGGGGATGGTGAGCAGTTGATTAGCAGGTATGCCTTGGACTACGCCCGGGATCTTGTTGAGGATGGAGTCATCACTTTATGAGTCTTAGTCTTCCGCTACAGTTTATGACAGTCTTTTATTTCAGTTTGGATATTTGGTTGAGATAGTTGTATTATATTTCCATTTTTGGTTTTAAGTTGTACGCACATTTAAACTTTTGAACTTAAAGTATGTTTTTGGAATGGTCACTTTTGATTACTATAACTCGGGCGACCGAGATGGTAGCATCTCCATGTGCTAGGGTGGTCTTGGTAAAGCATCTTGGTGTATGGAGGTGTTACACCGCTACCCCAGCTCTTTTTGCCGCATAGCTATGTTTTACCATGTGGGTAAGTTTCTACCATATTCATACAATATGGTACTAAACCGACCCGTCTTACCCTTAAGACGGGTACTGTTGGTCTAAAGGAAGACTAATTGATATGTATATATATATATATATATATATATATATATATATATATATATATATATATATATATAAAAGAGAGAGAGAGAGAAAGAGAGAGAGAGAGAGAGAGAGAGAGAGAGGTTCAATTGAGTCTTCCTTTTTTTTTAGTCCTTGAGTCCTCTTCTCAGCCACATACTTCCTGAATGTAACTTTGATGTTTGATGAGTGTAACTGTTGACTTTCAGTGATTTGACTTGACTTTTAGATATTTATAAGTGTAGCTTTGATGTTCTACGAGTATAACTTTGATTTTTTAAGAGAATTTTGTATATAAAATTTTGAAATTATATAATTTTAACATTTTGCGAGTGTAACTTTGGTGCTTTACTAGTGTAACTTTGATCTTTTGGGTCATTTTGTATATAAAAATTTGAATTTATGTAATTTTAGTCAAGTTTATGTATTTTAGTGTAACTTTGATCCTTTACGAGTGTTACTTTGGTCATTTACGAGTGTAACTTTATTTCCCACAACCACCATAACATCAACATTACCAACAACCACAACCACCCACCACCAACAATCAGATCTAGGGTTTAGATTTGAAAAAAAAAACAATACCCATCATCAGCCGCCCTGCATACACCATCTTACCGCCGCTGACCTCAGTCCTACAACCATCCAACAATCACGACAAATCCGCTGTACACATGCAACAAAACCCAAGAAAAAAAACAGATCTAAGAAAAACCCACCTACCTCGCCTTACCCCACCCCGTCGCCGCCTTTCCCCTCCACCACAGCCGACAATGACAACAACAACAACAACAACAACAACAAACATATCCCTCCATTTAGATCTGAGTTTTATTGTTTTATTTTTAAAATGAGTGGAAGGTGGTAGTGGTGGAGAGGGTTGCTACGGTTGAAAAGAGAGGTTGTGGCGGCCGATGGCAGAGAAGAGGACGACGGAGGCGGCAGAGGAGGAGGAAGGCGGCATGGGCGGCATATCTGAAGAAAAAAGAAAGAAAGGGGTGGTTGGGGTGGTTAGTCATGGTGAGTTGTGGGTTGCGGCGGCATTGTGTTGGGGTGGTGATGTGGTTGGTGGTGGTGGTGGTGAAGAGTGAGGAAGAGATGAGAGGTTTTTTTTGTTTTTTGTTTTTTTTTTGTTAATAAAATGAGAGGGTTGTGTGGGAAGAGAGGGATTGAGATGTAGAGAGAGAGGTAGGCAGGGAGAATTATGAGAGAAAGAGGTGTTATTTTTCTTTTAAAGCTTTATTCTAGGCCACATAATTTCCTCTCATCTTGGTCCTTCCTTCCCTCTTTTAGATCTAATCTCAACCCTCTATTCTCTTCATCCAATGGCTTGGATGAGGACTCATGGACTCAGAGGAAAGGGGAGAACTAAAATGATCCCTCCTCTATATATATACTAAATTTAGTGCTCATACGATGCACGGACCAACTTGTAATTTCATACCGTATACAATTTAGTAGTACACTGGCTACCAGGGGCGGACCCACGCCTAGCAATAGTGTAGCATTTGCTCCACCAAACCTAAAAAAATTGTGAGGAAATAACTTTTTGCTACACTAAAAATTAGTTACTGAACTCTCTTTATAACTATTATTAATGACCATTACAATTTCCTACATACTCTATGCTTGTATTAATGATTGTATTAGTTATAGTCTCTAATTAAATTTCTCTTTTTCTTCATTAATTTTCTCTAATTTCATTAAAGGAATGAGGTTATACTTTGTATAATGTTGTTATATATATATATATATATATATATATATATATATATATATATATATATATATATATATATATATATATATATATATATATATATATATATATATATATATATATATATAACGACCTCACAAACTCTTAATACTCAAAACACTAATAGGATGATTTTTACGGAAAGGAGAAAAAATGTTACAAATCAATCATTGTTTTTTCCAAACTTAAATCAAAGTTTCAATTAAGAATTTTTCTTGTGCCATAATCCTATAACTAGTTTGATCATACGAAGAGTATATATATAAATATATATATATATATATATATATATATATATATATATATATATATATATATATATATATAGAGAGAGAGAGAGAGAGAGAGTGTGTGTTAAGATCCGGTGAGAACGGCCATTCGGTGAGAACATACTAACTATCCCTATAATTAATTAATAACGGGCTAAAAACTCCCTTCATTATATAGTAGTTATACCCAGGCCTAACTGACTACTCATTCCCCCAACTTTTATCATCATCATCATCTAACATCCCCACACTCTTACTAGAGACTACCGCCGCCGATGAATTCCAGCAACACCGACATACCACCGATCTGCACAAACGACGACAATCAAATGCGCCGGTGAATTTATCCCTGTCACTAACACCTCATCTCCCCTTCTCCTTCGTCGGTCCTCGTCTTCAACCTCGCGCACTGCATAACCGAGCTGACAAATTTTTATAATTTCGATTAATTTATCTGGGTTATATAATGCCCACCGCTCCATCTCCCTTAAATTTACACCACATCACCGTCGTATCTCAGGTAAATAGTTACCGTCTCGAAGTGAAATTGAAGCGCGAATTTACTTACTTCGTCAATTAATAAACTGCAATTCACCAACAAATTTGATGTATCCAGCCACTAATTGTGTGTACCTATGTACTATTTTAATGTATCTTAACATATATACACACAATTAGTTAGTAGGTACAAAAAATTGGATTGAGATACATCTATCAACCAGATACACTAATTTCAACAGTGGTGTGGAGGGTCGACAGTGGAACGACTGTGTCGGTGTAAGATGAGAATGCGGATCTGGGGATGGAAATGAGTATGATAGATTTTGGGCAGTGTTGTTAATAATTGGTGGTGTTAGTGAAATGAGAATGTGGATCTGGGGTTCAATAATCGGGAAATGCTAGTGGTTGGTGGTGTTAAATGGCGTCGTTGGAGTTGTGTCAGCATTAGGGAAGTTCGTCGACGGCTCGCCGACGATGCTGGGTCACCGCGTTCTCCTTCCATTGATTGGTGATGGACTGATGGTGGTGGTTGACAGAGGGGAAAACAAATAAGCTCCACGAATAACGCCAACCTTAAGGTCGCCGGAGAGAAATGGATGGTCGAGATTCATCGCCGGCGTAAGGTGATGGTTACTGTCGGTGAATGGTGATGCCGTGATGGTGGTAGTTATTGATAAGAATATGATGGGGGTTGGAGTTGGGAATTTGGGGATACAGGAGAATGAACATGTCGCATCCTACTTGTGATTTAATTAAGGAACGTTCTCACCGAATTGTCGTTCTCACTGGATCCTAACTCTCTCTCTCTCTCTCTCTCTCTCTCTCTCTCTCTCTCTCTCTCTCTCTCTCTATATATATATATATATATATATATATATATATATATATATATATATATATATATAGAAATGAGATCTAATGAGTCCACCTTAAGTCATTGAGTCCATAAGTCCCATTTAGAGCCCTTAGATTGTGAGGATGAATGACTAAGATTACTCAAAAATCAACTTACAACATTATAATAATATGTAGAGTATTTACCTCTCTCCTTAGGGTGATAGACTTACTGTTCAACTTCTGCATGTTTGTTCCTCCATCAGTCATACGCACGTTATTCAACTTCCCTCCACTCTCTCATACAACTCCTCTAATAATTTCAAAAAACCGTCCTTACTAATTCCTGTCTTTCATCTCACATTTCTTCCATTTTCTTTTCTACATTTCCCCTTCCTTACCAAATACAACAAATCCATTTTCTTCTCTATATTTTATCCCATTCAACTGCTCATAGTTCCTATCTTTGTTTCTTTACCTCACTTTGAAGGTAATTCATTGATCATCCTTTATTATTTTCTTTGTTGTAATTTTTTAAATTTGTAAATTATCCTTGAGTCGTAATTGTTATATTGGGGTTATTTCATTTTTGTATTTTGTTATTTATGAGTTTATGATTTTATTGCATGCTTAAATTTATGTGATTTTTATTATATTTGATTATCCATAAACATTTTGATTCATTAGCATGTTTGAATTTAATTCTAAGTGGGTAGTGTAAATATGATAGTCTTTGAATTGCTAATTAAATTGATAGTGTAACTCTGAACTGATGGATAGTATGAATGTATTTGTTAGGGTTTCAATCGAGCCTGTTTTTGGGGATTGTAAATGTGATGTAATTGGGACTGTGAATGTGAGGACTGCCCAAGTGTAAATGTGAACCAAAAAAAAGTGTAAATGTGAACAAATAAAGTGTAAATCTGACTACATTGGAAGTGTAAATCTGAGTAAATTGTAAGTGTAAATGTGAGGATAGAGTAAGTGTAAATGTGAACACTTAAAAGTGTAAATCTGACTAAATTGGAAGTGTAAATGTGAGGATAGAGTAAGTGTAAATGTGAACACTTAAAGTGTAAATCTGACTAAATTGGAAGTGTAAATGTGAAGATACTGGAAGTGTAAATGTGAGGATAGAGTAAGTGTAAATGTGAACACTTAAAGTGTAAATCTGACTAAATTGGAAGTGTAAATGTGAAGATACTGGAAGTTTAAATGTGAGGATAGAGTAAGTGTAAATGTGAACACTTAAAGTATAAATCTGACTAAATTGGAAGTGTAAATGTGAAGATACTGGAAGTGTAAATGTGAGGATAGGAGAAGTGTAAATGTGAACAAATAAAGTGTAAATTTGACTAAATTGGATGTCTAAATGTGAAGATACTGGAAGTGTAAATGTGAGAATAGAGTAAGTGTAAATGTAAATGTGTAGACTGTTATAGGGTGACTGATATTGTGCATTTCTTATGTACTTTTTTTTCCTGATTCAGATGGCATCTGATGGAGAACTACCTGAAAAGGAAGAACAACCACAAGCTACCCCTACTGTTTCGGTTAAGTGTCGCCCCAACAGGCTTCACAAGCTTATTAGTAAGCTTAACATTGCTCAACGAGCCGCTGTACAGAGGATTGGATTTGGGGGGCTGCTTCATCTTAAACTCAGAACTTTCCCGCTTTCACATGTTCCTGAATTTCTCGATGCTTTCAAATGATGGTTCTTATGTTTTCAGGGCGTCGGAGTTGAAGGAGTTTATGGTTACTAAGTATGATGTCTATGACTGTTTCATGTTACCTGTTGGTGAGAGAGAGATGGAAATAGTACCTACTGGACATATGCCTGGTGCTAAAGATGAAAAATATATGCGCATAAAACAACTGTGGCGCAAAAAGTTCAAAGTGAAATCAAATTCTGATTCTATTCCTTTAGGAGACGTCTTCAATTATATTGAGTCAGAGCAATTCAAAGATGGTGGAGATGAATTCTGCCGCTTGTTTGTGCTGCTTAGCATTTCATCATTCCTTGCGCCGACATTGAACAACGGCATTGAAATGAAACTTTTGAAAGTGGTTGAAGATGCGAGTGCCATACCGGAGTATGACTGGTGCTCGTATGTATTAGAATGTTTAGCTAATGCTGCAGTTGAGGCTCGCAGCGTGCAGTCACATCTGCTTGGTTGTATCCCTTTCCTTATGATTACTTATTTTCAGCGGTATGATTACCGTGGTAGGAGTTGCCCAGACGGCCTTCCACTTATTCAGCATTGGGATCTGAAGACTTTATCGAAGAGGTTAAAGGATGAGCTGGACGTGGGTCCATTGGGTCGACTAACTTTGACCAAGGTGAAGTACCCCCAATGTCAAAACAAGACCCCTGATGAGAAGGACACTGGTAATACGATGTTGACCATAGCTGGCGCGCCCAAGGCGCCATTGGCAAGCCCTACGCCTCTTCTGATTTCAACGTCGAGTAAAACACCCGATAAGAAGTTTATTCAGATTGAACTCCCTCCCGGTGTTGAAGATGACGATGAGTTGAAAGCTAGGGATGTAGATGTAAGTATTATATTATGAATGTTTAATTAATGGCCTATTTTTTTAATATATATATATATATATATATATATATATATAGTAATAAGATCAAATGAGTCCTCCTCTTACATGTGAGCCCATAAGTCCCATTATGGGCCATTGGATCTTGTAAATGGAGGGCTAAGATGAGAACAAAAAAATTAAGGTTAATGCTTTAATTTTGCCATCTTCCTCTAATTTCTCATTAACTACATTAATCCTCCTCATCTTTCATTCATCAACTCATTATCACATCTCCTCATTCTCTCTCTATATCTCACTTTTTCATATTCTCTCCAAAAAAACAAGAAAAAAAAAACCCAAAAAACCAAACAAATAAAAAACCCAAAAAATCCAAATAAATCATTTTACTCATATTTTCCTCATTCACCATCCACCTACCACCACCCACCGGAAACCACCACAGTTGCCAACTGCCACCGTCGCCGCCACCACCACCACCGCCGCCGTCGTCGCCCCGACGTCATTTTGCCATCTTCCTCTAATTTTATTTTTGTTATTTTATTTAAAATTAAAACAAGTTTTTTTTTTATTTTAATCTTAGATCTACTAAAATAGATCAATTTTCATTGACCCGTTTTTTTTTTTCAATTTTGATGTTTTGGTCTTTTTTTTTCGGTTATTGACATTCTTACAAATTATAGTGTGATTTTAGTACTAAATCTATTAGTTATGAAATCTCATTTTTTACTTTTTTTTCTTGTTGATATCACTTTGTTAATATTCGTCTTGTTATATATATTTGCCAAATTTCGTATTTAAAATTTTGTCTTGGTATTGTGTGATTTAGGATCTAGTAAACTTACTTGTTCGGTTAAAATTACACTTTTTCGGTTAAAATTACACTTTTGTCCGTTAAAATTACAATTTTTTCCATTACAATTACACTTTTTTCGGTTAAAATCACAGTTTTTTTCCTGTTAAAATTACATTTTTTAACGTTAAAATTACACTTTTTTTCGTTAAAATTACATTTTTTAACGTTAAAATTACACTTTTTTTCGTTAAAATTACACTTTTTTTCCGGTTAAAATTATACTTTTTCCCGTTAAAATTACACTTTTTTCTGTTAAAATTACACTTGTCTTCATTCACTTTTTCGGTTAAAATTACACTTTTGTCCGTTAAAATTACACTTTTTTCCGTTAAAATTACAGTTTTTAACGTTAAAATTACACTTTTTTTCGGTTAAAATTACACTTTTTTTCGTTAAAATTACACTTTTTTCCGGTTAAAATTATACTTTTTCCCGTTAAAATTACACTTTTTTGCTGTTAAAATTACACTTGTCTTCATTAAAGTTACATTTATCTCTATTATTAAAGTTACACTTATCTCTACTAAGGTTACCCGCTCAATGACTAAAGTACGCTTTTGGATTAAAGCTAGAACAATTTGGACTGAAGTTACACAAATTTGGACTATAATTACACAATTTGGACTAACTAATGGAGTTATTTGTAATTTACACAATTTGGACTAAAGATACACAAATTTGGAATATAGTTATACAATTTGGACTAAAATTACACTTTTATGGACTAAAATTACACTTCCGTGGACTAAAATTACACTTTTGTAGACTAAAGTTACATATTTGTGGACTAAAATTACACTTTTTTGGACAAAAATTACACTTTTATGGAATAAAATTACACTCATAAAATGATAAAAGATATAAACTATCAATGTACTAAAGTTACACTTTAGTCGACAATGATTGAAATTGCACAATATCAATGAGGCAAAATAAATAAATTGTGTAACTTTAGTCCAAATTGTGTATTTTTACTCTTGATGATTTAGTCGTAAATAGTGTTATATTTGTTCAAATTTATTCGTAAATAGTGTATTTTCAGTCCAAAATTATATTTTTAGTCCAAATTTTGTCGAAATAACTCCATTAGTTAGTCCAAATTGTCCAAATAATTCAATAGTCTAAATTAATTAGTCCAAAGTGTTCAAATTAGTTTGTCCAAATTGTTCAAATAAAAGGTTAGATACTACGGAGTACGTATTTTAGCTTCAAAAAAATGTGTTAGATACTACGGAGTACGTATTTTAGCTTCAAAAAATGTGTGACCATTACTACTGAGCAACAGGTACCTTTGTGTCAACACTTTTTTCCTCGAAATTCTCATGACACTGCTTTTTAGAAAAATATCTTGAGGATGTAATCAGCTAGCTGTTCTGTGGCTGGAGATCAAGAGTCTTAACTCTTAAGTAAAGTTGGTCAAAGCATCAAACTATACTAACAACAAGACGAGATTGAAGCCATTTCTGATTATCTTTGCACAAGTTCTGACTTCTGAGTGCCCTTAAAACTTTACTAATGATCTTATAATGGTTTACAGATGTGTAATTTTAGCTCAAATTGTGTAATATTGTATTCAATTTAGTCGTAAATAACTCCATTAGTTCGTCCAAATAGTCCAAATTAGTTAGTCCATATTGTCCAAATTGTCTAAATTAGTTAGTCCAAATAGTCCAAATAGTCCAAATTAGTCTGTCTAGCTTTAGTTCAAGAGTGTAACTTTAGTCATTAATAAAGATAAGTGTAATTTTAACAGGAAAAAGTGTAATTTTAACCGAAAAAGGTGTAATTTTAAAGTAAAAAAGGTGTAATTTTAAAGGAAAAAAGTGTAATTCCAACAAGAAAAAGTGTAATTTTAACAGAAAAAAGTGTAATTGTAACAGAATTGAGTGTAATTTTAACATAAAAAGTGTAATTGTAACAAAAAAAAGTGTAATTGTAAGAAGAAAAAGTATAATTATGACAGAAAAAGTGTAATTGTAATAAGAAAAAGTGTAATTGTAACAAAAAAAGTGTAATTTTAACAGGAAAAAGTGTAATTGTAACAGTTTAACAGAAAAAGTGTAATTGTAACAAAAAAAAGTGTAATTGTAACAGAAAAAAGTGTAATTGTAAAAGAAAAAAGTGTAATTTTAACACGAAAAAGTGTAATTTTATTAGAAAAAAGTGTAATTTTATCAGGAATTTTAACAGAAAAAAGTGTAATTTTAACAAAAAAAAAAGTGTCATTTTAACAGAAAAAGTGTAATTTTAACAAAAAAAAAGTGTCATTTTAACGGATATTAACAGGCGAGATTTGTAAAATATAAAACATGACAATATAATAATAAGACGAGATTTTAAATACCAAAACTAAAAAAAAAAAAAAGAAAAAAAAAACAACATCCTCACCATCCTCCTCCAACAACCAACAATCACCAAGAAACAAAATAAATGGGATCTAAAAATTACCAATAAAATTAAAAATAAATTACACTATCCTCACCATCCTCCTCCAACAAAATAAATTACCAACAAAATTAAAAATTACCAACAAAATTGTCAACAACAATAAACGAATCTGAAATTATATAAAAGAAAGACGATAAAAAAATTATCAACAACAATAAATTAAAAAACGAAACTGAAATATAAAAAAAAAACGAAACAGAAAAAAAAAAGAACGAATCTGAAATAAATAAATAAAAACGAAAATATGTAATTTTAAAATTGAAAAACCGAGATCTAAAAGAAACCGAAACTATGAAAAAAAAAACCCACAAGTATTGAAACAACCAAAAAACGTTTAAAAAAAACGAAAATATAAAACAGGATCTTAAAAATCAGATCTCAAAAAATGGAATGATAAAAAAAAAAAAAAAAAAAAAAAAAACGAAAAAACACAAAACACGGTGAGTTTGGAGAAAGAAGAGAAGAAAGAAGAAAAACAAGAAAAAGATGGTGGCTTGTCAACAACAATAAAAAGAAGAGAAGAAAGAAGAAAAACAAGAAAAAACAAGAAAAAGGAGAAAAAAGAGAAGGGAAGTGCGGTGGTGGATGTGGTCGGCCGTCGGCTGTTGCAGTCGTGGTGGTGGTTGGTCAGGAGGGTTGTTGTTGGTGTTGGTCGTGGGTCGTGGGTCGTCGGGCTGAGGTGGTGGTGGCCGTGGGTCGTGGTGTTTTGGGTGAGTGAGGGTTTTTTTTTTGGGTTTTATTTTTTGTTTTGGTTTTGTTTTGGTTTTGTTATTGAGAGAGAATGAGAGGAAATGAAAGTGTGAAACTAAATGATTAGTGAGGGATGAGGGAGTGGGTAAAGAGATGGGATTAGAATTAGGAGGAGTTTAGGAATGATTAGGAAGGGAGATTAGATGGATTCATTTTTAGCCCTCCATTGAGATGCAATCTCCTCCCTCCATCCCCTTCATCCAAAGGCCCATATGAAGACTTAGGGACTCAATAGATGTAAGGGACTTAGGAGAACTTGGCACTATATATATATATATATATATATATATATATATATATATATATATATATATATATATATATATATATATATATATATATATATATATATATATAGAATTAGGATCACATGAGTCCACCCTATCTTTTTGAGTCCGTGAGTCCATGATACAATATCACACGTTATATTAAACAATATCACAACTTATACTCCAAAAAAAAAAAATTCGTGATATTGTTTTGTATTATAATATCACCCGTTATGCTACACAATATCACAAAATTACGGATCACACGTTATACTAAACAATATTACATTGAAAAAAAAAGTTTTTGAAAAAAAAATCGTGATATTATTTTGTAATACAATATCACACGTTATACTAAACAATATCACAGCTTGCATTAAAAAAAAAAAAAAAAAAAAAAAAAAAAAAAAACTTTTTCGAAAAAAAAATTTTGAAAAAAAAAATTTCGAAAAAAAATTTTCGAAAAAAAAAAATTTCGAAAAAAAAAAAATCGAAAAAAAAATTTTTGAAAAAAAAAAATCCGAAAAAAAAAGTTTCGTGATATTGTTTTTTATAGTGCGTGATATTGTTTTATGGACTCATGGACTCAAATATATAGGTGGACTCACCGGATCTTGCCTCTATATATATATATATATATATATATATATATATATATATATATATATATATATATATATATATATATATATATATTGAGTGTATATTTTGTGTATCTGGACTCTTAAATCTTTTTTTGTTACCAACGGTAAGGTGTACACGAGCTGTACTTGAAGATTCAAAGTAACGTTGTGGCCTTCTATTCCTGGTATGCGGATGCAACTGCAATGATTAAGAATTTAACAACAGATGCTACTTCTTCAACTGGTGTTGTTCCGTCACAAGCGACGCAAGCTTTTTTTGAAGGTGCAAAGGTGAAGGAATATGTTGAAGAAGTTAGAAATTTAGCTTCTCAAATGAAGAAATCTAATGATAACCCTCCCTCATTGTCAGATGTTGGGAAGGTGGCCAAGAAAAAAACAAAAACAAGCAAGAAAAAAAAGACCAAGGTTCCAAGGTTCCAAAGTTCGAGTTTACGCCTACTGTAGAGGTTGTATCACTTGCAGAAGATTCTGATTAGGGTGATAAAGCAGGTGATGCGGCGATGTCACAGGTAATAGAGACCGCTGATTTCTACAACACCGCTGAACCTAACGAAGCCTGTCGACGAGAGGAAGAGGAATGCGGGCTAGATTTAACTGACGACTTGACTCAATTAACGGATCGGCAGATTCTAGAGAGAATTTATAGCCCGGATGAAGTTCAAGAAGCTTACACGAAGCCCTTATTGAACGAGGAGCAGGAAAGTTTGGGAGGGGAAGTGCCTGTTACTAGTGGTGCCCCTGAGAAAGTTGAACATGTTGTTGAGAAGGGTAATTCAGAAGCAACGAATAAGGTGGATGTGGATGTGGTAGTTCAGTCAACTGAAGATGGTTCATCTTCAGTTCACCTAACATTTATTTCGACTGCTGATATTAAGAACGCGCCGCAAGGTTTGTGAGATATTGGTGATGGTGAAGGGGCGGGGGTCGCGCATAGAGAGGTCGGGATGAGTTTGTGCGGGGTATGGATATGGAGTCGCTCAAGAACAGGGGGCCTCATTCGGTGAAGGGGAAGTGTCTTATTCAAAAGTAGCGAACAAGGTGGATGTGGATGTGGTAGTCCCGTCAATTGAAGATGGTTCATCTTCATTTCAGTTGAAATTTATAGCGACAGCTGATATTGATAACGCGCTGCGAAGGTTGTCAGATAGCGGTGACGGTGAAGTGGCACAGGGTGGTGCACCGAGAGACCAGGACGAGGCTGTGCAGGGCATGGATATGAAGCCGCCTCGAGATCAGGGGCTCTGTCTTGGGCCCGAATCACTGGTGGTTGGACTAGTGCCTGGCGAGGCTGTGGATGTTAGCGGTGCACCGAGAGACCAGGACGAGGCTGTGTAGGGCATGGATATGGAGCCGCCTCAAGATTAGGGGCCCTGCCGTGGGCCCGAATCACTGGTGGTTGGACTAGTGTCTGGTGAGGCTGTGGATGTTAGCGGTGCACCGGGAGCGGAACAGCCCGTTGACCGACCCTAATTTAGTGGTACGAAAGTACTGGATATTGAGCCGGGCGTTGTTTCGACCACAGACCGTGAAGATGCATCTCAATAAGGGTCAGAGAGTTGTAGTGGCATGGTCAACGAGCAAGGTGAACGCCCTACTGCACAAACCGCTTGTCCTGGTTCATTTCAGAATGATGACAAGCCCATGGATGTTGTAGAGGGAGCAGATAAGGTGGTTGTTGAAGCACCCTCCTCCGAGTTTAAGTTGCCGGAATTTCAGTGTACGTTTATATCTACTGCAGAGCTAGCTGAGGCATTTAAGGGGGTTCCAGGTGAGGAGTTTGGAACGACTGATGCGGAAGGCCCCTCTGAACCAGCCGTTCCTGCGGCTGGTCGGGAAATTTATGTCCCCCGGAGTTACCTGGATCACCACCCTTTCCTATTTCATTCAACTGAGCCCTTACAGTGCATGGAAGTGGTCCCTGAGAATCTGACTTGCACCATGGATTGTGGGGAACCTATGCCCGAGGAGGGCTTTATTACTGTAGACCTGCAGCTGAATAAGAAATTATTTAGGAATATTTTTAAGGAAAGGAAATACGTCCTGGACTACGTATTTAACAAATCAGAAGCTTGGTTTAAAGGGTGAGTCGATTAATTTCTATGTCAAACATATTAATACTTATAAGTTGTCATAATCATGTTCGCCTTATATAATTTTTTCTTTTTTTGTAGGGAAGAATTGGCAGTATTTTCCGACTTTTTCTTCGTGTCACGGGAAGACATGTTAACCCTTGAACCTGGACAGGAAGTTATTTCTTCTGTAATCGATTGTTGGTGCCTCTAATCAATAAGATGATGTATGACCAAACTGCACCAGTTGCATCCTCTCGTTGTTTCTTCGGGCTTAGTCACACCGTATTTGTCCTATCCTCACTCAATGCAATTTGTATAGTTTCAATTTAATTGTAACGTAAGTGTCTAAATTTAATAGCGCCGCCTTCGTTTGAACAGTCTTTACTGGATATTTGGAAAGCCAAGAAGAAAGGAATTGTTCTTGACAAAAAGGACGAAATCTGGGCTGGGTGGGATGCTTGGATTCAATCCTGTTTGTCTCCATTTCAACTTGGATCTGATATGGTAAGTGTAAATGTGACCTATTATGAAGTGTAAATGTCATCACACAGAAAGTGTAAATGTCATCACACAGAAAGTGTATATGTGATTATATAGAAAGTGTAAATGTCTTGACATTTAAAGTTTGGATGTGATTAAGAAGAAAGTGTAAATGTCATGACATATGAAGTGTAAACGTGAGACATAGTGAACTGTAAATGTCATGATGTATAGTGTAAATGTGATTATATAGAAAGTGTAAATGTGATTAGATGGAAAGTGTAAATGTCATCACACAGAAAGTGTATATGTTATTATATAGAAAGTGTAAATGTCATGACATAGGGAGTGTAAATGTGTCTCCCTTTTGAACTTGATTCTGATAGGGATAAGTGTAAATACGAAGTGTAAATGTAAGATATTGTGAAGTGTAAATGTCATGACATATAAAGTGTAGATGTGATTAAGAAGAAAGTGTAAATGTCATGACATATGAAGTGTAAATGTGAGACATAGTGAAGTGTAAATGTCATGATGTATAGTGTAAATGTGATTATATAGAAAGTGTAAATGTGATAACATAGGGAGTGTAAAGGTGACTAAATAGGAAGTGTAAATGTGATGACATATAAAGTGTAGATGTGATTAAGAAGAAAATGTAAATGTCATGACATATGAAGTGTAAATATGAGACATAGTGAAGTGTAAATGTTATGATGTATAGTGTAAATGTGATTATATAGAAAGTGTAAATGTGATGACATAGGGAGTGTAAAGGTGACCAAATAGGAAGTGTAAATGTCATGACATATAAAGTGTAAATGTGACTATATGGAAAGTGTAAATGTCATGACATAGGGAGTGTAAATGTGACGAATTATTAAAAAGCGTAAATGTGAAATTTTACTGAGTGTAACTGTTATGTCTTTGTTGTCACATCCGCCAGGTCTTCATCCCGGTCTTATCTGGCAATAATAATCATTACAGCTGTGCATGCATAAACTTCGTATCTGAGCGGATAGAGTATTTGGACAATCGTCGCTACGACGATGATTTTGAAAAGCTTCCATATTTTGGAATTCCGCGTATTGCGGTAATAATTATAAATAGCATACCTTAATTTGTTCTTTAGTGTATATGTATTCTGGAATTGTAAACACTGTTTTTAAATTGACTATTGTTTTGAAATACCTTTTACAGTGTGATTTAATGGGCGAGTATCTGGAGTCTAAAGGGATTGCCATAGGTTCAAAGGTCGCCGGGTTTAAATTTTTCAATGTCGAATTTAAATGGCAAGGGGGTGTACATGATGATACACATGTGCTTTTCAATGGGAAGCTTTTTGACTGCGCCTTAGGTGAGATGGACGTTATCAACCTCATCCGGGCTGAAGTGGTGTCGATCCTTATCCTGAGTGACCATAACAAAGTGAGGGAAAGCGTTCGCGCAAGGATAACTCAATTCAGGGAAAAGTATGGTCAAGGTCTGAATTCGGTCTCCAATGCTGCACAGAAGCGGACTCTGGAGGATGAGGAAGAGATTACGTACAGTAAACGGTCCCGTAATGCAGACCCACCCCCTAAACGTGTAGAAGGAAGCCTTGTGGTCAAACCTGTAGCCATACTGGCGGAAAGCAGCCCCGTCGTTATTCAATCGTCAGTGCAGTCTTCAGGAAGCCAACCTTTGTTAGCCGTAAGGAACCGTCCCCGGGGCGGGGGGGATGGCTTGGGATGCTCAATCGACTGTGGGGCTGCTGGTAAGCAGACTCTTGTTGTCTCGACCTTCTTATGGAACAATCAAACTTTGGTCATGGGTGTTCGATCACGTCAAAAGCATGCGGTGGACTATTGCTTGTTAGACGACTACAACTTTGAAAATTCGTTAGTATCTCTCAGACTCTTATAACAGGGTCAATTAGTTACGATATTTAATTTGTAACTAATTTTCATTTTCTTACTACTATACGTGTGTTTCATTTCAGCGAATTAATCTCTTGGTACAGTAGGCATACTGCGCTACGCCAGTCCGACATCATGTCCATGCTTCCTGAGGTTGTAATGTCGCCTGTTGTCATTGGGTCCTGGACTGTTTTGCTGAACCATTTGGAGTCTGCTGAATACTTACTTCATAGGATGGCCTTCTTTGGGATACGTCATATGGTACCCCCCCCCCCCCCACGGGCACAAAGCCTAAAATTTTTTATGTAGGCTCACTCACTTCTCTGAACAGGAATGTATCATGCAGCTTTTGGATATACGTGAAGCAGGCTCACAGTCTAATGCCATCACTGATCGGCTGTATCTAATTTGGGATACCTTCATCCAGGACTGTGATAAAACTTTCAACCTGAATGCCGAGTTTATCTTCGTACCTGTCAACATTGGTGGGCACTTTGCATGCGTATGTATAAATTTTGGAGCGCAAACTGTTGATCTCCTTGACTACCAACAGCATGCCAACTGGGAGCAGTCTGAAATGTGCAATGTTACTCGCCAAGTGGTAAGTCTGATGCCAATAAATCATTTTTGAAGAGATGAACAATATATGGTTTATTTAATTATTAGTGCTTTAATGGCAGGCATCAGCTGTTAGCGATTATTTGGATGTCAGAACAGACAGGGGGTACGAGATTACTAGCTTTGACCATCGGCAAATCCCGTTCAGGCGCCAAACACCCCTTCCTAACATAACAGAATCAGGGATTTTCTGTATGATGTATATGCTGATGTACGAGGGTCAACCTTTTGAGCATCCAGACTTGGAGAGGAAGTGGAATCGACGGTACTTAGTAGTCGAGTTGGTGGCGACTCTTGTACTAGCTGACATAAATGTCAACAGAGACATTTTTGAAGCAAAGTTGAATGGGTTTATCGCTGGAAAAGAAGATTTATGGGGCAAGTTACAAAAGAAGCGCAAAATTAAGGCTGTGTTATCGAAAAAGTAAACAATTTGTAGACATATTTTTGATTGAAATGTATTTTGTTTGGCAATGTTGAAGTTAGAAAAGAATCTTGACTATTTGTATTTTGGTTGGCAATGTTTACACTAATGTGTGTAATGGTATAGTTTTTGGCAGTTATAATCATAGTTTTTTCAAAGTATAAATGTGACTAAATTGCAAGTGTAACTGTTAACACACTTAAAGTGTAAATGTTAACACTGAAAGTTTCATTCAGATAAAACTATTATTGAAAGTGTAAACGTTATCATACTGAAAGTGTGAATGTAACACACTGAAATTGAATTTCAGTTTCATTCAGATGGAAGGTAAATGTAAATGAAAGGTAAAGGGTAAATGTGGTGACATGGGAAGTGTAAATGTTAACACAAGTTACTTGAAAATAAGTGTAAATGTTACTTGAAATAACATAAGTAATCCAAAATAAGTTCAAGTAACACAATGTTTGGCTATCTAATAAAACAGAGAGATTTTGGTCTTATGACAGTGTAACTCTAACGTTGGTGTTACTAAAAGTTACACCAACTGCAGTTCAAAGTTACGCTGCCTTGAGACCAATTCCTAATCGCTCGCTCCAGTTATAGCACATCAAAGTTTAAAGTTACACACTCAAAATATATAGAGCAACATTTGTCACTGCTCTGACGTCTATTCTTGTTCTGATTCCAGCTCTTCCTCCTCCTCTCCTTCATCCTCTTCTGGTTCAGACGACCCTTCGCACAATGGCGTGTGTGCTGAGAAGGGGTTAGGGCAGTTCCTCTTGTCGTGATTTGTCATTCTCTTGCAATTCTTACACTTACGTTTGGGTTTCCTAGCCAACACAATTGCTTTTGTTTTGGCTGACAACAATCTTTTTCCGGTACCCTTGTTTTTCGAATTCTTTGGTGGCAATATCTTCACTACCTCACATGTCGTACAATTCAGAAATTTCTCCATTTGTTGATTTTTATTCAACACTTCCCCTAATGGTGACAGCGACTCTTTAAATGCCCTAATTACAGCGGAAAAGTTGTCAACATCAGCTACTCCTTTGTCTCGAAGGAGCCCTACCACTACTACATAAATCATGAAGGACATCGGACTTCTAGACACATGGACATCGGATTATAGGCCGATGTAGAGTTCAGTCCCGTCCATATGGGGTGTAATGGACATGGGACTTTAAACCGATGTCCATTAATATATGCACATCGGATTTTTAAATATATCCGATGTCCATATGAGTAATGAACATCAGATTTTAACATTAATCCGATGTCCATATGTGTAATGTACATCAGATTTTTATAGAAAGCCCATGTCCTTTGAAGCTAGAATTACATCGAACTTTTATAAATCCGCTGTCCTTTATATTGTTTTTCTTTTTTTTTAAATTTGAAAAGAGCAGGCCAATTCATATTGCATTACACCAATTTGAATGCCAAAACATTAATACAAAACATGCCAACTGCCATTCAACCAAAATGATCGATTTCAATTAATAAAAACCGATCCCAATCAACATACAACGCAACCGTCTCCGTCATCCGAATTCAACAACTAACGAACAACAACAAAGGGCATAACAAATCCCAGCCAACATAACATATGGTCTTGCAGATCATGTAATCAGTTTTTCAAAATGCAACTACCTAATACATTACTACGCTAGCTAGCTATCTACGGCTAGATATTGAGAAAATAGTTCGCCCACAAGTCCCGAACCTCATCTAATTCTTCTTGTGAATATGGCGTGGTGTCTTGAAAAACCTGTAATGCATATTAATGACAATGGGGCAGTCAGACATGGCCTCACAACTCACAAGGGCAGCTTCATATAAGCTAATAATTAAGGGAAGAGGGTGCAGCAGCTAGCTCATTGAATTGGCAGCAGGTTCGCCCACAATGCGTATAGCAAAGTCAGTCAAAGTAGGATAATTACTTGAAAAAATACCGAGTTTTGCTATAATGTCGAAACTGACCTCATTGATAGCTTTTGTTGGATTAGAACGCGTGACGATTTCCAGCATGTACCTCATGACGTAGTACCCGCATTCTACAACACCTTGTTGACGAGCACACTAAAACAACAGCTCGACAAGAATTAAACCAATAACATAACTTTGTCAATAAAGTGATTGATGATCAGACATTGAATTTTTCGTCATAATAAGCAACAACTTACATTATGTTGCAGCCATTGCGGTGCTTGAGAACACATTCTTTCCCCACCATTGTAGCCGTATACTCTTACCGATCTAAATATAAACATGGTTTCAAATAAATGATTGTCAGCCAATAATAGTTGCCATTTTTAATGTTCTAATAAGTTTAACATTTATTTATGTGCATATCAATAAATGAACTATTAAGATGAACTTACGCATTAATTAAAGATCTCAACTTTGACGGCACTGACTTTCCTAGTGAGTCGAACCAATGCACTTGATTATGATTAGCAACGCTCGGTCTGGCGAGCATCCAATGATCACTGTAAATAATTTGTAACTTATTTACATGATAATCAATAATAAATGGTGACAGTTTTGTTTATTTAAAAGGCAAGGTTGATCAGCACTTACTCATCGTAATATGGAGCGATGTAAAATTTCCTTTTCAAGTCTTTCATCCTTTTAGAAAGTATGGTTACTGCTTCATCTGAGGCATAGCCTATTTGTGAAATAATTTCTGGACATAAGAACCCGTACATTTGCTGATCACAGATGCTATCCAAGTACCTATAACAATATACGTATAAGTATAATCAACATTTACGGTAAATAAAGGGGCACAAAAGCGCGATCTGTATTTCTGAACTATCAAGCAGAAATAAGCCAATAAGCCAATTCAATTAAAGAAACCAATCATAAACACTAATTGCAAACAACACATTTCTAGAGCCTAAATTATCCGCCTAAAAAGCACTTGCCACTATTTATACACCATAAAGACTTTTTAGATGGTTGTGCGCCTCAAATACAAGCAATGTGCAATATAAATCGGTCCTCTTAGACACTATAGCACGACACGTAGAACTCAGAGAAACTGATAACAAACACAAAAAAACTGCACTTGTTCATCTCTATTGAAGATGCATAATTTCACAAAAGTATTATTTCTACATCTTACATTCACTCCTCAACAGTGGTGGATAATGGGGAGTTAGCAAGGGCGCTCGTCCCTGCTGAACAATGAAAACCGCGAAAGTTTTAGATAAAAATAAATAAAATCCCTCAACTGAGAACTGGCAAGAATACCTTAATAGTGTTATCTATTCCACTAGTAGCTAGAACAGAGTCACATGGATGGGAATGGACACAATGAACCACCGAAAACAAGGCGAAGAATACCAAAGATATAAATAAGTAAATCGGATAAGACATCTTAGACTTAATTTTTTTTTTACTTTGTGATGGTGTCATCTATTCAATATAACTACAAAATAAATAAGAATAAGTTGGCGAGAAAAGGTTTTGAGAGCCTTACCAGCTTCATCACTCATTGGCATCTTTATCAATCTACCCGTTTTCTTTTCCCAAATGAACCATCTACCATCATCACTTCCAGTAGCCACATAGTTACTTACAATTCAGAGCAAACAAAATCAAAGCGGCTATCAAGTAAAGTATTGGAACACCGATGTTGAGTTCCACATCCGAACAAAATTTAATCAAAGCTTTTAAAATGGCATTGACAGAAAAAAAAATACCATCCGGCCTAAAAAGCTAGCTTGTTTTATGTCCGTTCCAATATTACAAAGGGCCAATATATCACCGCTTTATATCAATTATCGTTTCGGCTCAGAACAACATAATTCTTTTAATCAAGGATAAGTCGAGATGAATAGACAGTTATTAAAATGATAATCGAGACATAATCAACCTATCAAGGAGATAAGAATCATAAGATGTGATCAACCTAACAAGACCAAGAGAACAAAGATGCCTTGCACAAGTGCACGATTTTCAATATTACAGGATTAACAATATTAATAAACTTCTACGAACCTTGTGAAGCATCACTATTTCCTTATGAGCGATAAATTATGTCACTTAATGATATCAATCACAGCTCGTAATTCAAACTTATGCCCCTATCATTTGGCTTGTTCTTTTCATCTTCAGCTACAAAATTATGGCAAATGCAATCATATCAGACATGATGCAACAGCAGCATCAGGAAGAAGAGTACTTATCCATAAGATTATTTAAGGTCGCCGTCTTTAGATTGTCTTGACTTGTACATATATACATGTTAGATTGGACTGGTATTGTACTAATATACATTCCTCAAATTTGAAAGTCCTACTTTATTGTATTCAAAACTGCAAATTTCATGGAACGACCCATCAAAACGGCAGTAACTAAATTATGAAATAACGATTAACCATGAAATTCGCTAATGGTTTAGCCGAATGAACCTTCATAGAGCTAGAACGAGGGTCAAAAACAACAATACGAGTATAATACGAACTGAAATATAATACACAACCGCAAGAGTTTTATTGTATTCATAAATTGCAAGTCCCGCTTAATTGGATGAAAACAATACCTCCCTTTTACTCAAATTGATTAAAAAGACCCATATCCCAATTGAATTGAAGTTTAATTGAAAGGCCTAATCCTAATACTTACTTGTACCCTAGTAGATAAAATAATTGAATCCATAAACCCTAGATGATAAAAAAACCTAAATTAAGTTATAAATTGAAAACAAATAAGGAAAAACAAAGGATTTAAGAAAAAATTGATAGAATACCAACCCGATTGAGAATGGCGAGAGGTATAAATTGAAAACAAGTCTTTGCCTAAGTAATTCGGTGGGTCACGAGGTTGGTGTCGGAAATGGCGAGATGTTGTTGGTGATGATATGGCTACCGACGTTCTGCGTGGAGGTGAGCAATAATGAGGAAGTTGGGTGTTGAGGGAGTGAGGCGGATGGGAATCAATTAAAAAGGGGTAGTGAGAGGGTTTAGTTGGTAAGGTCACATATATTCTGATGAGTGGGTTACTAATGGCCTCGGTTTAGAACTTTAGAATTATAACCGTTGCTTTTTCTTGTCATTTGGCTTCGGTTAAAGGCTAGAACCGTAGTATTTTTCTCTAATGGGCATTTATGGCTATGGTTGTTGGTACATAACCGTAGCCATTCATAAACGGCTATGGTTATTTTCAACGACCGTTGCCTTATGTACTTGCCTAATGTCATTTTTCTACTAGTGATAGAGAAGAAAGGGATGAGTAAGCTAAGGGTTTGGGTTTGGGTTTGTCTAGAAAAAAGAATGATATGGAGTAAGTATAATAGATTGACTCAGTATGCTAGTGAAAATAATTTGGGGCGGGGGAATTGTTTTCATTTTGTGCCCAAATTGAGGATTATATGGACATGGGTTGTAATTTAATCCGATGTCCATTATAATGGACATGGGTTGAAAATAACAACCGATGTCCATATAATATAATTACATCAGACTTTTATAAAAATCCGATGTGCAAACTTATTACATCTGTTTTTTCAAAAATCCGATGTCCATCCACTGATGTCCTTAATGAATTCTGTAGTAGTGTACAGTTTCATGAACTTCTGACCACATTATTGACATTGCAATTTGTTTTTCATCGATGACTTGCATGTTTTCTGTCCCTTCACCATTACTATTGAAAATCCTTAATCGGAGATACTCTTTCATCCATTTATTGACAACATAATCTTCTGGTATAGTCTTTATCCCACTTGCTGAAAAAATCCATATTATATGGCGGCATAGGATTCCGGTTCTTTCAAACATCGTACAACTGCAGCTTGCTTTACGTGTACCTGTGTTATCAGTTAAAGCTAGCATGTAAGTGTAAATGTTAAAAATAGTGTAACTGATTATATAGAAATTTAAATGAGATAAAAACAAAAACTGTAAATGACATATCATGGAAAGTGTAAATGTCATATGATGTAAAGTGTAAATGTCATGAATTGTAAAGTGTAAATGTTAAGTTATTAGAAGTGTAATTGTTAAGTTATAGGAAGTGTAAATGTCATGAACTACAAAAGTGTAAATGTTAAGTTATAGGAAGTGTAAATGTCATATCATTGAAAGTGTAAATGTAATATCATTGAAAGTGTAAATGCCATGAACTGGAAAAGTGTAAATGTTAAGGTATAGGAAGTGTAAATGTCATATAATGTAAAGTGTAAATGTCATATAATGTAAAGTGTAAATGTCATGAACTGTAAAGTGTAAATGTTAAGTTATAAGAAGTGTAAATGTTATGTTATAGGAAGTGTAAATGTTAAGTTATAGGAAGTGTAAATGTCATATCATTGCAAGTGTAAATGTAATATCATGGAAAGTGTAAATGTCATATAATGTAAAGTGTAAATGTCATGAACTGTAAAGTGTAAATGTTAAGTTATAAGAAGTGTAAATGTTATGTTATAGGAAGTGTAAATGTCATATCATTTTAAAGTGTAAGTGTAATATCATTGAAAGTGTAAATGTCATGAACTAGAAAGTGTAAATGTTATGAACTGGAAAAGTGTAAATGTTAAGGTATAGGAAGTGTAAACTACCTGGACTGTATGTAACTTCAAAATTCTTCTTCGTGGATGAATCTTTGACAGTAGTTACCTCTAGCTCGCCTCTCTCAGTGAAACCTCCTGTTCTACATGAATCAATTGAGAAGATGGCTTCTTCTTTGAATTTTTGGAAAGCTGAATAGGTGTACACCTTTGCAGTATGAATCTCTAATGCCAGATGTGTTGACGCCGTTGCGGACGAGTGCTTATCCATATTGTCAAGCTGCTTCTGTGTATGTCTTTGTTGGTCCATAGCGCTCTCAAAACGCATCCAAAACTCAACCAATGTTACTGACTTATGCTCAAACCTCTTGAAAAAGCTATTTTCGCTCTCTGATCTTTGAGTCGTCCTCATAATCGACGTCATCCTCAAGTCTCTACAATGCGCCATCACCCACTGTCCCCTTATAGCATACGTATCCGCAAACCAATCGTTTACGCCAGCACCATGATCTTCAATTATTTGCTCCCAGATACCATTAAATTCTGCTACTTCAAGCTCATCGTCCCATATAATGTCATTAATTTTACACATGAAGTCATTATAATCACTCCTAGAGACACCAAACTTACTGGGCATTTTGTTCATTATATGCCACATACAGAACCGATGGCGCGCTGTCTTGAAAATAAGAGGGACAGATTTGATAATACCTGGGTCCTGATCTGTAATTATGTACTCGGGTTTCTTACCCTCCATTGCTTATAAAAACCAACTGAAAACCAAATTAAATGACTCATAATCTTCCCTTGCAATTAGAGCCCCACAGAACGTCACAGATCGTTTGTGGTGGTCAACACCTATGAATGGTGTGAATACCATAGAATACTTATTGGTGGAGTAAGTTGGGTCGAATGACATCGCATCACCAAAAATTTTGTAATTATCTCGGGCAGTACCGTCCGCCCATATGGCCCTATGTAGGCTGCCATCATCGTCAAGATCATAGTCAAAGTAGAAACCTATTCTTATTTCAGTCATTTCCTTGAAATGGTCAACAAACAACTGACCATCCCGTTCGTGAATGAAACATTTAACATCCCTATGGAAGTTCTTAAAATCATTTAAGCTTGCTCCAATGTTCTCGAATCCATTAACTTGTTCTTTGCAGATTCTGTATGTCTTTGTTGCTCCTATCTTCAGCTGCCAATAAATCAATAACAGATACGTCATATAAATATAACATGAATGAAATTATTTATTTAGTATAGACAGTGATTATATATTACAAACTCTTGAGTTCGAACCGATTATCATCTTGTGATATTCTGTTATGTTACGCGACAATTTCTGAAACTCTCTGTCCTTAAGTGAGATAAGCTCGTGATTGTGACCCTCGTGAAACCGGTTAATTAATAAAAGACCATTCTTCATATATAGTCGTATCCTCGCTTTACACCCCACTCTAGTGACCCTGAATATCCTCTGTGAGTTCTCCCCAACCAGTCCGTCATCCCGATCTTTACTTGGCGTCCTGTGAGCGAAACTTTCTCGATTGCAGACGACGAGCTTTGACTTGATCTCACCGCCACGCCATTTTTTTGTTGTGTACCTACGCACATCAAACCCACAAGCAATGGCGTATATCTTATAAAAAGTCACCGCATCCTCAACCCCCCCCCCCCCCTCCAAACTCCTACCCGATGTACGGTGTAAACCTCTTCTCAACCTCCCTACACAACTCCTACCTGTCAGGTTGAACTCCATTCTATTTTAGTGAGTCTGTAAATGTGCACAGAGTGTAAGTGTAAATGTAAATGTCATCAGATATGAAGTCTAAGTGTAAATGTCCACAGAGTTTAAGTGTAAATGTCATCAGATATGAAGTGTAAGTGTAAACGTAAGTCGAAGTAAAGTGTAAATGTAAAGGGAATGTTTCATAAATGTAAATATTCCAAAAGTATAAATGTCCAAATTATGATGTCCCAAAAGTGTAAGTGTAAATGTAAACATCCAAAAGTGTAAATGTAAATGTCAGCAGAAACGAAGTGTAAATGTGCTGTTCTGAAAGTGTAAATGTCAGCAAAAGTGTAAATGTTGTCAGAATGCTAACTCAAATTAAAACTATAACAATAACAATTAAAAGGTGACTATAACAATTAAAAAGTGTAAATGTAAAACTACACCAAAAGTGTTAATATAAATGTCCCATAATAAATGTAAATGTTCCAAAAGTGTAAATGTCCAAATTATGATGTCCCAAAAGTGTAAGTGTAAATGTAAACATCCAAATTATGATGTGCCAAAAGTGTAAGTGTAAATGTAAACATCCAAAAGTGTAAGTGTAAATGTCAGCAGAAATGCAGTGTAAATGTGATGGTGTAAAAGTGTAAATGTCAGCAAAAGTGTAAATGTCAGCAAAAGTGTAAATGTTGTCAGAATGCTAACTCAAATTAAAACTATAATAATAACTATTAAAAGGTGACTATAACAATTAAAAAGTGTAAATGTAAAACTATAGCAAAAGTGTTCATGTAAATGTTGTCAGAATGCGTTGATACTACTCAAAACTCAAATTAATGAAAACACAGCATGCAGATTTACTTCTAACAATCTTCATTTCAAACCCAGTAACAAATAACAATAACAAGAATAAACAAATACGATGACATGAAAATTTTATCATGACCTTCATCCATCCTATTCAACTGAAAATATTAAAACGTAACTGAAAACAATGAATAAAATGAAGAAATGCCATTGATGCCGTCTATTATTTGCATGTTTGATGTGAACATTATTTGCGCACATTTAGTCCCCTAATTGAGCCTATTTTGCATACTATTATAGCATTCTTTAGCCATTTTATCCGTCAAAACCTTCTTATTTGTTTTTCTATCGCATTTCATATGTTTTGTAGAAAAGGAGATAATAAGGCGGAAATTCCTGTCTTTTCGTGCATATTTGGAAGCTTATTGACGATAATGGATGGACTAGTATGAAGAGGAAGCAAGGACTAAAGACCAATCCCGCAAGAATAAAATGGAAATGAGCAAAAAGGGAAGAAAAGAAGAAGAACCACGGCTGAAGAACAATCCGAGCGGATTGTCTCAAATCCGCCCGTCTCCACTAAACAATCCGAGCGTCCTGCTCTCTAATCCGCTCGGATTGCCCCACTAGAATCCGTCCGGATTCTCCTGAATCCGCTCGGATTCCACTACCAGATTTCGCCCGTCCCGACCCCAATACGCACGGATTCCTTCACAGCATGATTTCGTCTTCTCCAAGCTTCAAAGAAAGACTCCCTTCCTTCAAGAAATACCGGAGTCTCCCTGCTCAAATCTCAAAAGTGTAATTACTAGTTTAGCCCTTAGTTAACCCTAATTGCATCCACCTAAATTGCACTATAAATACCCCATCTTTGTAATTAATCAAGCATGTTTTTTTTAGATAGAAAATCCTCCTTTAGATTAGATTAGGAGTAGATTAGAATGGATTACTCTTTAATCTTTCCACAAATTACACATTAATCTCTCTTTAATTATTGTTCAAGTTTATTATTCAAGTTTATTATTGGGTAATTGAAGATTATTGGGTTATTATTGGGAGATTGACAACCTTCCATCAATCAATCAAGTTTCTTCTATTATTCTTTGCATTATTATTTGGATCATCTCAAGTTGGTATAATTCCTTTACTCTTTACTCTTTATTGTTCATTTCTTCATTCTATTATCATGTTTATACTTGTTGTGATGATTGACACCATTAATGACATGTTTCCCATGATGATGAGTGAGTAGTTACTTAGCTAGGATTAGTGGGTAATTAGGGGAAACCAACATGGGATTGGTTCATGCTTAATCTAATATGTTCACATGATTAAATTGCTTGCTTGTTGTGATGCCAACTTTATGCACATGTTATGTTTGATGAAATGCTAAGCCTATGAATCCTTGCATTTACAACCATCTCTTATCTACTCAACTTGACTTGTAAGATATAACCCAACTCGAGTCTTGTTAGATCATGCATAGAAGTTGAATAGGAGGAAAGTAAGTCGACTTGTAGGTGTTGTACAATCTAATCGATTCGGCTCCGGGACCCAACCCTTCCTATGAACCGTAAGACATAACCCAACTCGGTTCCTCCACAACACTAATTGCTTGCATATAATTGTAAACATGTTTGTATGATCAATACCATGAATCCTCTATGAACCCATGACATCCTAGCACTTTTAATCAATTGTTTACATTTCTTAGTTCATTGTTTGCTCTACGTTGTTACTTTCATTAGTTTAGACACAACTACAAACCCAACCAAATTGTGACACTAGCATAAATTGAGATAGATAGACTTAGAACCCAAAGCACACCGTCCCATGGATCGACCTCGACTTACCGCTAACTAGTTGTTTGTTGAGTATTATAAATTGTGTTTGATTGAGAGCCCCAACGACACTCCTCATCAAAATGGCGCCGTTGCCGGGGATGGTGCTATGTGATTAAGTTCTTACTTGTTTGTCTATTTTAATTGTGCTTTCGCCTTGAGGAACTCATTCCTCAAGGATTGTTCTTACCGTTTTTGTGTAGTTTCCATGCTTGTAGTTATCTCTTTGTCTTAAGTAATGATGACTCAAGACATGTGTTGTGGAGTATGTGGTGGATCTTTTGAGTATGACTATGGGTATGGGGAGTTTGAGGAGCAAGTCAACACAAACCTACCTTATTATTTGTACAACGAAAATCCTAACCACTACCCCAACTTTTCCCACCAAAATAACTACACCCAATATCAACAACAAACACCCACCCAATACCCACTTCATAATGAACTTCAATTGCCACAATACAACCACTTTCACACCCACCCACAACAAAGAAATGAACCCATTCAAAACATGATCCTCCAAATGATGGGAGACCAACAAAACTTCTTCAAACAAATGCTAGAAGAGAGCCGAAAAGAAGAAGATGTTCTTAAAAACATCGCTATCCAAAGAAAGGAATTGGGGATTCAAATTGCCCAATTAAAAGAATTCCAAGCAACACCTCACCACCACTCTTTGGATATTGAGCATAAATGCGAGTTTGAAGTAGTGACATTTGACATGGAAGATGAAAAGTGGGAGGAGCCAAGTTCCTTGAGCTCTTGTGACTATGAGAGTGTTGTGTTTGATGAGGAAGACATGAGGTTGAGCAAACCAAATGTTCTTAGCCTTTGTGAGTATGAGGGTGTGTCCTTTGATGTGAACATTGAGGTGTTGGAAAAAGAGCTAAAAGAAGCCCCCATTCATGATTTACGTGAAGATAGCAACAATGATGATGAACCTAGAGGAGGGATTCACAAAATCACCTTGCTTGAGGAGCCTATCCTTGAGACATTTGAGATACCCTATCATGAAGAAGAACGTCCTTCCTTTATCCTTCATGAAGACCACTTGGCACCTATCATGGAGCCAATGATCATTGAAGAGGATATGTTAGATCTTCTTCAAAAAGCCAAAGTGTCTTACAAGAGTTATTTGGTGAAAAAGCTCAAAGAGAAAATTGCTCGTGAGGCTACTTGTGAAGATTTGGCACCCATAATCTCAACTCCCATGGTATCCGATCATCAAAGTCATGAAAATTCTCCTTCCACCTTGGAAGGATTGAAAAATCAAAATGCTATCGTCATCACCAAAATTGAAGAAGAAGTTGGTAAGTGGAAGTCCCCGGATGGAAATGGACCACACTTCATGCTTAATCTTAACAAGAATCATGGATGTATTTACTTGAAGTATCGGGAAAGCTCTAGTGCCAAGAACAAGGTGAAAGAAAGGATGTATGACAAACTTCCTTGGCCAAATTTCATTTTCAAGTGGAGCAACCCATACTTATGCTTGTTTGGAGCTTGTTCACAAGCTTTCGATCTTCTACTAAGAGCCTTAAGCTCTACGGATAAGAACTTCTACAAATTGAACTAGTTTGGTGGAGTCCTACCTCAAACCACCATTTGTAAGATATTTCTTGAACCTTTTTTATTTTAATATTGTACATTTTATTTTTGCATTTAATTTCTTGCATGAGAGAGAAGAGAGAGAGAGTCATCTTACATGATTTATGAGCAAATTTCAGAAAAAGATAAGGAAAAAGGAGAAAATCAGTGAAAAGGGGTTTATCATTTCACGAAAGAAGAAAGAAGAAAGAGAAAGAAGCAGAGACGCTCGGATCCAAGCAAATCCGCCCGTCCGGGGCCCACGGAAGAGAAAAAGCTGAAATCGCTTGAAGAATCCGTGCGGATTCGAAGAAATCCGCCCGTCCCCTACAATCCGTCCGTCCTCTTCACGGGACGCCCGTCCCAAATGACGTCCAGAAGCAAGATTTTATCCTGCGCTAGAATCCGTGCGGATTATCAAGAATCCGCCCGTCCTGATCAAGACGTCCGTCCCGTACAAAAAATCCGCCCGTCTTGTCCTGCTTCTCAACCGACGATTTCTCTGTTCTAGAATCCGCGCGGATTCTACGGAAGACGCCCGTCTTGCCCATCGAGAATCCGTCCGTCCGTCGTGCGCAATCCGCTCGGATTATGCATTTCACGAGAAAAACGGGTCAGGTCCAACCCTATCCGTTCGGATTCCCTTCTTCTTCTATATAAACAACCCCCTTCTCCCTCATTTCCTCATCTTGTCAAACCCTAAAACACTCTCTTCAATCCTCAAAATCACCCATATCACCCACATCACCCCCATCACCAACATGAGTTCCAAGGGAAAGGCCAAGAAATTGTTTGATTCGATCGGAAAGAAGCGCAAGGGATCATCCTCTTCAACACCACGAGATGTGATAATGAGGGGAGGTATTGAACAACTCAACAACTTCCAAGAAGTGATCTTCATATCCGACGACCACCGCGAAAATTTCGTCGAGCTTCTAGGTAAGAAATACGAACCTACTCAATTTGTTGACACTAGGGTGTTGGAAATCCTTAAGATAAGGTACCCTACCGAGGCGTTCTTCAATGGCCTTGGCATTGGGGACCTTTTCCATGCTCATGAAGAGACTTACCTTAGTCTCACCCTTGAGTTCTTGAGTAGCCTTCGCATTGTGGCGGATGCCCGCAACAATTTAGGCATGGAGTTTAGGTTATGCAACCGAGACCATGTTCTTTCTCTTGAGGAATTTGCCTATGTTTTCGGTCTTGAAATACCCACCGCCTATACCGACAAGCCCGATAATTTTAGTGTGGATTTTCTTTGGAAAGCTATCTCCGGGAGGAACTTTACCCATATAAAGCGTTGCTATACATTTGCTATTCAACACCCGGTGATTCGATTCACCGAACGCTTTGTAGCCGGATGCATCAATGGGAGGTACGAGCAAGATCGGTGTACTCTCATCGACTTAACTTTTCTTGAGTCTCATTTGAATGTTCGAGCGGTGAGGCGTTATAACTTCAATACGCCACTTGAGAT